>NC_134482.1:18213813-18228813 GCF_964194025.1 Convolutriloba macropyga
TCTTTGTTGTAGATTTTGGAGAAGGCCAAATTGAGGAAAAAGGACTTCAAATTGAAGCACGTGTTGAGTGAGTCTCACATTGCTAGACAAGTGGATCATCCATTCATTGCAAAACAGTACGGAGCAGGTCAGATTATATTTATACACTACAGGTACCCCAGATACCCACAGGGTGCCTTTTTCTGGCTGCTTCTTGTAGCTTATCCGTTTTTGTAAAATCATCAAATAATTACCAAAAAAACGAGCATTGTTATTTTAGACATGAAGTTTTTATGATGGCTGTAGAGATAGCAAATTTCTCGATATTGACTTTTTCCCGAAGGCGTATTGGATATTATCCCTATATGGATATTATCATGCAATTGTCCCTGATTTGTAACGGGCGGGCGGATAAAATACAGTGGGCTACCAGGGATAAAATCAAATTTACTTTCAAAACCATATATTGGGGGTTTTTCCCCTTTTTCCTATCGGACCCTGATCAAGGTTGGAACATTTTTTAAATGTGAATGAATGAAACTGTTTACAGGTCAGACGCCAGAAGTGTTCATGTTTGTGATGGAATTCCTGCCAGGAGGAGAACTGTACACGTACCTGCACAGGAATAGAGACAGGAACCCATTCAACGACCCACACCTCATTGAACCAGCAGTTCAGCAGGTTACAATCACCCCACCCCCCTCAACCAATCTCCTTGCGCATCTGTTCTGTTTGCCCCCCCCCCCCCCACCTTAGTGAGATTATATTTTTACGCCCCCTTGGCGCACATGCTATTTTTTTTACATAGTAACGTGGTATATAACAACATATAATTTGTAACTGGGCCGTAAAGTGTAAAAAACACTGCTGGGGGGGGGGGGGGTGGGGACAGAATCGACCCCTCTTTGCTTTGGTTGATAAAATTGTTTTGGAAACTGTGGTCAATGGGTTGAGGTTTGGACAAAACTTTATCGCTTATTGCCATTCTTACAAAACTTCCCGGGTTGACCAAATTTACTTACCATAAAACGGACCATATATGGTCCATAAAAGTCCATTCAAATTTCCGTTTTATGATCTTGCTATGGTAACCAAGTTTCCATATATGGTCCGTTTTATGGAAAATAAGTTTTTCAAGGAGAGCATTATTTTTTGCTTCCATGGTTGTACAAGAATGAAACAGTGCACCCTGCCATATATGACTCCCCAGGTTGAGGTCCCAGACGGAGAGTCGATATGCCCAGACCCAGATGAACGCACGACGAGGGTGTCGTGCGTTCAAATTTACATAGTCTGAAACACGGAACAACGCACGAAAGTCTGATCATGAACGCACGAATAGTTTTATGGTTTTTAAGTTTCCAATTTCAGTTTCAAATTTGATTCAGGTGTTTTTTAATTGTTCAGGTGACAGCAATGATTGCGAGTGCAGTTGAGTACCTGCACAGTAGAGAGATAGTGTACAGAGACATGAAACTGGAGAACCTCATGTTGGATCAGTACGGATATGTGAAGATAATAGACTTCGGAATATCAAAAGAGATCTACGGGGGACAGAGGGCGGGCACTTTCTGTGGAACCGCCCAGTATATTGCACCCGAAATCATACACGTACGCATTTTTTAAATGATTAACTTTGAACACGCCCCCCCCCCCCCTACATCGCACGTTTAATGACTTTCCAATACTCATACCGAAAAAATGGTTAAAAGGACTGTTTTAAACAGCAAAGCTCTTTTACAAGCATGCGGACTTCAATTCATAAATTTTTCAACTTTTGAAAGCGTATAATTTTGAATAATCAAATAATCAATTTTAGTGACCATTGTTACGGACTAAATTGATCTCGACTAAATTGTTCTCCCGTGAAAAATTGCGATTAGGCATGTGCTAAGTAAAAATAAAACTAAATTTGTATCTAATTTGTTGCTGAAATTGTTTGATCTTTTGGCTTGAAACGTCTTTCCTAGACCAACTGGGACGCTTATCTGCAACGATCTAGTACGAGTCTTGCAAAGACAGAACCGATAATTCATAATATGATGCAGAAATCTTGCAAGTAACAGTTTTCGGCTAACATTCTCAAAAACAACTCAAAAAGATTATAAATGCTGAAAATTTTGGGTCTTTCCATCGAAGCCCGCTCACAAAAATATAGCCCCCCAATATGTGCTATGTTTACCATAATGGAGAGAGGGGTATTACGTTACATGATCACTAAGGGGGGGGGGGAGGGGGAGATGGTTGCTATAACCCATAATGAGAAAGACCAAAAAATTTAACCCTTTTTTGTTTTTAGTATGATCAGCAGGAGAGTCCGGATGAGGACCAGGGGTACGGAGTAGAGATCGACTGGTGGACTCTGGGAATTGTCACATACGAACTAATCTACAAATGGTAACACATATAGTCAAAACTCAAGGTCAACTAGGTTATCAACGCCACCAAAGTAAAGGTCGCAGATGTCACTCAGGTCATTAAGATTCCAGGTCACCAAAGTCATAAAGGTCGCAGAGGTCACTTAGATAATTAAGATGACCGATCACCGAAGTCATAAAGGTCACATTAGTCACTTAGATCATTAAGATGACCGGTCACCAAAGTCATAAAGGTCACTGAGGTCAATTAGGTCATTAAGTTTACCAGTCACCTAAGTCATAAAGGTCACAGAGGTCAGCAATATGGTTCATTACTGTCATAAAGTCCTTCAAAGTTAAATAGTTAACAAAATCATGAGGCTGTTGATTTGACAAAAACCATCAGACTAAACTACAATCAATGATCAAATATCGATTCCGCTAAGAACTGTGATTATTAGTGGTTTTTAATTTGAGGTTTAATTACCTCAACCTCATCACCTCATCATAAAGTAAAAGCTATTTCATGTGATTATTGTTTATTCTTCAGCCTTTTGTTTTTGTTGTGATGTTAAGTCTTACATCATCTCAAGGATGTTCGATTACAAGACATTTCGAACTTAGCAAACACTTGAGTCGACATTCAATTACGGACTTAGGTTCGAAAACGGTATTAAGTAATGATAGAGTGGTAAAAAATCAAAAAATAACGTGCTTTAAATTATTGTCTTTATGTAACATGAGAGATTATAACCAGAAACGTAAGGGTTCAGATACGCAAGCGCTATGATAGCATCTTTTGGATTTTTTCCGTTTTTACCCATACCCCCCCCCCCCCCCCCGCCCGAGGGACGTTATGCACGCCCGAGGGACTGATCACGTACCATTCCATAATAAATCATTATGCTTAATTATGTCAAGCTTACCTGGGAGTTGCAAATAATATGCGCCCAGTAACCTGTGGGGGGGGGGGGCACAAACGAAAAAGAATTTTTAAAATATGTCATGCATTATTCTGACCAAATTATGTCTTCACACTTGTATCACGTGTGGGTCGTCACTCATATGTCTCGCATGACAGTGGTCACATTTATCAGGCATACTCTCATTTGGGGTCACGAACGAATCCAGATCATTCACAGATATCACCCCACCACCTATGAAGGAGGGTTCCGGTGTGTGGAATTGGGTAATATCCTGGGGTATAATTTGAATACTGTCTGGTGCTTGTCCTTTAGCTGTGTCTGATGTTTGTTCAGAAGATTTGGTCTTTTTGGCCAGGGCTGCAGGTACTGATAACCTGGATTTTAAAAAGTTTGCAAACAATTTGTTATTAGTTATACATGAAACTTCACCACTTATTTAGTACCCTATTCTTATTTTGTTAGATATTATTAAGACTGATTTTGGCGATACTACTGTGCGTTTTGTCAAAAGATTTGTTTGATTTTCTTAATTTGTGACTTTTCTTTGGTTGGTTTTTAAGGCAATATGCTTTCTTATTTTTTTGAGCATTTTTTGAACTAATTCCTCGTGGACAAACTTTATTGAGCAAATGTCGTGTTTTTTTTCTTGGATGAACACGGCTTTGTTTTGAACTCAATAACAAAGTTCTGCTTTCACACTCTAAAAAAAATTGTAACATACCTTTTCATTTCGACATCTTGTTTTGACTCTTTTGAAGTTCGTCTGGATGAGACCGGGGTTTCAATAACTCCACTAGATTTCCTGCTACTGGAACTTCTTCTACGGCGGGTTTTAGGATTTTGAAAACTGGGAGGAAGATTTTCCCCTGTAGGTTGATTTGGATTGGTCTGTTCGTTGCATGATTTCACTTCAATTGGCTGTTCTGAGTCTCGTTTCTAAATAAAAGACCTCACTAAAGCGACAATATAGAACATAAATATTTAGGATGGATGTCTCTCCTATTCACAATTCGCGAAATAATTTACAAAGGAAATATTACCCGGAGTACTTAGCTCCGGGAAAATGTTTAAAAATCAGCTTCTAAAACTGCAATTTTTGTTCTTGCGTTATAACACATAATTTTTGAGATTATTATTGTTTTTATTTCACTGATAACATAAAAGAATATTTTCGAAAATTTAATTTGAAATATTTAATTTAAGTGTAAGCAGTTCAAGTATTTTCGAGTAATCGTTTCGGAGTTCAATTGTTCATGACTAATAGGTATCGCTTGAGATTCAAACTTTTGCAACGTTTAGAAGTCCCCAGTAAAAGAAAGCAAAATTAAACGGCTTGCATCATTCTCCAAATGCAACTGAGAGCATAAAATGCAGCACGTCACCATATTCTAATTAGGGTATGGTGATGTGCTGCATTTTATGCGGTAAGTTGCCGAGTCTTTGTTTCATATCGTTACAAAGTCGAGACATAAACGCGTTGCATCGCGCTAATTCTCACTACTTCCAGTCATGGTAAGGCTTTGGTCTGGATTGTCTGGTCATGGACAATTTTTGTCTGGATTCCTGGTTCCACCACCTCACTCCAGGTTGCTTACAAATAAAATATCAACGTTGAAATTTCCACAAGGATAGAATGATAGTACTGTTTTCAATTTTTACAGTTTGTTATGAACTTTTGCCAAAACTTGCAATAGTTATATCAATTTCATGAATAATTAAAAATATAAACAAGTGGGACTTCAACTAAACAAGACAAATCATTTAAGACCGGCCTAAATTAATAATAATTATAAGCTCAACAAATTTGAAAAATGAACAGGAAATCTGTAAAATGATACTTAAAATGCGTTGAGAATGGCTAAAAAGGAGCAAAAATTGTCTCAATCTTATTCTTTTTTCAAGATTTTTGAGAAATTTTCTTCTTGAAATTTTTTTTTCCAATTTCCAAATACAGACAGTGTTGGAAAGTTAATATAATTGCTCGTCTGTGATAACCTCAAAAAACCTTAAATTGCCTGAAATGATCGAGAAAAGAGAAACAATTTATCCTCTTTACATTTTGCCAGAAATTTTCATTGACACTCAAATGCTCAAAAAAGTTCTTGAACTTTCACTTTGTAGTTCAAAAGGTTGTACACAGAGAGCTTTAGAGTGATACAACTTTTGTTCGTTGTTTTCTCAGAAAAAAATAGAAAGTTGTTTTAAAAAATGGGGCCAGCATAGAGCTCCCTCTATATTTTTGTGGGAGCTGAAAACCCTTGAAAAGCGTGATGCAACTGCGACTGAATAGGTCGAGCTCTTTCGCAAAAAAACTGTAAACATGGAACAGTGCGAGATTCGAACCAGCATCTTCTCCTTGCAAGCCTGCTGTGCTAACCATTACACCAACTCGTCTTAGGTTCTGCATCTAGGGCCATTTTAGAACCCATTTTTGTTCATTCTTCCTCGAGGCTTAATCTCTATAGCCGAGTTTACGTTAAACATGCAGAGCTTCTTGTCAAGTTTTTCTTATTCACACTTTCCATTACTCTCTCAAGATTTAAAAACTAAAAAAGTAAACATAACGTCGCCAATCTTACATGTTGAGCAAACAAGTTTGCTTGCTAATGTCAGCATTTTCCAATCCCCCATTTTTTAAGATTAGGCTTCATAGGCTTTGGCGGACAACAGTGACAGTGAGGTAAACAATTTCAAATTTATTCAAAATTGGGACTTATTTGTCAGTGATATCCCCGACCGGTTATTTCCTGTCTATCTGTATTTAAATTTGACCCTATTTCTTCCACGCGAGAAGTGGTGACAAAATGTCACTCGTGTTCGCAAACGCGGACTCTGCTGATTTTGTAGGATTGACGACGTAATGAAAATTTCACCAACTTGTTGATCGCCAATCATCTGTGGAGCCACAGGTGGAGTGTGAATGAAGTTCCGAATGTCTGCTTCCCCAGTTGCACTTGTGATAGTGGGAGTGGTCGCAGGGGTCTCCATGTCCTCCTCATAACCATAAATTCCATCTTCTAATTCAATGTCGTCTCTGTTTAAGTTGATTCCCAGTTCCTCGTTTACTTCTCGCTCAAATTTCTCTACTTCCTAGAAAGAAACGTTTGAGAGTTTTTGGTTGCCACTTTTTATTTTTTAAATATCTCTTTGTACTGACAATTTAACACCGATACTCCGTGTTCAATTCTAATATCATTACCTCGTTTTCAGGAACTTGGTTGCTTTTTAGTTTTAATCGCTTAAGTTTCAGTTCTTTTCACTGCCTTTTAAACAATATTTGCATTAAAATTTTATTTTGCCACACTCCTTCTGTTAAATGATCAATTGGTTTTCCGGCGCCCCAACTTCCTGTATCTTCCGTTTTGTTGCCGCAAAAAACTAAAAAAAAGATAGTTTTATGCTTCATCGTTTTCTTTTCGTAATTAATTTCAAACTCGTTCGAGATCTCTGATGATAGCTTATTTTAGCGTTGGTTTTTGGTTTGAGTTCAAGTTTTTTTTATAGTTAACTTATCTTTTGCTATTCCCGGGCACTTCAGTGAAAATGTAAGAATTTATTTTTTATTTGCAACAGTTTTTTCGATTTCTGCTTCTCTTTTTAATTTTTATTAGATCTGAAATCTTTTAAACAAGTTAAAGTAATGAAGTAACTTTTTTAAAAGCTACAAACATACAAAAAACCACTTAAGAAACTTAGAAACTGTTTTTTGTTCTTTTTGGAGAAGTTTAGGTTTGCAAATAGCATTAACCTCTGAAACAAATGTCATTCGCAAAGGTTAACAGCAATATTGCGGACAAGCTAATCTGCAGAAGATAACATCCTCCAGAGCAGCATTTGTCCTCTAAGATACCATTCTCCAAAAAAAACAAAAAACAGTTTTTTGCAGAAGATAACATCCTCCAGAGCAACATAAAATCCTCTAGTGCCCAGTAAAGCAAGAAGAGGAGAACATGATAACAATACTCGTCAAGATCTCTCTCAAAACCAAATTACCTTTTGGGGGATTACCTTTTGAGACCTAATCAACGAAACAGATTTTTAGTCAGCTCTTTTTGTTTAAATCTTCCTATTTTCTTTTAATTTTTTGTGTTGAAGTTTAATATCAATACCTCGTTTTCAGGAACTTGATTGCTTTTTAGTTTTAATCGCTTAAATTTCAGTAATCTTCACCGCCTTTTAAACAATATTTGCATTAGAACGTCTTTTAAACAATATTTGCATTAGAATTGCATTTTGCGTAACTCCTTCTGTTAAATGATCAATTAGTTTTCCGGCGTCCTCAACTTCTTGCGTCCTCCGTTTTGTTGCCTCGAAAACCTAAAAAATATAAGTTTCTTGCTTCATCGTGTTCTTTTTGTAATTAATTTTAAACTTGTTCCAGACCTCGGATGATAGCTTACTTTAGCGTGGGTTTTTGGTTCAAGGGCGTGTTTTTTGAAGTTAACTTATCATTCACTATTCCTGGGAGCTACCGTGAATTTTTGCTTGTCTTTTTGAATTTTAATAGACCTGAATTTTTTTCATCAATTAATAGTAATGAATTAATTTTTTCTTTCAATGCGTTCTAACTAAATATAGTATGTCGATAATTTGGTTACCACAATTTGGAAAAAAATTCTAATACAAAAAAAATGTAAACGTTTTTCAAAGAAACAATCTTATCATGACATCATTTTAAAAAAAACTATAAATAAACGAAAAAACGCTTAAGAATCTTGAATCTTAGAAACTGTTTTTTGTTTTTTTTTTGGAGAATTTTAGGTTTGCATATAGCATTAACTTCTGAAACAAGTGTCGACCGCGAAGGTCAACAGCAGTATTGCAGACAAATTAATCTGCAGAACAAAAAATCCTCTAGAGCACAATTTGTTTTAGTGCCCAGTAAAAACAAAAGGGAGAGAATTTGATAACAATATACAAAATCTTTCTCAATATCAAATTGGGGAAATACAAATTGGGGCCTAATCAAGGAAGCAAGTTTTTTTTCAGCTTCTTTTTTTAATCTTCATGCTTTCCTTTGGTTTTTTGTGTTGAAATTTAATATGAATACCTCGTTTTCAGGAACTTGATTGCTGTTTAGTTTTAATCGCTTATGATTCAGTTTTCTTCACCGCCTTTTAAACAATATTTGCAATAGAACGCCTTTTAAACAATTTTTTCATTAGAATTCCATTTTGCGATACTCCTTCTGTTAAATGATCAATTAGTTTTCCGGCGTCCTCAATTTCTTGCATCCTCCGTATTGTTGACTCGAAAACCTAAAAAATATAAGTTTTCTGGTTCATCGTGTTCTTTTTGTAATTAACTTTAAACTTGTTCCAGACCACTGATGATAGCTTGTTTTAGCGTGGGTTTTTGGTTCAAGGGCGTGTTTTTAAAGTTAAATTATCATTCGCTATTCCTGGGAACTACCGAGAATTTTTGCTTGTCTTTTTGAATTTTAATAGATCTGAAATCTTTTCATCAATTAATAGAAATGAACTAATTTTTTCTTTCAATGCGTTCTAACAAAATATAGTATGTCTATAATTTGGTTACCACAAGTTGGAAAAAAATTCTAATACAAAAAATGGTAAACGTCTTTCAAGAAAACAATCTTATCATGACATTATTTTAAAAAAACTATAAATAAACAAAAAAAACACTTAAGAATCTTGAATCTTAGAAACTGTTTTTTGTTTTTTTTGGAGAGTTTTAGGTTTGCATATAGCATTAACTTCTGAAACAAGTGTCAACCGCGAAGGTCAACAGCAGTATTGCAGACAAATTATTCTGCAGAACATAAAATCCTTTAGAGCACCATTTGTTTTAGTGCCCAGTAAAAACAAAAGGGGGAAAGTTTGATAACAATACACGTCAAGATCTTTCTCAATATCAAATTGAGGAAATACATTTTGGGGCCTTACCAAAGAAGCAAGTTTTTTTTTGCAGCTTCTTTTTTTTTAATCTTCATGCTTTCCTTTGATTTTTGTTGAATTTTAATATCAATACCTCATTTGCATTGACTTGATTTCTTTTTAGTTTTAATAGCTTAAATTTCTGTTCTTTTCACCGTCTTTTTTTCAGCTTCTTTTTTTAATCTTCATGCTTTCCTTTGATTTTTTGTGTTGAATGTTAATATCAATACCTCGTTTTCAGGAACTTGATTGCTTTTTAGTTTTAATCGCTTAAGTTTCAGTTCTCTTCACCGCCTTTTAAACAATATTTGCATTAGAACGCATTTTAAACAATATTTGCATTAGAATTCCATTTTGCGTAACTCCTTCTGTTAAGTGATCAATTAGTTTTCCTGCGTCCCCAACTTCATGCATCCTCCGCTTTGTTGCCTCAAAAACCTAAAAAATATAAGTTTTCTGCTGCATCATGTTCTTTTTGTAATTAATTTTAAATTTGTTCCAGACCTCTGATGATAGCTTGTTTTAGCGTAGGTTTTGGGTTCAAGGGCGTGTTTTCTAAAGTTAAATTATCATTCGCTATTCCCGGGAACTACCGAGAATTTTTGCTTGTCTTTTTGAATTTTAATAGATCTGAAATCTTTTCATCAATTAATAGAAATGAACTAATTTTTTCTTTCAATGCGTTCTAACAAAATATAGTATGTCTATAATTTGGTTACCACAAGTGGGAAAAAAATTCTAATACAAAAAAACTTTAAACTTCTTTCAAGAAAACAATCTTATCATGACATTATTTAAAAAAAACTATTAATAAACAAAAAAAACACTTAATAATCTTGAATCTTAGAAACTGTTTTTTGTTTTTTTTTGGAGAATTTTAGGTTTGCATATAGCATTAACTTCTGAAACAAGTGTCGACCGCGAAGATCAACAGCAGTATTGCAGACAAATTAATCTGCAGAACATAAAATCCTCTAGAGCACCATTTGTTTTAGTGCCCAGTAAAAACAAAAGTGGGGAGAATTTGATAACAAAACACGTCAAGATCTTTCTCAATATCAAATTGGGGAATTACCATTTGGGGCCTAACCAAGGAAGCAAGTTTTTTTCAGCTTCTTTTTTTAATCTTCATGCTTTCCTTTGGTTTTTTGTGTTGAATTTTAATATCAATACCTCGTTTTTAGGAACTTGATTGCTCTTTAGTTTTAATCGCTTAAGTTTCAGTTCTCTTCGCCGCCTTTTAAACAATATTTGCATTAGAACGCCTTTTAAACAATATTTGCATTAGAATTCCATTTTGCGTAACTCCTTGTGTTAAATGATCAGTTAGTTTTCCGGCGTCCTCAATTTCTTGCGTCCTCCGTATTGTTGCCTCGAAAACCTAAAAAATATAAGTTTTCTGGTTAATCGTGTTCTTTTTGTAATTAATTTTAAACTTCTTCCAGACCACTGATGATAGCTTGTTTTAGCGTGGGTTTTTGGTTCAAGGGCGTGTTTTTTAAAGTTAACTTATCATTCGCTATTCCCGGGAACTGCCCAGAATTTTTGCTTGTCTTTTTGAACTTTAATAGATCTGAAATCTTTTCATCAATTAATAGTAATGAATTAATTTTTTCTTTCAATGCGTTCTAACTAAATCTAGTATGTCGATAATTTGGTTACCAAATACAAAAAAATTGTAAACGTTTTTCAAGAAAACAATCTTATCATGACATTATTTAAAAAAAAAACTATTAATAAACAAAAAAACACTTAAGAATCTTGAATCTTAGAAACTTTTTTTGATTTTTTTTTGGAGAATTTTAGGTTTGCATATAGCATTAACTTCTGAATTAAGTGTCGACCGCGAAGAGCAACAGCAGTATTGCAGACAAATTAATCTGCAGAACATAAAATCCTCTAGAGCACCATTTGTTTTAGTGCCCAGTAAAAACAAAAGTGGGGAGAATTTGATAACAATACACGTCAAGATCTTTCTCAATATCAAATTGGGGAATTACATTTTGGGGCCTAACCAAGGAAGCAAGTTTTTTTCAGCTTCTTTTTTTAATCTTCATGCTTTCCTTTGATTTTTGTTGAATTTTAATATCAATACCTCATTTGCATTGACTTGATTTCTTTTTAGTTTTAATAGCTTAAATTTCTGTTCTTTTCACCGTCTTTTAAACAATTTTTGCATTAGATTCTCCATTTGCGGCGCTCCTTCTGTTAAATGATCAATTAGTTTTCCGGCGCTCTCAACTTGCTGTAACCTCCGTTTTGTTGCCTCAAAAACCCAAAAAATATTACTTTTCTGCTTCATCGTGTTTTTTTTTCGTAATTATTTTTAAGAGCACTCCAGACCTGTGTTGATATCTTGTTTTAGCGTGCGTTTTTGATTTGAGGGTAATTTTTTTCAAGTTAATTTATCACTTGCTATGTCCAGTCACTACAGTAAAAAAGTAAGAGTTTATATAATCTTGTGCATCAGTTTGTTTCAGTTTCTGCTTGTCTTTTAAAATTTTATAGGACATTATTGATGAGCAACATAAGTTCTGAAACAATTCGTAGGCATGCTCTGCATGCCTGAAACAATTCATTTTCCCGGCCCTTCACCTCGGTAAAATATGATAATGAAATGATGAAAGTTTAAACTGTTCCTTTACGAAAGAATTATCAAACCATTAATTGCAAAAAATAAACAAATGTGAACACTCACTGAGTGCGTTAAGATGGTAAAAACACAGATTTACAGTGCTTGTCAGTCTTTGCAGACATATTTACAATAAAAAAATTTAAAAAGCTCATTAAAGTTTAAGATATCAGAGTCAACGAGTTGACGCTTAAGTTCAAATTCTTTACTGAGATGCTTACCGTACCCGGCTTTTTTGAGTTGTTCGGAATATAGATTTAAAAATTGAGATTCTGACAGATAACAGAAAACTCCGAATTCTGCAAAATTAAACAGCTGAACATCACGGGATGGTACCACAGACCTGTACGTTTTTTGTAGCGAATAATGTTGTTATGAGCTGACAACTATAGTAACAAAACAGACAATTTCTCTTAAGAAAATAAGTAAGTTATAAGTCCTCATTTTTGAGTCTCAGTATCTTGAAGTGTCATTTTTGCTTTTCTTATCTTAGAGCATTTTTTAACAACAGAACTTCTCTGCTTCTCTCATTCGTTAATCAAATTATTTGTTATAACGATAAGGAAAATAGCTTAACAACGAAGATGTCCGCGAACTAGAGCATTATTCAGATGAACTCTTGTTCTTAACGGTAATCTTTTTCAGTGCTTGACATAGTTTTTAATCCGCGAAATGAGACATTTTTGTCAGTTTTTTTTCACTTGGTCGTGATATTTAGGGCTTGCTTTTTAAAAATCTCCACGATATTTTAGTGATAGTTTAGCTCGAACAAATTCATTTTAATATTTCCTGTTCGCCTCTGTCTGAGGTGATTTTGATAAAAAAAATATAATATTTTAAAAATTTCCCTTTTTTGCATTTAGGATTAAATGGTGGTAGTGATACTTTTTGGTTCTTCTTAAATTCTTTAATCCTAGAGCGGGATAGAAAACTTTTTGAGACCGAGCTAGAGAGTTGTTGTTCGTAATAAAATCTGTTAAGTAAAAAATCAACGGCTCATAGAGTTGACATATATTATTTGTCGGTGCGCAGTCTGGCATGCTATTAAGGCCTGGGACTCTTCAAAGACTTAGGAGATAAAAACAGTTGTAATCTGAAAATTTTTTAATCAAAACTAAAAGGATTGAAAACTATTATAATGTGGTTCATGAAAAGAACTAACCAAAGTTTTCAAAGGCTTCCCGGACTATAAAGTAGAGTAATTCAGTCATGAATCATGGTATTTTCATCCTGATTTTTTCCATTTCAATGATACTGGTCATGGCATTATATAGCATGTCCATACTGATTAGTAATTGTTATAAACGTGTCTTTCTCTGTGAAGACTGATTTATAAACGTGTCTTGGTCCGTGAAGCATGATTTATAAACGTGTCTTTTCCCGTGAAGACTGACTTATAAATGTGTGCTTCTCTGTGAAGCATGATTTATAAACGTGTCCCTCTCCGTGAATCATGATTTATAAGCGTGTCCTTCTCTGTGAAGTAAGATTTATAAATGTGTGCGTGAATACTATGAGCCCTAAGACAGCTACTTTGCTAACTTTCCCCGCCAATTTATCCCACTCGAGAACAACTCAGCGTGCAAAATCCGTCAGCGAGAACAAGTAATTTAATGAGACAAATGTAAATAAATGAGATTACAGGAACAGATTATAAATGCATGCTACAAATAATTATAAATCATGCTGGACATCAAATCAAATCATCATATTTATAAATCTTATTTATAAATCATATATATAAATCATATTTATAAATCATGGACAACAAATGAATTTGGAATGAAAAAATGGATTTGGGTTGAACAAATGGATTTGGGTTGAACAACTGGATTTGGGTTGAACAAATGGATTTGGATATTTATAAATGCACAAATGGATTATATTTCCGCAAAGAGTACATGTTTTTAGTTTAACCAGTTCATATTTCCCGTTTGAATATTCGCTATTTGAGCCAGTATGTTGAGCCACATCTACGAGCTATTATGTATAATAAAAGTGTGTGAGAAGCCTGTATGTTGAGCAAGTGTGATGCCAGTGTGAAGCGGGTATTCAGTTCATGAATCACGGTCCTTCACTTGTCCATGCTTCACTGTTGTCGAGCCTGTACCTGGCATTTGCACGTCTTTGATCGTGGCTGGAGGTGGCGCAAATGTTACCTCCAATTTGATCACATCATTATAACTAACAGTTTCAGACGAAATGCAAATAGGCAACATAGAAATAAGTGCAAGAAATGGCAAGATAAGTGCAAGAAATGGTGGTTTTGAAGTTATTGAATTAAACCATAAGCAAAACACACGAGGAAATATTAATCCCAACTCAAATGCAAACCCAAAAGAGGGAGGCAATAAAAGTGGATAGGAATAATTATTCTACCAATCCTGTACAAAGTCATCAAGAACAGGAAGTCCTTTCTTGGACTTTCTTTTGGAGTAAACTTGTACTGGTAGTGAATTGGGCAAAGATTTTCAACGCAATCTTCTGAAATTCTATCTTTCTGATGCTTCAACAATAGTCGAACTGTTTCACAGTAAGAACAAGTTACAGGCAATCTGAAATGAAATTGGATTTATTATACGTATTATATTACTGAACGTATTATATTAATGAACGATTTAATATACGCATTATATTACTGAACGTACTGTGTTAATATACTCGTTATATTGCTGTGTTAAATGACCACTCAGCTGGGGTGGGGAGGGGCCTGCTTTTCATTGACCTGTTATTTAATACCAATTTAATAAACGCATTTAATATACGCATTTAATATACGCATTGAACATTGAATTAACCATCAGATCACACTGACAGATTCTCGAAAATAATTTGACCTCCAGCATCTTCTCCTTCTTCTTCTTAATATACGCATCTATTATAAGCAACCTTCATGATGTTTGAAGTTATAATGATGTGGTCAAATCGGAGGCGAAATTTGCGCCACCTCCAGCCACGATCAAAGACGAGCAACAGCCAGGTACAGGCTCTACGACAGTGAAGCATGGACCAGTGAAGGACCGTGATTCATGAACTGAATACCCGCTTCACACTGGCATCACACTGGCTCAACATACTGGCTTCTCACACACTGTTATCATACGTACTGGCTCATACTATTGCTCAACAATGCGAACGTTATTGGCAAATGTAAAATAGGTATTATTCCGTTTAATACGAAGGACACATAACCAGTTCAGTTCACTTCA
>NC_134482.1:18233813-18373813 GCF_964194025.1 Convolutriloba macropyga
TCTTTTTATGCTAACATTGCAAGAACTCTGTGAGAAATACTTTGAAAAAAAATCCCTTCCCTGTTACATTAAAAAGTAATTTATTTCACTCTTGGATGCTCTTTTCAAAATCTAAGATCGTTTACTCTGCTTACTATGCTTTTGTGTTAATATTATCGGCTGTTTTGACCGTGTGTTTTGTTGTAATTGTAGGCGCTTTGCACAATTTTATAAAAGATTTCTGATGTACCCAACTTAGGCAAATTTGTGTAAAGTTTTATCCGATTAAACTTCGAAATAAATAATTCAGCTGCTAGGACATGTGAATGAGAAGAATATCACGGCAATGATCATGCTTACGACGCATATAACAAACTTCTATGCTCCAATTAATCTGCCGATTTATACGCTGCATTTTCTCTGCCAACAATGTTTGTAAAAAACTCCACTTAATGAAAGATGAGAAAGGGTTAAAGATTTGAAAACATGCAGCCTTGTTTCTAAAGTTATATGATTTCTTACTCTATATAATGAGCAAATAGTACCTGCCATTTTTCTTAAAACTGCGCTTAGATGTACTTCAAATGACAATTTTGGATCAAGGTAGATTCCTAAATATCGGCAGCTCTCAGCAGATTTCAAATTTCATCGTAAAGGAAAGCTTTAAATTTACTAGTCGTTTCTTTTTCTACTCTTTTTTTCATGTTTTTGATGACTATACTAGAATTAATTTCAATAGAATGTATATTAATGCCTGTCATGTTTATCTTGTCTGGTTTTTCCATATTCCAAGAAGTTGTGGTCATGTAAGGAAAGGCACTCCAAGAATCCTCCAAGAATTTCAGGGAATTCTTTCCATACATTTTGTAAGCTAACTTCCTCACCCAGTTAGCCACAAATCTCTCGCAGTGGTAGATCTGTTTTCGAGCAATAGTTTCCAGTTACAACGTCAGCAAGTGTCTTAGTCTTATTTACACTGTTTTTTTTTGGATTTTTCCGTTTTTGCCCATCCCCCCCCCAAGTTATTGGGTGCATACTATTTGCATCCCCCGGCGCATGTCCTATATTTTTAAATAATGATTTTTTATGCAACGGCACGCGCTCTTTAACTGGGGGTGCATAACGTACTGAGGGAGAGGGCACAAACGGAAACGATCACTCATTTCTAATTACTTACATTGATGTAATTATCTTCTCCCGTGAAAAAATATTTCTTGAGCCCGCATGGACAAACTAAAATGCTATTTTGGGAATGATAGTTGTTTGTCGCTAAGGTGGAAAGCAAAAATTACTCAAACCCCTTCTCCGAGCCCTGCTCCTGGATTTATAAAAAAATACTTGCCAACAAACTCCGCCAATATTTTGAACTTCTCCGGGACTGAACGTCAAGGCTTAATCAGTACTGATTCAGTGAAATTGCAAAACTTGGATAAGTACTGTATCAGAGCTCTGATCATGTCACTTTTTTGACTTGTCACGTCTTAAATCAGGTCTTAATTCTTGACAAGTCTTGCGCAAGTCTTGGCCAAGAATTGACAAGTCATATGCAAGTCTTGGCCAATATTTGATAAGTCTTGGATCAAGTATTGAGCACAGTTTTAATTGTTTTTGCTCAAAATTGAAAAAAAGTGCACATGACAACACGAGGACTTCCGCATAGTTCACTTGGTAGAGAATGAAAAAATTCTAATATCGCCCAGTAATGGCAACTTTTTTGTGCTCATTGAAAACAAATTTTGTTTCCGGGTGAATAGATCGGATAATTGAATTTCGTATATGCTCAATTCAGAAATTGCTTGGTCAGATTAGCAAATTTCTCGTAAAAATTCTTACCAGTTTTTGTTTATTTTGAAATGCAATAATTATAAATAATCTCTTCTTAAAACTCTACTTTGTCTAACTAGGCATTAATCAAGACTTGTCAGGTCTAGGTCAAGTCATGGCTCAAGACTTGACTTTGACTTGACAAATCTTGAGCAAGTCTTGACATGTCTTCACAGGTCTTAAGACTTTAGATAAGACGTGATCAGCACTGATTTGTCAATTCAAGACGTGTATTTCACTGGAAAAATACTGATCAAGACTTGAAATTTGATCTGGGATATCAGCGCCGTTAAGTTTCAGAGAGTAATTTTATTTAACGTGTATCTCGCTCTCATTTCGAAACGTAATTGTGGGCAAAAATAATGCCCAAGGATAGGGTGCAACATATTTGACAGGTTTTTTTTTATTGTGGGGGCTATCAACGAATAGTTGTGATTTAACTCACATTGTACTGATTTGGAAACTATTTAAACCTTGTGTGTAAAGTGACACCTTTCAGGTCTTTTCCCATCTGGAAGAGAGAAGTCTGAATCTGTTCTGCTTTCTATTACTTCGACTCCACTTCCTTTTCCCGTCTCCTGAAATACAAGATAAAAAAGATCAAGTAGTAATTTTAGCAGTTTTTTTTGTAACACTTGCAATTTTTTCAAATTTTTTAAAAATTTTTTTGAAAGTTTTTGAGTTTTCTCAGCAGCAGGGGCCTTAGCTTATCACATTCTATCCTGAGGGGGGATCTATTCTGTCCCCCCTCCCCCAGCTTTGTGGGTTTGATCATTTACGCCCCCAGCCGCACGTGCTATTTTTACATGGTAACGTGCTATAAAACAACATATAAATTGTAGCTGGGGCATTAAAAAACACTGGTAGGGGGCATTAAAAGATTGTAGCTGGGGCATTAAAAAAACACAATATTTTTCTCTTTCAAGTTTCCAAAGAATAGGAGAATACTGGAGAAGAAACTAAAACTAAGTTATACTTTCTACAAAATAATTTGCACAAGACTGTAAGCCAATATTTACCCAAAAGTTGTATTAAACAAAAGTTTTATTAAACTACACTGAACAATTTGGTTTGATAGCGAAGTCGAAAATGATCCTGCTGGCTCAAACTTTCAGAATTATTTGGCTTAAAATTATACAAGAAAAAACAACATCGGCTCAAAAAACATACAAGTGACAGTGCAAGAAATTGGAAACAGTGATAAAGCAAAAAGATAAAATTTGTTTAAAAAACGAAAATTATTTAACGTTTCCTTAGCAACTACAGGCAAAAAATCAAAAACAACGATCAAAAATTAGCCGAAAAGATGATTAATAAATATTTTTAATTCATTTTGAGATAAACTGAAGCAACAATTTGTGAAAAATTGCCCTTATTTTGCAGCATTAAGAGCAGAACAGATAAGGTTTTTTTTTAAAAAAAATCAATGCAACAAAACTCTTTCAATTAATAATAAAATCTCCTAATAGATAAAATATGATGTGGATAAAAATGTTATTTTCTTCAGCTTTTTTTGAAAAAGTGGTATTTTGAAAGCTTGAACCCAGGTATATTCCCAGATTGTCCTAAAATTACAAACGTTTTTTCACTACATAACAGTGGAGAGAAATGTAATCAATCAAACTTGAGACTTATTTCCCCATTACCAACAAAAAACAAACTTTTTTAAAAATTGATTAAAGAATTAGTTTCATATTTAGTGATGTTCCATTTACTTTCAAGGGTTCTATATTGGTTCCCAACAGAAAAAAGGACAACTGTTACTGTTTTATTTTTAATAACTTTCAAAAAAACTAGCGGACGATCAATTACCTCTAATAGCACATTCTCGGGCATAAAAAAGGGTTTGATAACGTCGATCATGGTTTTTACTAAAACTTTGTAAAAATTATATAAAAGATGTTACTTTCTTCATATCTAAACAGAAACAGTTGGGCCAAATTTGCTCAAGTTGCGAAAACTTGTGCGCCCAAGTGCTCTGATCTTGGCCTGTTTTTTGGACGTTTATGTGAAAGATATAAGCAAAAGAAAAAAATCAGAGCAAACACTTGTTGGTGAATCTAACACAATCCTACTTGCAAATGACATGATTATAGAACCCTCCGCTAGATCAGAAGTTTTTATAAGCGTTCAACAATATCAGCTAGAAAAAATAGCGATTGGTTAAAGCGAAGCAAACTTAATCTTAACAACGATAAAAACAAAATAGTTTTTAGGGGAAAAAATTCCAGAGCAAAACGTGACTACTTAAAATCAACTGGAAATAAATAAAAAACGGATCTTTTCCGTTTGTGCCTGGGTGCATAGTGGGTGCATATTATTTGCACCCACCAGAAGCGAGTGCAATGTTTTTACAATGATTTACCATGTAATGACACCCGCTCTGTAATTCGGGGGAGCATAACGTACTGGGGGACACAAACGGAAAAGATCCCGAAAAACAATGATGCTATGCGCTCTCTTGGATTAACAATAAACCATCATTGGTCATTCAAAATTCAAAGAAAATGCTGTAAAGTAAAAATTCTCACCATTCAGCCTGTTTTATAGACTCACAAAAGGTCTCACTAAAAATTAGATAGATTTAGACTTGGAAAAGTTAACTTTCAAAAGTTATGTTCAGCCAATTGTTCAATATGTGCCAATGATATACAGAAATCTTGTAGAAGTTCTGTCACTTTGGATTTTTCATATTTAGTTTAAAAAATTCATTTTTTTATCCCTTATCAAAATTTTCCCTGAAGAAAATTGAACTTAATGTGTGCACTAAAGAGAGAAATTAGATATTTTCTGAAAGAGAGCCGCATCTTTATTGATTTCTCAAATTGTTGTCCTTCTTAGAAGTTGCTAAGATTCACTAAAAATTTTGGATCTATTCAGTTTGTGCTTCCCCCAGAACGTAATCCTCCCCCAATTACAGAGCAAGTGCCATTAATAGTAAATCGTTGTGTTAACATATAACACGTGCGTCTGGGTGTTGCAAATAAATTGCACCCACTAAGGGGGGGGGGGGGGGGGGTTAGGAAGGGCACAAAAAAGATGCAAAAATTTTTAAGCATGTTTTGTCCTTCAAGCCCTCTACAATCAAACAAGAATTTAAATGCTCAAAAAATGCTTTTCAAAAAGAGATAAGCTTATTTATGGTTATATGACACATTACTATGTAAAAAACACATGTGCGCCCGGGGGGGGGGTTCAAAATTGTGTGGGGGCGAATTATCGTACACGATTGTGTACCTTTCTGGACATGTAGGCCAGTGTGTACAGG
This sequence comes from Convolutriloba macropyga, assembly GCF_964194025.1. NCBI lineage: Eukaryota > Metazoa > Xenacoelomorpha > Acoela > Convolutidae > Convolutriloba > Convolutriloba macropyga. The sequence goes on from NC_134482.1 coordinate 18,238,885, forward strand.
AAACCCTTCTCGTAGTCCTTCACACTGAAAGGCATCACAATCTTGTACAGAATCAACTTCATCTTTTCCCACTTCAGTCTCTCCTTCCTTCTTCCTTTCCTTTGTTCTCATTGGCCAGTAAGTCATTCAGTCAGTCGCAGTAGATCTATAGGCAATTTCAGGGTCTTTCCCAGTCCCCCCCCCCCCCCCATGGCCCCCATTAAAATTGGGGAGGTGGGCTCTATATTATATGAAAACACAAAGCTGGGGTGTCTTTCCCATTACAGCCCCCCAGCTTAGTGGTCAGATCACCTATGACCCCTCATCATGGTAATTATACCATAATGGGGGGGGGGGGGGCTATAATTTTAGGGGGGGGGGGGGGGTGGCTATAATGGGAGAAACCCCAATTTTCGATGTTCGCCTCGTTATAAAAACCCTCGTTTGCTTAGTGGGGTTACTACAGACCCCCGCCATATACCAGTAATTATACCACACTGGGAGGTAAAACTTCGAGGGAGTGTGATGGGAAGGAGCCGGATGTTGTTCCTCCGGAGAGTATAGTAAACCAGTCATTGTTCACTTTGTCCGTGTCATTATCTTTGTCTTAATTGTCAGTGTTTGTTTGCTCATTTAGTTGTTGTAAATGCGCACGTGTGTCGGGTAGTATTTGTAGTGCCCAAATTGTTATTGCGGTTCTTTCCCATTTATAGTCTCCCCTGCCTATCCGCCCCAACCATAACCTCAAATGATTACGTACAACTATGCCGACGTAATACGATTACGTACAACTATGCCGACGTAATACGATTACGTACAACTATGCCGACGTAATACTATGCCGACGTTTAAGAGTGCCGAAACTGAAATTGATTATAAAAATGCCGAAACTGCTATTACCAATTAATTATCAATTAAATGCTAACCGAATGCTGTTTTGAAAGCAACCAGGGCACGCTGGTCAGTATTCGGTTGTGATAGATTCATATTAAGTCCCACGGGCCGCTGAGGCATGGCCCTGGTCCGCAATTATCATTGTTTGTTTTAAATATTTCTCCCTCCAATTATCTTGTCCTGATAAATAATAAAATCCAAAGTCTCACAACTTCGTGGTGATTGGTTCAGAAATTTTGCGCTCATTTCAGTTAAAGTGATCTGATTGGTTTAGAATTTATCGGGCGAAAAATTGAATAAATTTTCGGCACTCTTATAATCGGCATAGTATTACGTCGGCATATTTGAACGTCACCACCTCAAATATCAAATATCTTTTATTTACAGCATTAGTTGCTCATTTCCACGACCCATTAATTTCTTGGTATCTTTTCAGCTCCTAATGAGGGGGGGGGGGGGGGGGGGTAATTAGTTTCTAAAGATACATATGCAGCTCGTTTCCCCCAAGTTGATTGGGTTTAGAAATCGTTGGATGAGATATCATTTCTTAGGGATACGTTTCGAAAGAAACCCATCAATCCTTATATTTCCTGATTCCTTAGAAAGGTTGCCTGTTTCAGCACCCCGTTTGAACACGGTCCCAAGAATGTGGGGAAGCAGTTGGGCCAGAATCTCTTATTCCAGCGAATCAAGTCAATTGAGCCCTCATGCAGACCCAGTTATCTCAAAAATAACCAGGTAAAAGTTATAAAATTTTAATACGTGGTTAAACGATCTCTTGCACTTCTTAAAAATCATTATTTGTCAAGCAACATCTTAGCAAAATCACCAAAATTTTATCTTGACATATCTTGATAAAATGTTGACAGCATTATTAGAAAATTTTTCTATAAATTCTTGCTCATTGAGATGGTGTGGTGATCATCAAGGTATTTTAAGTTTCCCAAGAGTTTTCAAGATCTTGTATGACATGGAAACATGCATTACGATTATTTTCCCTGGGCCATCTTTGCAAGGAGCCCATCTCTTCTCTAAACCAAGACTGAACATGGCTACATTAGCCCCCCCCCCCCCCCCCCCCCAGAGTTTCCACGCCATTTTTGTTGGGTACTATAATTCGAAAAATTCACCTCATAGTGTTAAAAATTTGGATCTCAACAATTATACTCCTCTACAAAAAATATATCAACCCCATTTTCAAATTTTAGGTTCGAGCCTCACTAAGCGCCAGTCAATAACCGGATATAATGTTTTTTTCTTCAACTTCATGTGAATCATTTCAGGTGTTCAACATCAGTCCCCTGTTGATAGACTTCGTTCGAGGTCTTCTAGACAAGAACCCAGACACTCGACTCGGAGACCAAACAGTCCTTGACCACCCCTTTCTGCAATCAATCGACATGGACAGACTTAAGAGGCGTGAAATCAGATCCTACATAACAGTAGAGCCCTTCAACAGGAGTAAAATATCCAAATATATCCAAAAGGAAAAAGGTCAGCCAGCCCATTTGGATCTGAGCCGGTCTATTTACCAGGAGGAGAATTTGGCCGGTTTTTCCTACGCTGTGCAAGAAGCAAGCTTTGAGTAAACTTCGTTTTTATCTCTAACTCACTAATTTTTATATTTGTTATAACTCATTTTTTTTTATTTAGCTCAGATTTTTATAAATATGTTTTGTGAGCAACCGCTAAACAGCATATTTAACGGAAATATTTTGAGAAAGGGAGAGAGGTTGTATTTCGAAATATGGAAGCTAATTGGCTGAAAAGCCCGAGCATACTTTAGAAACCAACATCGTCAAGGAAAAAGCTGATAAAGTTTATATCACGGCAGAGTCGAATTGTAACAAATTGTAAAGGAAGAATTATCCCACATTTGTTGGTAACAACCACACGATGTCTGAAAACGGGACAAAACATATTGCAAATTTTAGGTTAAAATTGTTATTCTTTGAAATTACAAACAGCAAAATCTAGTAGCTATTATTTTGACGTTTAATATACAATTTTACGAAGTTAATCAAGCTTTATTATAAACATCATCCATCTAAGTTAAAAACAAAACTTTAAAAAATTATTTTCATATTTGCAGCTAGGTATATTTTAGGCAAGAAATATTTACGGGTCTCGAAATCACCAGATTTGAAATTTGATACCAGTTCTTAAGGTATTGCTGAAGGTACCAGATCTGAGCTCTGCATTTGCACACAAAGCAGTTGCTAAAACTGTGGTTATTCCTAAAGAGCAGTTAAGTTTTATTCAACGAACGATTATTTCTTGTTCACGAAAGGCAAAAAGCGATGATTCATTATCAGCTGTTCTGAGTAAGATACGTGACCATACAATACCTGTCAAGGCTATACATACGGTTAACAGAGATATAATATAACAAACTAAACTGCAGCGTAAGATAAGTTTACTGCATAGTAGATGCACCAAGGATGGTGAGTCCGCTCTGGTAAAATAATATAGTTTAATAGTGCTTATATTAGTGTTCGGATTCTTGGTTTCCTTCCTAGGGTTGCACGTGTATCAAAAGCAAAAATTTGGACAATAGATCAAAAACGAAATGATTCAGCTTGGGCCTTGGCCAATCAGATTCTAGTGCTCACTTCCTGTTTTGATATTTTGTTTCCTATCAAGAATCATATCAAAACCAACCAAAACCAACCATTGTTTTTTAATATGTAGTACCCATTTTTTAAAAAATTTTATTGTCCTTTTGACCTATTGTCCGTTCACCATTATAAATGGCAGATTTAAGTAGTAACAGAAAAGCTAAGGTCCCAATCAGAATTGAGAAAACAATAATTCTGTCTTCTGATTGGATGATTATTCTATTATACACCAAACAAAATAGCAGTGTTCTGAAACAAGATGCCATCTTTAAGATAAATCTACTGTGAAAAAATTTTTTGGATAATTTACTCTCGGTTGGTTGTGATAGCTTCATGTCACTCCTGCCTTGGCATTGAGAAATGGCTATGGCCTAATAGGCACAACCACACGCAAAAAACTAGAATACGAAATAGGCTATATCAAATTCAGGTTATTTGAACGCATTCAGTTTCAGTGGCATAAAGTTCTCGACCAATCATATCTGTTGAAAGTTCTATATTTTGGTTCGCTTATTTGTTGAAACTTTGCCGTTTGAAACGTATTTATACAATATAGAGAGAACATCCACACAAGGGTAAGCAACAATGGCGCAGGTGACCCTCTGATGGAAGACAATTGGATCAAATTGTGGAATGATTGCCGAGGTAAAACTAAGTTGACATTCGAACAAGTGCCAGAAAGTGCCAGATGGATGATAAAAGTAAAAATTCATAATTCGAATATACCATAGGGCAGATTTCAGTGTGAGTTTGAACTTTGAATAAGTTACTCTTCTCACTATAAGGTGGTATTAGAGGAGTATTCATTATCAACTGAGTTGAACCAAGTCAAAGCTACTTGTCAAAAAAAATAGTTTGAGCTCCGAATCGGTTAATTCAATGCTATTGAGCAATCTTTGTAAAGTTGCTTTTGTATAAAGGTTTCCGCTCCAGTTAAAATTGAAAACTTTCATGATGTGAAGTAAACTCCATATCAGGAAAAACTTTATGAGCAACCATGCAATTTTCTTTTCACACGTTGCGAAATAAGCTATTATATGAATATTTTTAAAAAATCTTTTTTTGCCCATTAGTTTAAGACTCATTTACCAAATATTCAAAAACACAATTAGATAAAATTTGTTAAAAAAAGTCAGAAAAGTTAAGTTGTCAGGTTCATAGAGACTAAATCTGACAAGTTAATTTTTATCGTAAAATCTCAATGAAGGAACTCTTAACGGTGTGCTTAGAGCTTAGTCAACCTTTTTAGCTTCCATTGAGCGCTTTTCTATAAATTTTCCTAGAAATTTCTCAACAGGTTTACCTCTCATTTTAGTTACGTTACATCACTTTAGTTCTTGTCACAATCACCAACTATGTGCGAGCCCAGGTATAGGTCAGTTTTTTCCTTGAAACAAGTATAGTTTCAATTGATTTAAAATAAAAACTTCCTGGAGAAATTCTGAGAAACGCTTTCAAATGGAAAAAAATTTAGCATGTCTTATTGTAGTCTGATTTATAACTTACATGTTAGTACTTAACAAGCTGTGAAGGATTTCTGTTACTGTTTAGAGTTTAATTTTTTTTAATTTTAACTGTTTGTGTTTTTTCAACATTATGACTAAGCATTAGATTTAAGTCCAAGGAAATCACAACACTCGAATAGCCGATGTCATCGAAATCAGCCTACGATGCACAGTGACTTTGAGTTCTCCAACTGGAAATCAAAAAAATATAATTGTTCCCAATGTTTATTAATATATTTTAGAGATAAATTCTCCCTCATATTAACAGTACCTTCACCAGCATTGATATGATTATACAGTCGAACAGTCAGTCCATTTCAAGACAGAGGAACATATGCTGTTATAGTCTGCCCCATAACGATAAAATAAACGAAAGGTTGAAAAATGCCACGAAATGTAATTGAGCATCAATGCAGTCTGAGTCTGAATAAGAGTCTAAATCAGAGTGTATCAGAGCAAAATGTGACATGACAGACTCTGAATCAGTACTGAATTGTTTCTGAAAAGCCTCTTGATTCAGTACTGAATTACTCTGAAAGTTAGATACTTGCGAACGCTTCTGTTCCTGTAGCTCTATCATCTGATTTTTCTAGTTGTTTTAAAATTGAACTTTGACATTTGAAACTAAAAATGGTTTGCTAAAACCTTCGCTTATTTCAACTTTATAGGACACGCTATAGCTATGGTTTCAAGTACTTAAGGCACGAAGCACAGTGGCAACCCGTAGTTGATATCAATTTGTATTTGAGCATTTCTATCAAAAGCAGGTCTGGACAGATCGGATATGTCGTAAGAGCTACTGTTGGTTGCAATAATGCAATTGTAGTTCCAAAATTGTCCACTGGTTGGGCTGCACTCGGCCCAGGCGCACCCGATGTATTCAGCCTCAGACCACATTATCTGAAAACAAACAATTTGAGTTCAATATTTTATGTGAAGAACGTTTTCAGGACTTTTCTATGCGCTAGACTATATTCAGACAATAATTTATGCTATGAATTTTGGTGTAAAGTGTGGGTTGATTAGTGGGCTATTTTTTGTGCGTTGACGAAAAAATTCAATATTAGAGCTTTCATTTTATGGAGCATAGACTTCATACACCGAAAAAGTAGTGAGAAACTGTCACAGTTTTGAGCATGTTTCATAACTAAAATTTTCTAAACAAATTTTGAATTTCAAACTTAATTTCTGCGTTTTGTTTTGACGCTTGATAGTAAAAAAATCATTCCCGAAAACTTTTGAGTTACGAGCTCAACTCGGGCTAGTTTATTTTTTCGGCAACATGATTCTGTTTTGTCTCAAATCTTACCCGAGCAAATTTATCAATTCTGCTTGTTCCCCCTCCATTTCGTGGTGAACACTTCCTGTAGCCAGCGGGCTGTCCAGTGCTGCCACTAATTGGGTATCGGTAGTAATAGTAGTTGCCAAACCTAAAATTCAAGGAGTTTTTTTGCTAACTTTATTAACAGTAATTACTTGAGACCTATTATTTATACCAAACTTGTAAAGACCTATGATATTCGTTGGGTTAAGTGTTTAATTACCATTTACGTTTTGTTTAATTTGTGCCTAATTAAATTCTTGCTAACATATTTTGCGAGACGGAGACTCATGTGCCAATATATACTCGCTAAAAGCAGTTAATAATTTTTCGACCTTTTTGAGTTTTTTTAGATTGTCTTCAATTAGGGATAAGTTTAAATAGTGTCACCAGGTTAGCCATTTTTTAATGATTTTAAACCTTCCGGCGGCCTGAAGAGGAAAAAACGAAGAACGTGCAACCTTTCGTCTATTTTAAATACTCGTATCGTGACTGCTATTTAATTAGCGTCAACAACGTGTCAAAAAATCAACCAACTTAATTGTAAAAATTATATTTTGGCTTTTTAAAATGCACCGATTTGCGACGGGGTGGTTATCTTTATTGTATTGCGAAATTATAGGCTATTTTATAAGATTCTTGCGCGTTCTGCAGTTAAGATGCATTCCCATTCGACTATTTAACTAGAGAAGAGGTAGAGCGTATTTTAGTGCTTATTCATGCATTTATTTGTTAAACTTTCCGACAAAAAAACTCAAATTTCATATCCCCTAGTACAAAATTGCTAATACACTCAGGCTGGACAAACACAAGCAAAGAATTACTTTACTTTATTATAAATACCGGGCATTAATGTTGTTGCCACTAAAAATGTGTAGTTTCTTGGCATTCAATTTGTACACCATCAAAAACTAATTTTACATGCTTTCGTCAAATATATAAAATCTCCAAATTTCGCCATTAGTTATAAGACTCTTCTACGAAAAATGGACCTGTTCCGTTTCTGCGCCCCAGCTTAATATCGTTGCCGATATGTAAAACAAATTTCATGAAGAAGTGTCCAAGAAACAAAATGCTGAAAGCGTACAATTTTCTCACGGAAAACTACAGAATACGCCTGAATACCACCGACTCAAGCAAACTAAACCAAAAATTTAATGATTATCTGTATCAAGTTGTTCCCGTATACTTAGTTGACAATAAAACTGGGTTTGACGTCTTTTCATAAAAATAGGAATGATTAAACCTAATTTTGTTGATCGTGAATTTTTTACTATGTAATACGCACGTGCTGGGTAACTGGAGGTTGCATAAGGTACTGGTGGGGTGGGGGCACTAAGGAAAAGAAAATGTTTATCTTGCCGAAATCTTGTAAGACCAATTTTTATTTGGTAAGATTCTGTCAAAAAATACTGTAAGACGTCGTAAAGATAGCCATCTCAATTATTCGGGGCGTAAAAATCCTCGATGCGCGAAAAAAAATTTTCATGATCTACTTTATAGCTTGGCGATGAAAAGGATTTTTTGTTTTTTTGTAGTTTAGAAAAAGAGGCAAATAGGAAGAAACTAAATGATGACAAAGAGTATTATATAGCCGGCCAAAGAAGGCTCTCCTCGGCTTTGTTTCACGGCAAATAAAAACTCAATTTACCATTTCTCGATTGACTCATAAGCTCTCTGATTGGTAGGACGTCCCCCGATAAATTTGGTTGACACTCTCGCACAGCTCTGCATTCCAAAACAACCACTGGAACTCATCTTTTTAGGCGGATACTCGTCACATGGCTCAAATGCTTCTGCTAAGAAGGCTGCAACAAACAAAAATAAATAGCTGATGAAGAAAGAATTGGACTCAAAATTGAATGCTGCCTTAAATTGATCACAATTTTTCTTGATTTTTATGGCTTTTTATGCGTTAAACTAAAGCACTTTTAGCAAATATGTACCCCAAAAAATCTCGGAGAGTTTAATTAGAAGAGAACTTTGTGAAATTTTTCAGCTTTTCTGAAACTCTTCACATTCCGATCAGAAATTAAGATTATTATTCGGGCTATAAATAAAACCACCTATCCGAAACCGACGGAAGTAGAAAAAAAAACAGAAAAACAAAATAAACAGAAGTTGAAGATTTAATGTGTTCATTGCCTCTTAAACTTTTGAATGTTCTACGCGCCATGCTTTTAACAAAGACTATCGAACCAAAAAACACGCATCGAAGAGGTACAAATATCTGACTAAAAAAACGAGAGTGAAAAGGCTGAGGTAGAGAGGAAGAAACATCAAAGGAGAAAACATTAAGTTGCTTTACACTATTTTTATTCTTACCTGACCAAAGTGGGGAGAATAAAAACAAACATTTTACCTGTGGAAAAATTTAAAAAAACGCTGATGAAATGTGATTCATTAACTGTTGATCTGTTGTATTGATAACCACCGTTATGTTAACCAAGTTAATTGCCAATTAAATGTTTCATTTCTGACTTACCAAGACCGTAGTGCCATTTGAGTTGTGTTAACAATGCCGAACTTCGCTTGTCATTCAAGTTACACAGAAAACTTTGTGCCAGTTTCGACTGTTCTGTAATTCCACAGCGGCCAGACCCATAACTAAGAGAGTACGGAATTTTGAGAGGATCCCACTCTGATGGTGTAAAATTCCGGACAGGATCCAAGTCAATGCTGGTGTCATTTCCGTTTGCTAGTTGCTGAAATTAGATATTTTATAATGAAAAGTACATTAGAGAATTTATAAATATACGGAACTAGTTTTTCAGTGAAATAATCATTTATAGATTTTCAGAAACATCACTAAAATTTTTCCTGAAGATGCTACCTAAAGTGTCGGTAACGTCCCCAAGAGTCGCCCTAGTCGAGACATGTTAATCTTGCACGATCTTGCAAGATTTTTGCAAGATTAACATTCTGAATCGACTAGGGCATCGATTATTGCATAACTCTATAAGTTGCTTTTATTCTCGAAAATATGATCAAATAAATAGAAGAGATTTTTAAAATCCTTTATTTGCAAACATTTTTATCTGATGTCAATTTCTCAATGGTAGTTTTGTCGTGGTGAGTTAGTTAAATCCAATTCAGATTTTAACGTAATTTTTTAAGTTAATGCATAAACTTTACAGAAATTTGGCAGCTTTAACAGCAATTTTTCAAAGCCAAATAAATGTTAGAAAGAATTAATAATGGTTAGTTTATGACTAACCACTAGTAATAAATCTAACATTTATTTAGATTTTAAAATTGATACTTAAGGTACACCCGGACCCTAGTGTCATTAAAAATCATTACTGAATCGATCATCGTAAATCCAGTCTCTGTTTTTTTTCTATGCGCAGAGTTCTGATCAGGGCACTTATTAGACATATTCGTATAAGATTAGTACGTTAACTTAAAAAGCTATTTTAAACTCTGAATTGAATAATTGAACTTTGTCTGCTATGAGTGACAGTGGTTCATCATTTTACCGAATAACATCAGACCTTAATTACATCGATTAAGTTTGAGAAAGTTAATCAATTCCGTTTTGCTAGTTTAATATATGGTATTAACATGAACGTTACGGAATTGGCTTAAATTTTACATCTATGCTATTTTGAAGGAAAATAAGTAACCGAAATCCACAAAATTGGAACATTTGAGAATCTCTACAAAATTTGCAGCCAGTTCCGTTTTTGATCGTAACGCAACTCTTTTTTTTCGAATTTAACAAACTGAGTTCAAAATAAAAAAAGTTTGCCAGAAATTCCTCAGTTTGAACTTTGAAATATGTAAGACAATCGTCAAAAAATTAACTCAAATTTAACAATCGCTGTTGAGGACCGCAAGACCTGTCTCTGCGGTATAATTATTTGTTTTAGAATCGAAAGATGGTTTGCAAAAAATAGAAAAAAAGAGAACTCTAACCTGCAAGATATCGATACATTTTGGATTCTGAGGGTCTAAACTCTCTGCTTCTGGAACCCAAGCACCCTTAGCAAAGGGAGCCACGCCAAACAAACAGAGAAATAGGAGCATTTTTTCCATTTCTAAAGTACTGTTTCTGAATTTGGACTGAAGTTTCAAGTGAGTGATAAACAAAGATCAGTGTCGCGTATTTATAGCCAAACTTTGGGCAGAGCAGTTGTTTTTGACCCTCTGTCAGCAAAATGAACGTCAGCAACAAGTCAAATAGACGTTGTCAACCAAACTTTATTAGTGAACACGTGGTTTTGACACTACGATATTTTAACCGAAAATTATAGCAATTAATACATCAAAATAAAAAAAAAAACAGGTATAAAAAATAATCCTTTTTCTTTGTGTAAATACCCTTTAAAAATTAGTTGAATTCCGACTTTTTTGCAGCATCCGAGAATTATGATTAGGGTAACATTATCACAAATCTTGCAAGCGTCTTAAATGGAGATTGCCAAAAATGGGAAGAGAATCAGAAACAATCGGTTTTAAAAATTTATGCGTATAAAAAATTTGCAAAGTCAAGACAGTTTTCTCAGTAATTTTAAATTTACTATTACAATATTTAATTTAAGCATTTTGAAAAAAAAACATCAAAAAAGTATAGACATGCAAAAAAAATTAAGATATAAAACGACGGGTTGACAAAAAATTGTATAAATCGATATACATTTCACTAATGAAAACGTAAACCTTGCGTTAAAATTATGTAAAAATTTGAACCTTGAGTTCGGGGAAAGTAAATGATATGAACCCAATATGCTGGGGTCACAAAGGAAAAGTAGATAGTTTTCAAATAAAGAAATAAATTAAAGTAAGCCTCAATTTTATCTAAAGTTGTTTTCGTCTGATTATTTTTGGTCTGAATAGTAGTCCAATTTTTTGAGAGGACAACGTTACGAGCTTTGTGAGATCCTGAGATTTAAACAAAAGCAGACTTCATTATTTGGGACAGAAGAATATAGACTACGTCTGAGACAACAACAATTTTGCATGGAGAAAACAAAACCTAAAACAGAATTCGGGAGAAACTAACCATTTAAGCGCGGCTACTGTTCTTCTTTCTTTCTATAGAATTCACTGCGTCTGAAGTCCAACATATTTTTTGTCTTCAATTGTTTTAAATTTCCCTTTACAGTAGATAAATTTGAACCATGCGAAAACAAAGAACTTTCTTAATTGAAGTTTTTCTTGATTTTTTTGTGTGGAATAGTTTTTGCAACGAAATGGTCTTTGATTCTCAGAACTTCCTGCACTGCCATTTTTATAGGAAAACGAAGCCATTTGTGGCATTAAGTTACTCAATTTTTATTGCATAATTCATTTCTTCACACTTTATGCTGCAAACGAGTTTATATTCCTTCAGAAAAAAGAGTAAAAAATATCCCATAATCGTAATTTGTTGAAAGTTGACAAAATATATTAAACAAGCTGGCTGAAACCGAACTTAGGCTGACAAACTTATGAAATTAAGATTTTGTAACGAAGATTTTCTTAGGAAAAATCTGGTGTAATTTTTCATTTGAGTTGGCGAGTGTCGTGCAACAATAAAGTCAGAAGTGAAACTTGAAAAAACATTGACTTTTGTCCTTATCGCAACCAAAACGAGTTGGTTGTTCCCGCAACTTAAAACTGAAAAAAAACTTAACAAACTGTCTAGAACAATGTAATTGAATCCTTATCTACATTCTCTTACATTTTATGGTTTACCCCTCGTTCAAAGAACAAAACCTTCTTTCCCCAAAACAATTTTGAGGACAAAAGTCTCCCCTGTTACCGGCAAATAGTTTCTTTGTTCCACAACTTGTGCGACGCACTGAAGAGAGCATCAGCGGTCAGTGCAACCATCAAGTTCCGAGCACAGTAAACGGAACCCGAAAGCTGGCAGCCGGTCAAGACAAAGAAAAGACACAGAAAAGACACAAAAAAAAGACAAGCAATTTTTTCAGCGACGAAGCCAAGTTTGGGCTACAAACGTCACCCCGACGAGAGGATCAAGTTTTTTTTACCGGTTTCAGACGTCACCAGCAGAAGTCCGCCCGAGGTCTCAGACGTTGCCTCTGATGTCCTGTTCCCCGGTTAGAGCCATCCAAAATCTCTACTTTTTTTTCGACAAAAAGCCTCCAAAAAATTGATATTTGTCCCCCAAAAAAAGCTTATTTGTTACTATAACACCTCGATTCAAAAACCTTGACTAGTTTCATTATTTTCAAAGCGAGTTAAGGCAATTTTCTCATTTTTAAAGAAAAATCTGCGAAAAAAAAACACAAAAATCAGAGAAATGTTCCTTAAATCAGAAAAACCAAAAAACACAATTTACTTTTCTGACTACATATCCGTTTCAATTGCGGAAAAAACTATTAAACCACTCTTTTGAATTGGTTTGTAATCAAACAGAAAGCTATTTGCATCGATATATCCAATCAGTATCATATAAATAAGAAATGTCGGAGAAAATTTTTTGAATTCAGAAAATTCAAAAAACACAATTTAGTTTTCTGACTACATATCCGTTTCAATTGCGGAAAAAACTATTAAACCACTCTTTTGAATTGGTTTGTAATCAAACAGAAAGCTATTTGCATCGATATATCCAATCAGTATCATATAAATAAGAAATGTCGGAGAAAATTTTTTGAATTCAGAAAATTCAAAAAACACAATTTAGTTTTCTGACTACATATCCGTTTCAATTGCGGAAAAAACTATTAAACCACTCTTTTGAATAGATTTGTAATCAAACAGAAAGCTATTTGCATCGATATATCCAATCAGTATCATATAAATAAGAAATGTCGGAGAAAATTATTTGATATCAGAAAATTCAAGAAACACAATTTAGTTTTCTCACTACCTATCCGTTTCAATTGCGAAAAAAACTATTAAACCACTCTTCTGAATTGATTTTTGATCAAACAAAAAGCCACTTTGATCGATATATCACATCGGTATCATATCAATGAGAAATGTCAGAAAAAATTTTTTGAATTCAGAAAACTCAAAAAACACAATTTAGTTTTCTGACTACATATCCGTTTGAATTGCGGGAAAAACTATTAAACCACTCTTTTCAATTGGTTTTCGACCAAACAAAAAGCCACTTAACAAAGCCACTTAACAAAGCCACTTAACAAAAAGCCGCTTAACAAAAAGCCGATATATCACACCAGCATCATATCAATAAGAAATGTCAGAAAAATTTTTTTGAATTCAGAAAATTCAAAAAACACAATTTAGTTTTCTGACTACATATCCGTTTGAATTGCGGGAAAAACTATTAAACCACTCTTTTCAATTGGTTTTCGACCAAACAAAAAGCCACTTTGATCGATATATCACACCAGCATCATATCAATAAGAAATGTCAGAAAAATTTTTTGATTTCAGAAAATTCAAAAAACACAATTTAGTTTTCTCAATCCATATCCGTTTCAATTGTGGAATAAACCAATAAAACACTCTCTTGAAATAATTTGCAGTCAAACAGAAAGCCATTTCCTTAGATTTATCCAATCAGTATCATATAAATGAGAAATGTCAGAAAAAAATTTTTGAATTCAGAAAAATCAAAAACACAAGTTAGTTTTCTGACGACATATTCATTTGAATTCCCAAATAAACCACTAAACAAACCCCTAAAACGAGTCATTGTCAGTCAGTTTGATAGTTTCAACTTTATAGGGAAGTAAATAGAAAGTCCTTAGGCGCCACACCAAATATCAAAACTTCCATTTGACGAAAATAAATACCATTTTAATTTTTTTTTTGGAAAAAACGTCCAAACTTGATTTTTTGCAGAAGTCCTCGGTCTCAGACTTTGCCGTCTGCGGAGTCTTTTTATTCTTATTGGTTTCAGACGTTACCATTAGCAGAAGAGGAGTTTTCGAAGAAAATTGGTTCCAGTAGTCACCAGAAAATTTGATATTTTTTTCCTACTCTCAGTTATTTTGAAAGGCAGATCTCAGACGATATCTGTCGGAGAGAGCTTTGAAAGTTTAGTAGAATCAATGCATATTAAAGATAACGAAGAAAGAGTGAAAAACAACAGATAAAGTCACACAGTTTTAAAGAGAACGAAAAAGTTTTTGCAAAACCCGAAAAAAGTCAATACACCAAAGAGTTCCAAAGATCTCCACAATATGACTCGTCTCTGCAATTTTCTAGCATTCAGTAGCCCCTCTGTAACTCTTGTTGCCTAAACGTATCGTATTTTTACAAATTTTTTATCTTTAGCCGTCACAACAACAATAAACTCCTAGAAAAAGAACAGGTTTCAAAGTTATAAATTCGCAAAAAACTGTGAGAGTTATTTTTTAATCATAGTGCTCGGTTAGGGTTAGGGAGGTAAGGAAAGTTTCTTGGGTAGCTTTATAAGCCAGGTAATTTTTTCGAATTTGAGAGAAACAGACGAGTTTATTGAAGTTTTCAAGAAAAAGGAGTTTAATGTAACAATTATTTGAGTTCTGGTCTAATATTGGTTCAACTGCATAATTGTAGCAAGGCACAGTTTTCCTGTAAACCACAGTAGCCACACACACTAGTTCAAACAGTTAACGCCAGCTATTTAGGCGAAACTTGTGTTAATTCAACAAAAAACAAGCAATTATTTAGGTCTGTTGAACGAAAAACGGTTAAAACGCGCGAACGTTCGGAAAAGCTTTTAGGTTTTTTTTAGTGCAAAAAGCTAGATTTATCACACAAAACACATCCTAGGACATCATTTTTGAGAAAAGTTGCGTCGCTGGTCTTTTGAACAAGAGAAAACTGGGATCATTAGCATTCAAACCTTAGACAACCTTTTTTCAAATCAAAAATTTGCGTCGCTCCGGTTTTCAAAGCCGTTCTTCACCTTCAGTAATGAGCTGCTTCACCAACAGCTTCAACAGTCAGCTTCAACAAAGCAACAGCCACCAAGATGTCGAAGCATAACAGCGCTGAATGTCAGTTTGCCATCAATATGTTCAAAGCCACAGAAATGTCAATGAAGAAACTGCTCGATCTCCTTGAGAAAACTGTGGAGCAGAAAAGGAGTTTCCGATCATTGTCTTTGATGATCAACAAGATCAAAGGCCAGGAAGCGGAGCTCAAGAGACTTTCAGACTTTCAGAGGAAGTGATGAGACAGCAGCCACATCAAAGCACTGCATCATCAATATTGAATAGGCAAACGACATTAATAACTCGACTCAATGAATTGGAACCGCATGTCGATCTCTTGGACGACGATGGCCAGATCAGTCAGTCTTCCAGTTGCATTAGAGATGATGCCAGCATGATCTCCAGCAGAAAAAACTTGTCTCAGCAATCAACACCTGTGCCCAGTGACGACAAGGAACGAATCCAGCATCAGCGCGATATAGAAGAAAAGCAGACCAGCAGTAACTTCATCAATCAGCCGCCCCCAATACCACCACGGCGAAGACAACCATCATTGTTTCTACAAACATCTAATGAACCAGGACTTCAAATTCAACATGTGCTAGAAGCCCACCAAAGAAATCCTAAAAGGGAAGTTCATGAAAGTCTTCTAAAATCGAAAAATAACTTTGAAAACCAAATAAATGCTCCCAATCCTTTTCCCTACTTTGACAAAGATACCAGCCAGGAATTCACATCTCCAACAAGATTAGGTAAACTCAAAATTGCCTCCACTCTGAAAAATAGACAGGTCAACGAAATTGAAACAGCTCAAATCAACTTGAGTGACAATTTTAACATGTCGCAGAACCTTTTGCTTCCAATCCAAAATTTGAACCTTTCAAGCAATCACTCACTTTTAAACCCCTTCAATTTGGCAGATCCAACTATTCAATTACAGGCAGATGATCTATTTTACCCAAAACTCGGTATTGGAGAAAACCTTTAATTTAAACTTGCCAAATCAAAGCAATAATCAGGATTCAACTGCCAACAGAAATCCTCTATACCATAATTTTCCCAATCTGCAACAGGATTTTGGACCTTCTCAAATTCAAATAGGAACAAATGGATACCTCGATAGTCAACTGTTGAACTGTGATCTGCAAAAACTCCCCTGCTTACCCACAGTGGCAAACAGAACCTCGCATCTCCCAAGTAGAACTGATAAAATAGTAGCAGAAAACAGTTGCCTACAATCCAATCATTGTATTAATCCTATAACTGGGGTACATTCCGCAGGTTTCCCTCCAATTACTGTACCCCTGATGGAACAAAAGCATCAAAATACCGTCTTAAATCCTGCAGCTCCTAATTTTCAGCCAAACCAGGTAGCTTCAGAATCAAACGTAATTGCAGCTCCTCTGCAATTTCCACAACCTGTGAACAGTCAACACGGCCTCGTCAGCACAAGCTTCTCAATTAATCAAAATATGGCACAGCCCAGTCAGTTGTGTAACAACCAGTTTATTCCTGGCTCTCAACTTCAATCGAACCTTCAAGCCCCAGTAACTTCCACGATCCATGGCCCAATGTGCATTAATCAACAGCTAAATCCTGTTGGACAAAATCAGTTCAGCCAGCCTGTAACCAACCAGAGTTTACTACCCACTGTCAATCAACATATTAGCTCAGTACACTCGAACACTAATGTAACACAGGAAAGAGGAAATAATGATTTCAAACATTCAATCAAATTGCCACCTCTGAAACTTCAGAATTTCAATGGTAACCCTATCCACTTTCACGAGTGGATCAATAACTTCAACACAATGATTCAGAACAACACTTCCATTACAAACACGCATCGTATAACCTACTTGCAAAATTCTGTAAGTGGGAAAGCAAAGGACTTGATTCATGCTTACTCCTGCGATCCATCTTATTATCAGACAGCACTGAATGAACTAATCCGACATTCCGGCGATTGTACTGTAGTTGTTAATGCGTTCATAAACCAGCTCGAAAACTGGCAAACACCAGTTAAGAAAGAACTCATTAAGAAAGCCAAAGAGAAAACACCATATCATTTGGTTGTGAAATGGACTGAACATTGTCTTACCGAGCTCAGCTCAGACCCCACTCTCGTCGATTTTCAACAATGGTTAAAGCTCCAAGCTCAAATCTACGACAAAGTGAGTCGAGAAAGCAATCAAAGAACCATCAGTTCTCAAGCCTCAAAGTTTGTCAACTCGAACAACCTACAAACCAAGCCATACAAAAGCAACCTCCCATTGTCAGTCAACAACGCATCAGCGGAAAACAGTAGAAAACATTGGAACTTTGCGCCTCAGCAGAAACAACCGTCAACTTCACAAAACGTTCCGAATAAAACTTTTAACACAAAACGATCTTGCGAGAAGGTCAAACAAGAACACAGCATTGCCACTTGCCCTGAGTATCAGTTGTGCTCACCAGGTGATCGATACAACCTCGTCAGCCAAAGCAATTTGTGTACAAACTGCTTGAGCAACAAACACCACAAACAAACGTGCCCATCGCAAAAACGATGTCAGGTTTGCAGTGGATTCCACCACACAACTCTTCATGATCCTGCCAAGCAAATCAAACGCCCTACAGCAGCCTTTTCCACTGAAGTTGTTTCTGGTAGCAATCCAACAGCTTCTTCTAGTAGTAACGATTCAAGTCAAAATCCAAATACATTTTCTCAACAGAAAAGTCAAACAAACAAAGCCCCCAACAGCCGTTATGGCCAAACTTTCAACAACCAAAGCCATCAAAACGTGCAACGACGTAATTTAAACGGCAATGCAATAAACCAATCGTTCAGCATTAACCAGTGCTCAGAAACACCGAAAAATTGGTATGAGCAATTGCAGCTTATTCCGGTATCATTCCTCAAGGGGGATAAAGCATTCGATACCTACGCCCTCATTGATCCCGGTAGCCAATTCAGCTTTTCATTGGACGCCATAGCTGAATTTCTTGAGCTTCCCCGTGAAACTCAACAGTCAGTACCACTACAATTTCTCAATACAGAGAACAGCATGTCCCTCTCGAAAATTGTTGAGCCAGTCACAATAACTCCATATAAGTCAACTGAAATATCGTTTGAACTCTCTCGAACGTTCAGCACCCCGTCCCTGAACGTCGCAGCTGCAAAAATTTTTGAACTTAATCAAATTTGTGATGCCTTCAACAGTTTGCGCCACATACATTTCCCAAATATTGCCGATGGCAAAATCGGCGCCCTCCTCGGGGTAAACGCATTCGCATTCACCTACCCTACACATGTTATACCTGGCAATCAAAATCAACCGTTTGGTGTGAAAACTAAACTTGGTTGGACTCTCGCTGGTGTATATGAGAATTGTATCTCAGCCACCACTCAACAGCCCGCAAGTCAGCAGAAGAAACTTATTTTCAATGTGTCAAGAAACAGAACAGATGAACCCGGACTTGACGAACTTGTTCAACAGTTCTGGAGTATTGAAGCAGATGGCATTCAGAAGGACCGTGAACAAGTTTACACAAAGCAAGAAGAACAGTTTCTTGATATTTTGAAGAACTTCATCAATCACAATGGTGAATGATATGAAGTCAAACTGCCCTGGAAATCAGAAATAAAGTTGGAAAACAACTTCTATTCTGCACTGAACCAAGTCAAAAGCCTCAACACACGCCTTCAGCGTAAGCCTTCGTTGCAAGAAAAGTACAATAAGACTCTCTTGACAGACCTCGAGAAAAACTATGTCAAACCGGTGGAAATGCAAGATCCTCAACCAGACAGAATTTGGCACCTGCCACACCATCCTGTGGAAAATATCAATAAGCCCGGAAAAGTCCGCCGAGTTGCAAATGCCGCATCAAAATTCCGCGGCCAATCGCTTAATTCAAACCTTCTTACTGGACCAGATCTCCTTAATAACCTTTTAGGTGTCCTTATGAGATTTCGAGAACATCCCGTGGCGGTCCTTGCGGACATCGAAGGCATGTTTATGCAAATCGCCATCCATCAGTTTGATCAATCTGCTCTTCGATTTCTTTGGTTAGCAAACAATCAGATACAACAGTACCAATTTACCCGACTCATCTTTGGAGCAAATTGCTCGCCTTCGTGGGCAATATACCTTCTTAACCATTGTGCCAATGAGAAAAATCAACAATTCCCAGAAGCCCTCAAAGCCGTCAGAAAGCACTTTTACATGGATGACTACATCCAATCACATGCAACAGAAGAAGACGCTTGTAAGGCAGTTCTTGAAACAAAACATTGTCTGCAAACAGGTGGGTTTCGACTCACAAAATTTGTTTCAAACAGCTCTGTAGTTCTAAACCAAATCCCTCCAGAAGACAAAGACAACCAGACAGATGTTGTTAGAGTTCTTGGTGTTAAATGGATTCTTGAGAAAGACTGCTTTCTTATGAAACCTCTCACTAATTACCCAAAAGATGCCTCAGCATACACTCAACGTAAGATCTTTAGTCTCGTCTCCTCGATCTTCGACCCAATAGGGGTAATGTTGCCATCAACGATCCGTTTCAAAATAGTTCTTCAAGAACTGTGGAAACTTGGGAAAAAATGGGACGAACAAATTGCCCCTCAAGTAGATAAACCACTTCAAAAGAATTTGGACTTATACTTTTCTTCACCAGAAGTGACATTGAACAGAACTCTGAATAAGAGTTGCCATTCACCAGAAAGTGAAAATGAAATCCATATATTTGTCGACGCCTCAGCTGTAGCAGTTGCAGCCGTTGCATACTTGAAAACAGTTCCTAACTTAGGCACTGATGTTGAAACTTGTTACTTAATAGGCAAATGCAAAGTTGCTCCAATTAAACAAATCAGCAGACCCAAATTAGAGTTGGAAGCCGCAGTCATCGGAGTGCGCCTTCTTTCAATCATCATGAAAGAGTCATCGTTTCACATTACTCGCTCTACAATCTGGACAGATAGTCAAGTAGTACTTGATTGGTTATCGACAACCAAGAAGCAACCTGCCTTTGTTGCGAATCGTCTCAAAGAAATCCTTGCAACAACTGGTGCCTACCAATGGAAACACGTTACCACCAAAGAAAATCCAGCTGACCACGGAACTCGTGGTCTCAATCCAGAAGAAATTCCAGCCAAGTGGCTAACAGCGCCAGCATTTCTTTCCACAAGACAGCTCACCGCTCCAGAAAACTCTTCAAAGCATGTGTTAGCGACGCATGAATTTTCATGCAATTTGTCGGAGCAAATAATCGAGCCGACACGGTTCTCAACTTGGAACAAGTTGCTCCTGACTTTAGCAACAGTCTTCAATTTGGTCTTTCGGATCAAAAAGCAAAGGCCTAAAGATCAGCAGTTTATAACAGAAGACGTCATTTTTGCAAGAAATCGGCTGATCAAAATGTCGCAGCAAAAATTCTTCTTCTCAACAATCCAAGCCCTGGAACGTGGTTCCAGGATAGATTCAAAGTGCAAAATCCGTTCGCTCAACCCAATGTTGGACAACAATGGAATCCTTCGGTCATGCGGAAGATTGCAATTTGCGCCAGATAACCTCGAAGTCGAGAAATTTCCGATTATACTGCACGCAAAAGACAAGATAGCGAGACTCTATATAGAGCATGCACACAGCATTTGCGTTCACCAAGGAACAGAGCCAGTGAAAGCCTTTGTGCAGCAAAGATACCACATCATTGGACTCAGAAAAACACTTTTAAGTATAAAGTACAGATGTTTTCTCTGCAGACGATTTGCCGCTCAAAATTTCAACCCGTCATGGCTCCCCTGCCTGCCTGCCGTTTCCCGACAGACTCTACCCAGTATCCTTTCGCGAACAGCGGAGTCGACTTTTTTGGACCCTTTTATATAGAAGATGCCAAAGGACAGATTGAAAAACACTACGGCCTCATCTTCACTTGCCTGGTTACTAGGTGTGTCCATCTAGAAGCTTGTCCCGATCTCAACTCTGACACTTTTTTAAACGCCTATCGACGTTTTGTAAGCCGCAGATGCCAGCCAATAACAATGCTCAGCGACAATGGCAAGACATTTATTGGTGCACCTGAGGAACTAAAAAGATCTGTGAAACGTCTCGACAACGACAAAATCTACAAAGCAATGGCAGCAACGAACACAACCTGGAAGTTCAATCCTCCCTATGGACCTCATTTTAGCGGTATTTGGGAGCGCTTGATCCAGACAGCGAAACGCACTCTATTGATCATTCTAGGCTCCAGAAGACTGTCGCTTGATGTGTTCAGGACAATTTTGGTCGAGACCGAAGTTATATTGAACTCCAGACCACTAACGATTCGCTGACATTCCAGACAATGAAATGCCTCTCACGCCAAACCATTTTCTGATCAACAGACCATTCAACTCTCTCCCACCTGGAAAGTTCGACAGCCAAGAACCCGCCAGTTTCAAGTCTTGGAAGAATGTGCAGCAAATGGTCAACCATTTCTGGAAACGACTCGTCAAGGAGTATCTTCCGACACTGCTAAAGAGGTCTAAATGGAGCGATAGTGGCCAAACACCACTGAGAGTCAACGACATTGTTTGGATTCTGAAAGATATGACTCCACGTGGAATTTGGCCCCTTGGACGTGTTCTCGAGGTCTACCCTGGACGAGATGGACAACGCCGTGTGGTGAAGGTGAAAACGGCTTACGGCACGTACGTTCGCCCGGTCTCCGCGCTCGCACGCGTTTTGGCTGATTAGCCCATTTTTTCTTGACCTTTTTCGGAAACGGTTCTCTAGGCAACTTGAGTTACACCCTCTATGACGATCTGGTCAACCGTCTGTGATGAGTTAGTTGGCCTCCTCTTCCCCTGGAGCATGTCGTGCAACAATCAAGTCAGAAGTGAAACTTGGAAAAACATTGACTTTTGTCCGTATCGCAACCAAAACGAGTTGGTTGTTCCCGCAACTTAAAACTGAAAAAAAACTTAACAAACTGTCTAGAGCAATGTAATTGAATCCTTATCTACATTCTCTTACAGCGAGGAAACAGACAAAGATGTTGAGAAATAGTAGCATCTAATATTTCACTTGTCAATTAAAACATCAGAATGCAGAAGGCATGTTGACCTATTTTTTTTTAAAGAAAAGTGCAGTAAGTATACTTAAGATATTCTAGTGAGTTTTTTTAAATTACCACTTCCGCATAGCTGATTTAACTCCCATAGCAAGCTGTACTCCATTTCTGAAAAATTCACATAACTTTCGTCACTGACCAGTTTGGTCTTAATTTTTATCAGTTTCATTGTACATAATCTCTTTTAAACTCAAATCAGCGTAGAACTTAAAAAAGTAACTAACTCGTTTCTACTTTAATAGATCTATTGCTTTATTTAGATTTATCATACTGTGACTGAAAATGTGTTACAAGCAAGAACGAGCGACGGTTGTCAGATGAGAACGCTTTAAATAGTTCATGTTATAGGAAAGCTGGTCTTGTCACCAACATCTTTATCATTTACACTTTGTTTGCAGTTTTTTTTCTAAGGAATTATTTATAGCGAAAATGTTTATCGCAAAGATCAGCCTGGTTTTCAAATTTTGGTTACTCAGAAGAAGAGGAGAAACAAACAATTTGGCAGGAGGCACTTGGATTTTTCAAAAGAGTTTACTGACTTCTGAGGCAGCCCATTGATGTTGTATGTTGACCTCACATACGATTGAACTCTCTCCGAAATATTGGTTTACAATGTGTATATCTATCTTCTATTCACGATGAGTATATCTATCTAGCTAGAATTGGCTGGTAGTTAAAGTGTTCACACCCAGCGCGATTTGTTCCGGCAATAATTGATTTTGGCCGGTAATTTTTCCGATAAATCAAGAATCTTGCCGGAATGACATTTAATGGTGATTTTCGGTAATTTCTCTATATCGTTACCGGGATTATCATGCACTTTTTTGGGATGTATCCAGGGAAGTTTGGAATCGTTTTGGGAATTCACCAGGAAAAACAGGAGTTTCTCAGGAAGCTACCAGGATACAAGGACAAATTTTCAGGAAATTACCAGTATGAGCTGTTCATTTTTCTAAGATTATACAGGATAACGCGGAATATTTTTATAAGGATAACTGATTTTTATTGCCGTTGTTTTATTACAAACAATTACCAGTAATCAACTTTGTTTGATGAGTTGAGACAACAATAACTCTCCGCTTTCGCTCCATTTTCATAAAATAAATTAAAAGCTCTTAGCTGTCCGTTAGCAGGCAATTTTCAACATCAACAAAATAGAAGTTGTTTTTTTCTAAGGTTCTCCTCAAATTTTTCCAACTTTTGGTAACTGGAATTTTTCATGAAACTTTTGAATGTTACTTGAGACTGTATTTCCGTTTGAAATGTTATTCAATCTGAGTTGCAAGAATAAGAGGATAGAAATTCAGCTGTCCAGGAACTCTATTAAAATATCAAGAGAATTGACATGGTTTCGAAACCAAAACACACATTTAGACCACATATTGTTAGCCGACTTGCACCTTGTGTGTCTTTGGGGGCTAAATTTCCACAGCTTGGTAGACTTTCCATGTTATCAACTCTAATAAACAATGTTTGGTTTTTGATCGGAATTTTTTTTTGTAACATTAAAAATTGTTCTGTAAGCATTCAGCGTCAGCTGGCTTTTGTTTATCTAGATTTCAATCCTTTCAAATGTTTTCCAACTTTATTTGAAATCTCTACTATTGGCAAACTAAAAATTTGATTATTTTAAGAACAATAAAAACTGTTTCAATTTTTTTGAAAAAATTGTTAGGCGGAAACGCGTAAACAAAATTTCGAAGACACAAAGCTGTCCCTTGGGTAGCATCATGTTTGTTAATGTTCAGCAATTGTAACTTTTGAGTTTGATCAAAGGAATTTAACGCTATTTTACTATTTTGCTGTAATTAAAATCTGCATAATTTTTATGGTCAATATAGCTCAGCAATTTTTCATCATGAAGTTTTTTGCGGGAAAGAGAAAATTTTCAACAGTTATTTCCGAAAGTGCGAGTAATATTTTCAAGCTCAACTTAAAGAGACGGTGTTTCACATCGAATAATTCATGTAGCTACATGAGGTTATTGTCTTAACAGCCTAAGTGAAGTTTGAATTGCTTTAATATATGTGTCCATCATTTCGAATGCTTGCTGTTGTATTTAGAGTGTAATAAAATGAAATTAAAACTTGTAATCAAACTGATTTTTGCAGATTAGTCTCGGGAGAATGGAAAACTTTTCCTAGATTTCCAAATCTCTGCATCTGAGGAAAATTTCTAAATAAGAAATAGGTTATGCAGCCAGGTGGAAAATTGAATAACTAGAAGTAAAAATTCTCAAAATTAACAAGATCCCAGTAAATAATTGCTTTGTGTGTTAAATTACTCTTCATAAATGTAAAATTATTTCAAGCGCCATCAAGGCTATGAAATATGAGTAGCAATAGCCTTGCTTTATGGAGAACCATCCTGTACAAATTTTGATTAATCAATAACCAAGTTTTTAGCAGTAATTTTGTGAAAACAGGGTGCCACGCTTCCTCAATGTTCAGTGAAAATGCCAAAAAACAATAAAAGCCTCCACCGATGAACGTATAGAAAAATGAGCAGATTAGGACATATAGCAGATAACCTGGAGCCGGATTAGGACATACCGAAGAAGAAAACTTAAAAAGTTGGATGTCTCAGAGTTTTAATTGAGACGATAACTAAAACCATACAAAAAATCAAATTCAGCACAAAACTGAAACAAAATCAAAAATGGTAAAAAACAACAAGTTAAGTCCAAACGTCTGCTTAATTGTATCAATCTTGAATTATTTGAGTGTTTCGCGAGACTGAGTTTCCATTGAAATGTTATTCAATCTGAGTTGAGACATTAAGACGTTAAAAACTCAGCTTCCGCATATTTCTACGAAAGTATCAAGAGAATCGATAAGTTTTCAAAACATTAAGAGAAATTTAGACCACATTTCATGTACTGACTTTTCCTTGTGTGTCTTTGGGGGCTGAAGTACAAATTTCTACAGAGAAAAAATTGTTAGAAATTTTGACTTGAAAACAACGACTGAATGTGTTGATTGCAGCAGCCGTTTTACTCAATAATTACTTGAGTATATTTTCAAACTTGAAAATTGAATAGTTTTTCATACCCAACAGCTTAGTAGACATTCCATGTTATCAACATTAATAAACAATATTTGGGTTTGGATCGGAACTGTTTTTTTAACATAAAAAGTTCTTCTGTAAGCATTCAGTGTCAGCTGGATTTTATTAATCTAGTTTTAACCTTTTCAAGCGGTCTCCAAACTTTGTTTGAAATTTGTCTCAAAATGGCAAACTAAAATTTTGAATAGTCCACGAACCAGAAAGCCGATTCGCATTTTTGAAAACTGTTCGGCTGAAACGTGTAAGCCAAATCGCGAAGACACAGAGCTGTCCCTTGAGGTTATTTTTGTTAATGCATTTTTGTTAATGTACAGCAGTTGTAATTTTTGAGTGTGAACAAGACAATCGTACGATATTTTACTAATTTGCTGAAAATTATTTGTGCGTAATATTTATGGTCATTTTAGCTCAGCAATTATTCATCATATCTTTTGTAGCAAAGACAAACTCTTCAATAGTTTTTTGATTCAATTCAATGAGATTTTGTTTTATAGGTTACAGGAAATTTTTGTCTTAACGGCCTAAATGAAGTTGGACTTCTTTGAGATTTTGTTTCTATCATTTCAAATACTTTCGGTTGTATTTAGAGTGTGATAAATTGAATTAAAACTTTGAATCAGAGTTTTTTGTTCAAATTAGTCTCGAGAGAGTAGGAAAATTTTTCTAGAGTTCCGGAGCTCTGATTCCAAGGACCGTTTCTATACGTTACGCAACCAAATAAAAAATTGCACATTTAGCTATAAAAACTCTTAGTTGTCCGTTAGCAGGTAATTTCCAACGTCAGCTAAGAAGGAAGTTGTATTGTACTAAAGTTTCACTCAAAATGTTCAAAGTTTTGGCTCCGGGCAATGTTGATGAATGTTCTGAAAGTTTCTTGAGATTTTGGTTTCGATTGAAATGTTATTGAATCTGAAATGCGAGGTTAAGAGGTTAAAATTTCATTTGTCTCGGAATTCTATTAATTTATCAGGAGAACGCTTTCGAAATAATAACAAAACTTAGACTACATTTCATTTGCCGACTTGCGGTTTGTGTGTCTATGTGGACTAAAGTACGAATATCTAATGAAAACATGTGTTAGAAATATTAAATTGAAAACAATGATTGAAAACTGCAACGAGTTGATTGCTGCAGCCACTATAATCAAGTATCACTTGAGCATATTTTCAAACGTAAAAATTGAACTGTTTTTTTATACCAAACAGCTTGGTAGACTTTCCATGTCATCAACACAACATTAATAAAAAAAATTTTGAGTTTAGACAGGAACTGTTTTGTATAAAATAAACATTTTTTTTTTGTAGGCATTCAGTGTCAGCGTGATTTTTTATCC
Organism: Convolutriloba macropyga; assembly: GCF_964194025.1. Classification (NCBI taxonomy): domain Eukaryota; kingdom Metazoa; phylum Xenacoelomorpha; order Acoela; family Convolutidae; genus Convolutriloba; species Convolutriloba macropyga. The sequence continues at coordinate 18,265,539 of NC_134482.1, forward strand.
ACTTGATAATGTTTTCCTGTCACGTGTTTTCCAACATTGTTCGAAATTTGTCTCATATTGGCGAAATAAAATTTGATTAATCTACAAACCAAAAAGTCAATTCGCATTTTCTAAAAAAAATGGTTTGGCTGAAATGTGCAAACGAAATGGCGAAGACACAAAGTTGTCCCTTGGTGAGCGAAACATTTGTTATTATTTAGCATTTGTTTTTTTAGTATATTTGAAGAAACTGTACGCTATTTTACTTTTTTGCAGTAATTTAAAAACACATAATTGTATGGTCAATTAGAGAGTATTAAACTGGAAGTAAAAATCTTAATAAAAAGTTTTTTTTTCAAATTAGTCTCGAGAGAGATGGCAAAATTCTTCTAGAGTTCCAGGGCTCTTCATCTGAGAAACATTTCTAAACAAAAAATACGCTATGCAATCAGGTAAAAAATTGCATTTTTAGCTATAAAATCTCTTAGTAGTCCGTTCGCAGATAATTTTTAACGTCAACCAAAAAAAGAAGTTGTGTTGTACTGAGATTCCACTCATATTTTTCAAATTTTGGCACCGGGCAATGTTGATGAAATTTATGAGAATTTCTGGAGATTTTGGTTTCGTTTGAAAAATTGTTGAATCTGAGTTGCGAGGTTAGGAGGTTAAAAATTCATTTGTCTCTAAATTCTATTAAATTGTCAGGAGAATGCTTTCGAAATAATAACAAACCTGAGACCACATTTCATTTGCCGACTTGCGGTTTGTGTGTCTTTGTGGACTAAAGTACGAATATCTAATGAAAACATGTGTTAGAAATATTAAATTGAAAACAATGATTGAAAACTGCAACGAGTTGATTGCTACAGCCACTATAATCAAGTATCACTTGAGTATATTTTCAAACATAAAAATTGAACAATTTTTTTGTACTAAAAAGCTTGGTAGACTTTCCATGACATCAACATATATAAACGAATAAATTTGGATTTAGATAGATGTTGTTTGTATAACATAAAATTTTTTTTCGTAAACATTTAGTGCCAGCTTGATTTTGTTTATCTATTTTTTAAAGTTTTCCTGTCAAATGTTTTCAAACATTGTTTGAAGTTTGTCTCAAGTTGGCAAAATAAATTTTGATTAATCCACGAACCAAAAAATCAATTCGCATTTTCTAAAAAACGTTTGGCTGAAATGTGCAAACGAAATGGCACAAAGCTGTCCATGGGTGAGCAAAATATTTGTTAATACTCAGCAGTTATTTTTTGATTGTAATCGGCAAAATTGTACGCTATTTTCCTATTTTGCTGTGATTTAAATATGTATAATTGTATGGTCAAAATAGCTCAGCAATTTCTCATCTTGATTTCTTTTGTAAGAGTGTGCGCATAATATTTTCAAATTCAACTCAAAGCGACGTTTTTTTTTTGTCAAAAAGTTGCATGTAGTTACCGGAACTGTTTGTCTTAACAGACTTAGTGAAATTCAAAAATTTTAGACTTTGCTTCCATCATTTCAATGCTTGTTGCACAATTTAGAGAGTGATAAACTGGAATTAAAATTTTTAATGAGAAGTTATTTTCCGAAGTAGTCTCGAGAGAGACGGTGTATTTTCGCTAGGGCTCCAGAGTTTTTCATCCTAAATAAAAAATAATGTATGCAACCATCTTGAAAAAATGAGGATTTCAAAGCAAAAATTCTCAAAATTAACAAAATCTAAGTGAATAGCTTCTGAATCTGTTTATTTACTCTTTATAAACTCTAAAACTGTTTTAAGGGTCATATAAGCTTTAAAATGAGAAGCCCTGTTTTAATGAGAACCATCTCAAACAAATTTTGATGTTTTGGAAGACAATGTTTGTAAAAAAAGCTGATTAAAAAAAATCTGACAGAGTACTCCATAACATAATTTTTAGCAGTATTTTTGTATAAATAGAGTTTCCTGTTTCTTAAATATCCAATGAAATTGGCGAAAAACAATATTTGCCTCCACCGATAAACATGCAGAATGATGAGCAGTTTTCGCTGGATCCCTGGTGTCGTAGTCTATTTTATTAGAATAGTGATTCGTGGTGCGAGAGTGCGTAGAAGTTATTATTTAGTGATCCGTGGTGCGAAATCCTGATTCAATTTGCTTGCGCTTACTCGCGGAGCGCAATTCAAGAAGAGAAATTGATGAACTCATTTTGAATTGCAAATTGAGAGAGAATGAAGATTAAGGAAATATGAAGCACTTGTAAACAACGTGAATGCGTGATCAGACATGTCTGATCACGGGGCGGGAAACCAAGCAGAAAGTTAACAGCAGATCACAAGAAGCCAACTGAACAAAATATAAAATAAGAAAAGCAGATAAATGAACTAAATTTAGGGCACCATATAAGATATACTGCATCAAACAAATTAATGAATGAAGATACATCAGGTATCACATACCCCTTGCATCGAGAAAGAAAATTGTAAAATACAATTTTCGAATGTATAAATAATAACAATATTTACAAATTAATACGAGGTCCCCGGTTAAATAAATAATAACGATATATTTACTGGTTATCATAGCTAAAAATCGGTTATTAATAAATTATGAAATGTTTTGTAGTTTGAATTACAGTTTAGATATTCCACTCATCATTATCAGATTGTTGTTCTTCTGCCTCGAGTGCCGTCATTGATTGTACAAGCGTGGGTGTATCCATCTCGAGTAAAGGTGGATTACGTGGGGCGGGTGGTGACACTTGACCAATAAGAGGGGAGATATTCTGCTCTTCCGGCTGGTTTTCGGCTATTTGTTGTACTGACTCTACAATCAAATCATGTGGGGGTTGAAAACTTTCCACATCTCCCGCTCGGCGCGGTCGTTTTGGTGGAGGCAGAATGGTAGAGTTGGGTGGAGAATTTTCAAATCCATAATATGATGGACTGCGCCTGTTACGATCTGATGTGCGTGTCTGTTGTGCCGCCGCGGCCGGTGCAGTAGATGAAGACGACGCGGGATGTTCGCTATGCGAAGTTGTCACAGTTGCCGGTTGTTGATTTCGCATGCCTAGAAAGTTTGGAATTTTCGGGATTTGTCCCCGCATTGCGTGCGAAATATTCGATTTGGACGACGATACCCCGCTGCCCGGTTCTCTTTTCCTATGCTTTATTTTCTTATCCCCTTTCTGTTTACGAGTAAATTCCGTGATGGTGCCGTGGATAAGTTTTCCTACGATTTTTTCACCGGAACGACGCCCTGTAAGGTCTGCATAGGCTTTTAGGGGAGTTTGTCGCTCCAACTGAGTGCCGAATTTCACAATATCACTATTGCGCACTGTCACAATCGGCTTTCCGGGTTCCTTAATGGTGGATGTTGTTGGGCTGACCTTTAGAATGTGTGAGCCCGGCGCAAGTACTTCGTACAATCCCTCGAGGTTCTTTTTGGAACGTCTCTTGCCAAGCACTTTCCGTGCGAGATTTAGCTCCACCGCACGCTTCTTCAGGGGAATGGGTTTGATTGCCTTCGTCTTTAGAAATCGGGATTCCCCGTCAATGCTCGCCCTCTCTCCATCTTTCGCTTCATTCGATGCCCGGGTCATGCAGATCTCCACCTCGATATCACTACGATATCGATTCAACCATTTGTCATCAGGGAGATTTTCGTCCCGCATCACTGTGTCCTTGTCGATCACCGTGCAGGGTTTGCACTCGGTGGCTTTGACGATAAGTTCGCGGTGCATGTATGGCCATCAACAATGTGTGGCCATACAAATCATTCCCCAAGTGCCCGAGTGACTTGAGTGAATATCATCGATTAGCGCCTTGCGTAATACGTTAGGAATAGCCACTTTCTCATCGATGCAGAGGCACCCGGAACGCACGTGGAGGTCCCTCCAATAGGAATGTATATAAGGATTGAGAGCTTTTAGGCGGCTCTCATTATTCGTCAAGATACAGTCCCTGACCTCCTTTAATACTGCATCCTTACTCGTTAGAGATGCGATTCATGACTTATTGAAAATTCTCGATACTATGTAATCGAACGTCGGAACATGCGGACTTGGGGTTAGCGAGTGCTTGCATTTGATGAATGAGTCGGGGATGTAGGCGTTACATTAAGTGGTGAACTTGCTTCGCGAGGGTTACTTGTAGATTCAACTTGTTGATTCGCCGCGCGGGAGTTGCTTGATGAGTTTGATCGCTGACTTGTGGGGCGAGTTGCATTTCCACTTGCGGATTGCTGTTCCGCTGCGCAGGAGGCATCATTAAAGCGAACGCGAGTCATACGCTTCTTAGAAGGCATTTTATTTGTGATTTTATTGACGTATTTTAATTCAGGCAATGATTAATATAAATTTAAATTTTGAGAGTTAGAAAGATGCGACTGGATTGTAGAGTAGCAAGAGGCAAAAAGCACTGATTTTATTTTTGGGTGATGACTTTTAGAGGTATTTGTGGAATGTGATTTAATTGGCGGGATTTGTGATTAAATAATTTGAGGCTCGCGCTGCGCGAATGCTACTTTATTCCTGATTTGGATTAATTGTTTACTCTTATTGGTATTTTGCTGGGCGAGAGAAGTGTGAATTGGACTTTGCGGCGCGTGTATTGCATATTTTAAATTGCTTAATTCACTAGTAACATTTGAGGCTTGTTTTCGCGGAGCGAGTGAATTGCTAAAGACATGTTCGCTTACTCGAGTTGCGTGTGAGCTTATTGAATTTATTGATTTAGTACTGGCCTCAACTTTAGATGTGATTTGTAATACGGGATTATGTGCCTCAATTTTAGGTGTATTTTGCAATGCGAGATTGTGGTTTGTTAACAAAAGATATAAATGTGATGTGGAATGTGTGATATTTAACTCTAATGCGTTAATGGATTTAGAGATTAACTTTAGTTTTGCAACAATAAATTCCTCGTCGTATGCAGAAACTTTTTTAGCTTTTTGAGACGGGTCTCGAGAAATGTAATCGACCAAACCCATTTTTGCCCCGGGAAGGTGTTCGATATCAAATTGAAAAGGAAGTAGGCGATCAACCCAGCGGGTCAATCTACTGTTGTATGATTTATTAGATCTGTTCTCTTTCATAATTGAGAGAAGTGCGTGGTGATCCGTAATCACTTGAAAGTGTTTTCCGTACAGGTAATTTTTAAAATATTCAATTGACCAGACTGCACTCAAAAGTTCAAGTTCGTTTACACTATAACGTTCTTCGCAAGAATTTTAAAATCGGGAAGCAAATGCGATTGGTTTCCACCCAACTACTGTTAATTGTTCAAGAGCTGCACCGAGGACGGAACGGGACGCATCACATTTTACGCGTGTTTCGAGTTGCGGGTTGTAGTGGCTATTTGCGGTGGCGTTCGCAATGCGATTCTTAATTTCTGTAAAACAGTTCTCATGTTCCGCTGTCCAGAGGAATTTTGAAGACTTTTTTAGTAGTGGTCGGAGAGGATGACTTTTTTGAGCGAGATTAGGAATAAATTTTCCAATATAATGAACTGATCTCAAAAAAGAACGGAGTTTATTTAGAGTTTTTGGGGCCTCGAGTGCTAAGATCGCAGCTGTTTTACTTTCGAGGGGCAAGATACCCGATTGTGAGATATGGTACCCAAGCCAATCAATTTCTAATTTTCCAAAATGACATTTAGGGAGGTTTATCCTAAGAGTTTCGTCATCTAATCGTTGGATGCATTTCAATACATAGCTTTTGTTTTCCTTCAAAGTTCCTTTATTTACTATCAGAAAATCGTCCAAAAAACTATATGTATTTTGAAAGCCAATTAGAGTGTAATCCATTGCTTTTTGGAATTCAGCTGGCATATCAGTAAGTCCGTAAAATCCTGTTTGAAATCTATAGGTGCCAGTCATATCGCCGCTAATGATGTTGAAATTACAGTGATTAGCTGTATTAGCATCCAGATTTAACTAACTGTACGCGTATTTCAAATCAATTGTAGAAAAATACGTTGTGTTTTGCGGCGCGGGAGCACTTATTTGTTGAGATATAGATTCAATTAACGTATCAACGATCGGCATCTGATATTTAATCTTGTGAATGGCTTCGTTTAATACTTTTGAATCCAGTGCATGCTTTATCGTTTAGTCTTTTTGTACTGTAACTACAATGGGTGATATGAAATATTTGTCGGGGCAACATGAAAGTTTTATGATGTGTTTTTCGGCTTGCAATTTTTTAAATTGAGTATTGACTTTGTCTTGAAGATTAAAAGGGATACGTCTACGTTTTTGATGTCTAGGTTGAAAATCTTTGTGAAACTTAGATTTTGCTACATGACTTTTTGATCTTCCAATACGTGATACCAGACCAGGAAAGGTGTTGGCTACCTGTTCTTTAAATTCGGAGATGCAATGTTGTTGACACGGTTACCTTTTAGAAATGTAGATTGAGTTACTGCAAGTTCAAGTTGGTCAAACAAATCACGACCTATTAAGGACTTTAAACCGTCAGCTACAACTGTGAAGGTGGCTGAATCACATGCCCAGCCTTTGCTTGTTATTGGAGCTTGAATCTTTTCTTTAACTTGTATGGGTTGATTTGAGAAAGTCCGCAGTTGTGGGGGCACCGTTTCAGCGATCCAGAATGCACGAGGGCTGCTTTGTACCACCTGCGACGCGAGTGAGCGGCTGAGTATACTACACGCGCTCCCGGAGTCCACAAGTAGTGTAGTATTAATATTACCAATCTTGAGAGGCATGTTGAGTGGTTCAACTTTCTCTACGGCAGTATCGATCATTGCGACTGTATTATCTTCCTCTCCACTACTGTAGTCCGAATCGTAGAGTTTAGCTGGTTGGAGAAAATTCACAGTCTTCTGGGCGTGGCTCTTCTTCTACGACACGTACCATCTTTTTCATGGGACCCTTTGGCTTTGTATTCGTGTTCCTTTGTTTGCGACAGACCTTTGCAAAGTGATTTAGGAGCCCACAATTATTGCACGTCTTCCCCTTCGCAATGCATTTTTCACGATGATTTGGGAGCCAAGTACCGCCGCAATTCGAACAGTAAAGTGTGGAACGATTGTTTTGTTTCGAGGCATTATTCGTATTCTGCCAATACGGTTTTCGTGGATTATTGTTGAACTGAACCGCATTAACATTTGCAGGAACAACAATCTTGTTGTGCTGCTGTATCTGATGTTGATTCCTCATCCCGAGTTCCATATTAATTGCTAGCTCTAAAGCCTGCCACGGTTCAACAGTTTGTTTTAGAAGCTCCTTTTGAATTTCAGGATCTATCAGATTGGTGATGAAGACATCTCGTATCAGGGTCTCTTCTTATTCTCAAAGTCGCAATTCTCAGCCAATTCCTTTAGTTTACCATAGAAGTGTTCTACAGTTTCTCCATTTTCTCCAGTTATCGCCACACATGATACGCACTTCAATGAGTCGTTGGCATTTGTTTTGCCAGTTCATCTTTTGTTGTGCGTTGCGCGCGTTCCTCTCCCTCTCTGATTGTGCGGATGCACCCACTATTGCCTCTTCGTAAATAGGTTCGAGAGGAAGTTTTACCATCTCAGGTTTAGGCCCGAGTAGCGTATCAAGAATGATGTTTTCTCTGGCCAGCAGTGCCAATTTGTACTGTACTCTCCATTTCTCCCAGCGAAAAGGAGGGTCGAGTGTAGGTATGTCCCAAAAGGGGTTAATTGTCCAAGGGGTGTTCGTTTAGTTGCTGACTGCGCCATGTCGTACTCTATTTTATTAGAGTAGTGATTCGTGGTGCGAGTGTGCGTAGAAGTTATTATTTAGTGATTTGCGGTGCGAAATCTTGATTCAATTTGCTTGCGCTTACTCGCGGAGCGGAATTCAAGAAGAGAAATTGATGCACTGATTTTGAATTGCAAATTAAGAGAGAATGAAGATTAAGGAAATATGAAGCACTTGTAAACAACGTAAATGCGTGATCAGACATGTCTGATCACGGGGCGGGAAACGAAGCAGAAAGTTAACAGCATATCAAAAGACGCGAAATGAACAAAATATGACAGGCAAATAAATGAACTAGATTTAGGGCACCATATAAGATATATTGCATCAAACAAATTAATGAATAAAGATAAATCCGGTATCACATCTGGAGCCAGATTAGGTCGTACGGAACTTCTTTGCAAAATACCTCATTTCATGATCAAATAAAATAAAACACAAAATAGAGTTGGATGCCTCGGGGTATTAGTCGAGACGCTATCTGTAACAACAAAAAATAGAACCAAATTCAGCCCAAATCTGAAACAAAATCAAAAATAATTAAAAAAACAGGACCAAACTATCTCCAAAAACTAAAGAAAATAGGAAAACGTTCGATGCGGAAATTTTGGGTATGACCCAGACACTAGTTGAAACCACACAAAAAAAATTACATGCTCAAATTAAAACTCAAACGAAAATCAAACGCAGTGGTCATGTAGAATTAGTCCAAAACAGAAACAGGAGTGAGAACAATCAAAACAGTAGTAAACTGAGTCAACAAAATAATCAACGGTGAATTCGGAAGTCAAACAAAACAAAATAAAAACCAAAATTAAAGAACGGTTAATGCGGAGATCTTGGGCTATGACTCGTGACGTTAGTTGAAATCATTAATAAATTTTTTAATAAGTTTTCGATAAACAATTTTCAAAAACATTTGAGGGTGCGCATAATATTTTCAAATTCAACTCAAAGCGACGGTTTTTTTGTCAAAAAGTTGCATGTAGTTACCGGAACTGTTTGTTTTAACAGACTTAGTGAGGTTCAAATGTTTCAGACTTTCCTTCAATCATTGCAATGCTTGTTGCGCGATTTAGAGAGTGATAAACCGGACTTGAAATTTTTAATGTGAAGTTTTTTTTCCGAAGTAGTCTTGAGAGAGACGGTGTATTTTCGCTAGCATTCTAGAGCTTTGCATCAGAGGATCAGTTCTAAATAAAAGATAATATATGCAATCATGTGGAAAAAATGAAGATTTAGAAGCAAAAATTCTCAAAATAAACAAAATCCAAGTAAATAGCTTCTGAGTCTGTTTAATTACTCTTTATAAACTCTAAAACTGTTTAAAGGGTCATAGAAGCTTTGAAATGAGAAGCCCTGCTTTAATGAGAACCATCTCAAACAAATTTTGATGTTTTGGAAGACAATGCTTGTAAAAAATGCGAATTCAGTGAAAATCTGACAGTGTACTCCATAGCATAATTTTCAGCAGTATTTTTGTATAAACAGAGTTTCCTGCTTCTTCAATATCCAATGAAATTGGCGAAAAACAAAATTTGCCTCCACCGATAAACATGTAGAATAATGAGCAATTACCGCTGCATACCTGGAGCCAGGTTAAGTCATACCGAACTTCTTTGCAAAATACCTCATTTCATGACCAAGTAAACTAAAACACAAAATGGATGTGGATGCCTCAGGGTTTTAGTTGAGACGTTATCTGTAACCACACAAAAATGGAACCAAACTCAGCCCAAATCTGAAACAAAATCAAAAATGGTTAAAAAAACAGGACCAAACTATCTCCAAAAACTAAGGAAAATCAGAAAACGTTCGATGCGGACATTTTGGGGCATGACCCAGACACTAGCTGAAACCACACAAAAAAATACATGCTCAATCCAAAACTCAATTTGCTAAGTTGCGCAAGCTTTCTTATGCTTCTAAATGTATCTAAAAAAATATATTACCAATTTTTATTAAATTATAAGCCACAAAATATCCTTAGCCAACAATAAGTCACCAACAATTGTCAAACTGACGAAAGCTTTATATAATAAAAATGTAGAACACGGACCGATACTCTGTAAGGTCATTATGTTAAGCCACCGAACAAACTGGCAGTCCATAGACGAGGTCAAATTGTTCTTGAACAGCTTTGCTGAAGAGAGGTCTTGAGGCATCATTTATGTCATAAGAGCTGCTATAAGATGCTACCACACAATTGTAGTTCCAATAGAGACCATTGGCATCCGTGCACTCAGCCCTTGAACACCCGATGTATTCAGCCTCCGACCACAGTAGCTGAACAAATAGATAATTACAAGCATTAGATTGGAATTCAAAATAGAAAATATGGACTTAATACTCAGTAAAAATTTTGAAAGTGGATAATGGGAGATTGTGTTATTGAAAAGCCAGAACTGGAATACAGCAGAATGAACTGCAGTGTAAATTCATTAAAGGTATCCATCGGTACCAAATTTTTGATTACTTTTTTTTCCATTTTTTTTAACTGGTTTGCACTTTTGTCTCTTAGTACATTGTAGAAATGGACTATACGTACATATATTTAATCCTTTTAATTGGTTTGCAGTCAGTCGTAGCCACTTTTTTTTGAAGTTATATTCATTTCGGTAAAACTTTAAATGATGAAAATTTATTCAACAGTAAATAGACATAATAACAAAAATCACTTTTCCAGTCCAAGACTAAAAAATATGTGTTGGAGCTGAGCTTAAGGAATAACAAGCTTGCATAGGCGGGGAAAATAGAAACAAAACACTTTCTGTTGTCTTAGTCATTTAATAGTTATAGTTATAGTTCTAGTTCTAGTTACAGTTTGTCACGTGAGAAAAAAGAGAAAAGGGGGAAATAACAAAAAAGCAACACACAGAACTCAACGTAGTAGCCGCAGAAAACGGCTTAAAGTATAACTCAGCTAAATATTGCAAAAACAAATTGTCTTGAGCAGTAAATAACGTGTTACTGTGTCTTGAACTAGAAATATTCCTGAGCAGTAAACTGTTACTGTGTCTTGTATTCCAAATATTATTCTTGAGCAGTAAATTTTGTTACTGTGTCTTGCATCAACGAATTATTGGAGCTGAAATTCAACTGTTACAACCCCAACTTCTGGTATTCTCAACTTGTGAGTACAAACAGCAAAAGCCAACTTAGGTTTAAATTTAAATAATTTTGCACAAACAGATCTTAGACATATATCTTTGTCTTCGATTTGTTTTTTCTATCGGATTGAACTGGTATACATGAAGAGATCCCGTATTGTGTGATCTGTAGCAATCCAGTTCAAATTGATAGTTGAAAAAACTAAGATCAGCGAATAGTTACGAACTAAAATAGTTAATGCAACGGTAAGTACAGCAGAGCGGATATACAGTTACAAAAGTGAACTGCATAAACGAAGTATCCGGACAGATTTTGTAACCACTCAGAACGAACTGGGCGGTGTAAAACTTTCTTTGTGAAACACAAGGAGAGCAGCCGTTTGGTCCGCCGACCCGGACAGTGGAATAAACTGCTGCCCAACCCAACAGTCGAAGTGACGAAGTCATCGACGAACGAGAACAAAACTCAACAGGCATTTCAACAACGCAAAGCCAACTAGGCAAAGCAAATAGGAACGTTGAAAAGCGAAACTCAATTGAAGCAAACAAATAAAGGAGCTGTAGAGATTCAAGCTGCAGTCCCGAAGTACACAAGAAGTGACTCCGTCACAGAGTCAAAGCGTTTTGGATCGACAGATCAACAACTTGCGAAACAAGTGGATTGAGAAACAGGAAGAAGGTTTTGAGATCATTGATAATCGAGATCGACCAAGCAAGCTCAAGACTCTTTATCAGCAGATAATGCAACTGGACGACGGCATTCAAAAACTCGTGAATAAGAAAGCTGAGACTCTCCGAGACCCAGATATTTTTTTAAAACGCAAACTTGAGAGAGAAAAATACTTTCAATATTTGAACGCAGAGTGGTTACCGTATATCCACGGAGAGACAAACATGTCAAGCCAGCAAAGCCAGTCAACTCTTCATGCCAACGAAGAGCAACCGCCTGCGAATAATGTGCATCAGTTAGAACAAAAACGTTTAAGAGTTTAACCAAAACCATGGTAACACAAGCAATGCAACGACGAATACGGTTACACGGACAATCAACCAGGATACAGAAAACGCTTCGGAAGCATCTTCAGTGAAACGTCGGGTTGAAGAACGAATGAAGGAATTTGAAATTGAATTTGAAGCAAAGTTGCAAATCGAACGAGCACAATTTGATCGAAAAGGGCTGGATCTAGAAATGCAAATGAAAGAACTAGAGATGCAACATCAGCTTCGGGAAAAAGAGCGAGACCTAGAGCGCCAATTGCAAAAAACGGCATTGGAGAAAGATGACTTCCGTTCTCAATCGACTAAGGCGCGTGACAAGTCACCTTTCAATTGGACCCCAAAAGGGAGAGATGTCTCGGAGTGGGCGAATTCGATTAACGACACGCGAACGCCAATTCGACCAAGAGCTCGCTTTGACGTCAGCCCTGAACGGAATAAGCAGAGGCATTACCCAGGGTACCCAAACTCTCGTGAACGCTCAGTAAGTGCTGAAGAGCGGGATATATCGCCGATAGCTGGAAGGCACTACAACACTGGACATTCAAGCAGTAGTTTACCAAAATTGAGGTTGAACAATTTTGACGGAAACCCGTTGGAGTGGCCTGAGTGGTCTAGCATGTTCATAGCAACAGTAGATAAACGCACGATTCCTGACTCAGAAAAAATGAGTCATTTGAAGACTCTGCTAACAGGCAAAGCAAAATCTGCAATCTCGGGAATGGGCTATTCTGGACAGTTTTATAGTGCTGCCTGGAACATTTTAGAAAGAAAATTTGGGAGACCGCATGTAATTATAGATGCGCAGCTCGAGAGCCTACGAAAAGCTAATCAAGTGAAACCTCATGATTCAACCAGCCTGATTAATTTTTCTGTTATTGTATCTAACTTCGTCAACGTGCTCAAAGAGTACAAACATATTGGTGATTTGCAATCAAGTTCGACATTGTATATGGCAGTTGATAAGCTACCTCAAGTTCTTAAAGAAAAATGGTGGTTCTACGCCGATGACAAAGACGAGGACTGGCCTGATCCAATCATGTTTGACGAATGGCTATCACGAATGGCATTCGTGCATGAGGGGTTTTCATCGTTTAAAGGGGAACAGAAAGATGAAGACCGACGCAACACAAATAGAGAAAAACGATTCTCAAAGACATCGAACTTCAGTGCAAGTTCAAACCTGCAAGAAACCAAGCAAATGCAAAACAACAACTGTCCACTAGCGGATGGCACTCATAGAATATGGAACTGTCCAATATTTAAGAATATGAATGTCACCGATCGCTATGCAGCAGTGAGAAAAGAACGCTTATGTTAAGGATGTCTGGGGAAAGGGCATGCAATCAAAGATTGTAAAGTCCACCCGTGCGGTATAAATGGATGTACCAAAAAGCACAACAGACTGCTACACTCAGAAAACCAAATGGACGAGGGTAGTCACGCAGTTAACGTAAGCGCAGCAACAACCAACCAGAGTAACCAAGTTACTAGTTTTCTCCAAATAGTTACGGTATCTGTTCAGAGTGGTGGTAACAGGATGACTACCTACGCTTTCCTCGATAGTGGTTCAACAGTATCATTCATCGATCAAAGTGTTAAGGATCAACTACAAGCCAAAGGCACGGACGTTACCTTGAACATAGCTGGCATACATGGGACGCAAGATTTGAGGACAGAGAAGGTTCCTATCACAATAAAGGGACTACATTCAAAGGTGCATTCAAATGAAGCGTTTGCACACCCATCAATCTTGTTGGGAAACACAACATATGACTACACGGAACTGAAGAACAAATTCAGATACCTGAATGTTCTCACTAACAGAACATTCAACCTGATGGAAGTAGGTATTATACTTGCACAAAATGCCTACAAAATTCAACGTCCATTGGACTATAAGATTGGAACACGAAGTGAGCCTTTCGCCGTCTTAACAGAATTAGGATGGGTAGTCAGTGGTCCCATGACAGGCAAGAAAAGTCAAAATGTTTGTCATTTTGCCTTCACAGAAGATGTGAAAGTGGCAGAAAATATCCAATCATGGTGGGACATAGAAACTTATGCTTCCAAAATAAATGTTGTAAGTCAATCAAAGAAAAAGCAACAAGCTCAGAAGTTTCTAGAGAGCACTACAAAGTTTACAGGCGAGCGGTACGAAGTGGGCATGCTCTGGAATGAACCAGAACCCAGTCTTCCAAACAACTACGGCTCAGCCCTTGGTCAGCTCTACTCACTGGAACGAAGATTCCAACGAGACCCAAAGTTAAAAGAATTGTATCAACAGTCAATTGATACAGATGTTGAAAAGGGATTTGTGAAGATCCTTGGTAAATCGGAAGTCAAAGGCACTTTCGGAAAGGAATGGTATTTGCCACACCATCCAGTACTAAACCCCAACAAACCGGGTAAACTTCGCCGTGTTTGCAACGCTGCAGCGAAATACAAGGATGTATGCCTAAATGACAAGCTGTTAGCCGGACCCGATCTACTACACGGATTGATCGGAACAATATTCAGATTTCGAGAAGGACCAATTGCCCTAACCGCAGATATTGAATCAATGTTTCTGCAAGTGCAAGTTCCTGAACGGGACAAAAGCTGCTTGAGATTCCTGTGGCGACCAACAATGAACGAACCTGTGCAAATTTACGAGTATCAGCGTCATGTTTTTGGAGCAAAGAGTTCACCAACATGTGCCAACTACGCTCTGAAGCGAGTAGCGATCGATAACGAAGACGAGTTCCCAATTGCAGCAAAAACAATCCAAAACAACTCCTACATGGACGATTTCATCAAGTCAGTCGAAACATCTGAAGAAGCAATCAAGGTTTTCAAACAACTGCAACCTCTTCTCTCAAAACATGGATTTGAACTTAAGAAGTGGATCACCAACAGTGACGTGGTAACCAACGCAATCCCAGAGGATTTAAGATCAATCAACAAAACCAAGCAGGTTGAAGTAGAACCCAGCCAGGAAGGGTCATCAGTGCTTGGGCTTCAGTGGACGATTACAGATGATAGTCTACAGGTTTGTAGAGGTACAAGCAAAGAAGTTGAGACACCAATCACCCAAAGGAAGATCTTATCTCTAGTTTCTTCAGTGTTTGATCCTCTTGGACTGTTTGCACCATTCAGTGTCCATATGAGACAAGTCCTGAAGAGCATCTGGAGCAAAAATGGACAACATTGGGACAACTCAGTAGAACCTAACGAAGAAGAAGAGTTTCTGAAGTGGAAGGCGCAGCTTCCAGAAGTAGCAGAAACCAGCATTGATAGAAGATACTTCAGCGCAGCCAAGGACAAATGGGAACTTCATGTGTTTGCCGACGCATCTGAAGACACAATGTGCGCAGTGGCTTACCTACGTTCAAAGCCCAAAGAATACTCAGCAGATTTAGCATTTGTAATCGGAAAGTGCCGAGTCGCACCGATGCGACACCTTTCCATACCACGCTTGGAACTACAAGCAGCAGTGATGGCAGTGAGACTTAAAGAACAGATAGTGAAGGAACACGAATCGAAGATTCAGAGTTGCAACTTTTGGACAGACTCCACTACTGTTCTGCAATGGATTCATAGCTCCCACCGTAAGCAACAGGTGTTTGTTGCAAACAGAGTGGCTGAGATTTTGGATACAACCAATGTTTCACAGTGGAATCATGTGAGTGGTATTAACAATCCAGCTGACATCGGGACACGAGCGATCAATGTTGACGAACTTAAGAGAAGTGAATGGCTCACTGGGCCGGCCTGGTTGAAGCAACGAGAGAACGAATGGCCTGAACAGTTGAATTTAACATTTGCTTCAGACGAACAAAACGACGAAATGGTCTTCTCAGCTAAGGTTGAAGAGAAGAAGCCGCTGATTCAGTGGGAACGATTCAGCAATTACAATCGACTAGTAAATACAATGGCATACATACAGCGTGTATTCAAAAAACACAAACCGGCAACAAAAACACAAAGTGTTGAAGAAAGAGAGGATGCACAAGCAAGCATCTTCAGACTACTGCAGCAAGAACAGTTTACTGAAGAGATGAAATCTCTCAAGGCTGAAAGGGAAATTCCAAAAAACAGCAAAATCCTCCAGTTTTCACCATTCATAGATAGACCAGCAAGGACTTATTCGTGCTCAAGGCAGAATAGGTAAAAATCAATTGAGCTTCGAAACGAAGCATCCAATACTGTCACATTGGAAGCACCATGTAGTTGAATTATTTTTGCGAAATGAATGTAGGAATAGTCATCACGAAGGTACTGAACATGTCAGAAACATAGTTCAGCAGAAATTCTGGATCCTAGGCATACAAAATGCTTTGAGATCGATCAAAAACAAATGCATTAGATGTCGAAAGGGAAGAGCCCAAACAAAGGCACCAGTAATGGCAGAACTACCTGAAGAACGATTAGTCGCATCAACAGTGTTCTCGAATGTGGGCGTAGACTATTTCGGACCATTTACAGTAAAGATTGGTCGAAGAAACGAAAAGCGTTGGTGCTGTCTATTCACATGCCTTACTGTACGTGCGGTACATATAGAGATTGTACCAAAACTAGACACTGATTGTTGTCTGAACGCAATTATGCGATTCATTGCACGAAGAGGCAAACCGGTCAAAATGATTAGGGATAACGGGACAAACTTTGTTGGAGCTGAAAATGAACTGGCAGAGTATATAGCAGCATGGAACAGGGTACGAATTGAAGAACATCTGATTCAACAAGGTATCAGATGGAAGTTCAACCCACCTGCAACACCACACTTTGGAGGAGTGTGGGAAAGACTGGTTAGGAGTTGCAAGAAGGCAATGTATGCAGTGCTGGGCAATCAATCAGTCACGGAAGATGTTCTGTCAACCACGATGTGTCTTGTTGAACAGACGCTGAATGCTAGACCGCTGACGCTGGTCAGTTCTGATGCTACGGATTTAGAATCTATTACTCCGAACCATTTCCTACTTGGCAACAAGAACCTTTGTTTACCGTATCTATCAGGTGCAGAGCAATTTGTTGATCATAGAAAGCTCTTCCGACAAACACAAGCTTACGCAGACCTCATCTGGGACAGATTCCGTAAAGAGTACTTGCCAATGTTGAACAGTCGTAAGAAATGGCAGACCACAACGGACAGAAAACTTCATCAGGGTGATCTTGTGTGGTTAGTGGAAGACAGTGACAAACGTGGATATTACAATCTGGGTCGAATAACCGAAACATTTGAAGGTTCCGACGGAGTGATTCGATCAGCGAAAATCCGAACAAAAGATGGATACTACAAGAGGCCCGTAGTGAAGCTCGCTCCAGTACTTCCAACTGACGATGATGTTTTCACGAAGGAAAACAGGGCCGGCGATGTTGGAGCTGAGGTTAAGGAATAACAAGCTTGCATAGGCGGGGAAAATAGAAACAAAACACTTTCTGTTGTCTTAGTAATTTAATAGTTATAGTTATAGTTCTAGTTCTAGTTACAGTTTGTCACGTGAGAAAAAAGAGAAAAGGGCGAAATAACAAAAAAGCAACACACAGAACTCAACGTAGTAGCCGCAGAAAACGGCTTAAAGTATAACTCAGCAAAATATTGCAAAAACAAATTGTCTTGAGCAGTAAATAACGTGTTACTGTGTCTTGAACTAGAAATATTCCTGAGCAGTAAACTGTTACTGTGTCTTGTATTCCAAATATTATTCTTGAGCAGTAAATTCTGTTACTGTGTCTTGCATCAACGAATTATTGGAGCTGAAATTCAACTGTTACAACCCCAACTTCTGGTATTCTCAACTTGTGAGTACAAACAGCAAAAGCCAACTTAGGTTTAAATTTAAATAATTTTGCACAAACAGATCTTAGACATATATCTTTGTCTTCGATTTGTTTTTTCTATCGGATTGAACTGGTATACATAAAGAGATCCCGTATTGTGTGATCTGTAGCAATCCAGTTCAAATTGATAGTTGAAAAAACTAAGATCAGCGAATAGTTACGAACTAAAATAGTTAATGCAACGGTAAGTACAGCAGAGCGGATATACAGTTACAAAAGCGAACTGCATAAACGAAGTATCCGGACAGATTTTGTAACCACTCAGAACGAACTGGGCGGTGTAAAACTTTCTTTGTGAAACACAAGGAGAGCAGCCGTTACAATATAAAGCAAAAAAATGTTCGGAATGTTTGGTTTCAACGTAATAATTCATTGGTATATTTAGTTTCATGTAATAAATAAACTATGGGTTTTTCCACACAAAAATTAGAGCTTCTAATTAAAAAGGTAGTCAAATGTTATAAGTAGGAGCTTGTTATGAGCAGTAGTCAAATTTTAAAGATGACTTGGAGACAAATGCTCGGCAAAATCAAACAAATTGACTGCTTTTCTTCTTTAGCTCTTTGAAAAAACCATGATCAACAACAACAAATACTTTCATACTTCTCAAACATAAAAATTTCACAAACTTGTCGCAAAACAATGAAGATGCCATTTATAAAGTAACAATCACGGAGTTCTGCCATAGATCATGAAGAATTGAGTACATAGGTTCCTTCCTCATTATCTCCCTTGGTTTGAAAACAAATATGCGGACAAATTTTTACGTTTTAAAGCGATTTTACCAATGACTTGCCAAATTTGACAACCGAACATACCAACGGATTCTGCCTTTGAAAACCGAACATACCAGCAGTACCGAAAAAGGAAATGCTGGGGTTTCGTTGTTTTTCTAACTAAAATTAAACTTATCAAAACTTTTTCTACCTTTAAAAACAACAATTTCTATAATAGGGTTGTTAATATTTGAAAACATGACGTTTTCGCATTTATTTGTCAGTTGTGAATCTTTCTTTTTGTAAGATCTCTAGCTCAAAAATTATTTTTGAGTTCGAGATTGTGTTGTCCCTCATGACTTTCTTGGTGTAGCATTTCCAGGTTCTTAGAGCTTTTCTTTATCAAGTTTCTAGCCAAAAAAAAATCAGCAAAGCATTTTGAAAAATAAATAAGAATTTTCAAAAATTTTTATTCTGTGAATCAATTTTGTTTTTTAGCTATATCATTGGAATAGATCATTGGAATATTGAGTCTAGTACTACATCTTTTAAAATTGAAAACAAGGTTTAAAGGTTTAGCTCAAATTTGCTTTAGAAAAGGGGCCAGTGATTTGAAACACATTCTCGTGTCTTATGAAACTAACGCTAGCAAACTTCTCAATTTGGTTTGGCCCCCCTCCATTTCGTCGTGGACACTCGTTGTAACCTGCTGGTTCTCCAGTGCTAGTACTCATTGGATACTGGTAGTAGTTGTAGTTGTTGAACCTAAAATTCAACAAAAACCTCTTGTAAATTATCAATAAATTCATGCATTTTTCGTATACTATAGAATTGATCTGTCTCACGGAATTAGTCCTAATTTAATTTGATTGTTTACTGACAAAAGCATGAAAAAAATGCTTTTAAGAATTTGATTTTGAGAAGTCAGTGCTTTATAAAACGATATGAACAATTTGATACCAACTTTTGCGGCTGTATCCTCTCCTAGACACCGCATTAATCTATCAATTCTCTCAGATTTTGCTTATTGAGGGAAATCAGTTTAGGTCTATTTAGAAACCCATTTTAGTTGTTAGTCCCGATATTACTAACCAATAGAGCCCAGCCAATATTGGCCCTGGAAAAAACGCTTTTAAATGGGCACAAAGTCTATAGCAAGGATAACTTTTTGTTGTTCCCAAAATATTGGGGTTATTGAAGGTCAGAAGTTGAACTTTTCACATGTCAGCAATTGTATTATTGTGTTTTATCTACAGCAGATGGAAATATATTCTGCGAATTCTCCATCAATCACAGACTGAGAAAACTCTATTCTCTTTGATATAGTGCATAATAATTTAACAGAACGATTTATACGTGATGTGTATAACGGTGACGTCTTAACAAATAGACGTACCAAAATGTAGAATTTTCAACGAATGTGATTGGTTGAGAAATTTAAAACACTGTACCTTTATGCGTTCAAGTAGCCTAAATTGGATATAGACTAATGCTAGATTATAATTTTTACCGCATCTGGCTGTGCCTCGCGGGCCATGGCCATGCCTCAGCTAACTTGATATGAATCTATCACAACCGAACTTGAGACCAGTTTCCCCAAAAAAAGTATAATTTTGCCTTTTCGACTTATCGCAATTTCTGAGCTATTTTACGTTAACGCGCATATCCTATTTTAAAACATGGAGAATTTGTTGAGCAATCAGCCAATCAGAAAACATTATTCCCATTTTCTTGATTGTGACTGGCCAGCAATAAAATTTCTATATTTTGGTACGTCTGCCATTTTCACTAGCGCCGTGTATTGACACTGGCGCTTTTTATATTTATTGCCGTTACTTTTGAAGTTATTCTACAGTGTTTTCCAGAGTAGGTTAGTCAGTTAGTGTTAGGTAACCTATTTCGCGCGCAGAAATAATTAGCTCAAGATTTCATAACCCTTAAGGCAATAAAGACAGCCAAAACAGGGTCTGCCTTATATTTGTTAAGCAGAACCTCTATTTTTAAGTCTGTTTAAATTGACACAAAGAATAAACAAAAATGATTTCCTACCTGTCAAAAAGTTAGAACTGAAAATGTAAGAATGAAATAAAAAAAAACAGATTTCCTCAATTGACTTCACTCACTCAAAAAGGAGCTTAACTTTTTTTAGACACATAAAAATGGATCTTTACCGTTTTGACCCCCAAGCTCAGTTGATATGACTTTTACTACCCCCAGGTGCACGTGCTCTTTTTATATAGTAACCTGCAACGTAACAACACTTAAAAGTTGGGGGTCTTAAAACAGAGGAGGGAACATAATAGATCCAAAAAGATTTCGGATCTTTTCCGTTTGTACCCCCCCCCCCCACCCCCAGCACGTTATGCGCCCCCAGTTATAGAGCACGTGTCATTACATGATAAATTATTATCAAAAAATATGGCACGTGCTTCGGGGGGATGCAAATAATATGCACCCACTAAGGTGGGGGGCACAAACGGAAAAAATCCGAGATTTCACCATTTATCGACAGCTTCGTATGCTCTCTGATTGGTCGGAGCTCCTCCAGGGAATTTGGTATTGAACCAGACACAGCTTCTCATTCCAAAACAGCCACTGGGACTCATTTGTTCTGCTGGGTATTGTCCATAGTCTGCACAAGAATCAACTTCTTCTGCCAGATATGCTGGAACAAGTCATTGATCATAGTAGCTCTGGCTATCATTACTTCACAAATAGCTGTTTTAGCAAACCAATAAACACTTTTTTCCATAGTAACGTGTTATAAAAAACTTCAAAATAATATAATTTGTATGTGGAGGCATAAAAAACACTGAGGAGGGCACAAACAGATCCTAACTATTCTCTGCGGAAAAGGGGTCTTTTCTATTTGTGCCCCCGCCCATATTTTTCTGCACCCCCAGACGCATTTTTGCACCATGATTTATGATTTTATTTCACGTGCTCTGTAACTGGAGGTTACATAACGTATAGGGGTGGGCACAAACGCAAAAAAACCGGAAAAGTGTTTCAATTCGCTGACGTCATTATTGGGCGAATTTTTTTTCACCAATTACTTGAGACATTATTTACAAATGCCAAATTTCGAAAGAACCATGATAGTCGTACGTATGTTGATCTGCAATATGACAATTTAATGATCCGCAACTAATAATTTTAAGGATTTTATGCAATAATTTATTTTATTTATAATAAAAATTGACTATATACATAGCTAGAAGTTGACTTCAATGAATTTTCGGCATTTTAAAACTTGAAGTTTATTTGTTTTATCCAAAGAAAATAGTCAAATTTGATAACCCAAATTAGAAATAAATAAGAAATTTTTTCTGGTGTAGAGCATATCAAATACACTTCAAGTTTCGCGGTGGTTCAAAAAAGTACTAGATAAAAGAAAATGTGAGAAAATAGCACAAGCGAGAGCACTATTACAAAACTGAAAAAATCGCAAAAATAGATTTAAATACTTACCTAAACCATAGTGCCATTTGAGCTGTGGCAAAAACAACGAATATCGTTTGTCATTCAAGTTACACAGAAAACTCTGTGCCAGTTTCGACTGTTCTGTAATGCCACAGCGGGCAGAGCCAAAGCTAAGAGCGGAATTGACCATTAACGGATCCCAACTTGAAGGGGTGTAGTTGCGAGGAGGGTCCAAGTCTATACTGGTGTCCATTCCAGCTCCGAGTTCCTAAAGTTGCACTTTTTCGATAAATAAAAAGACATCAAACATTAAATCAGGACAGTTATTCACAATGTAATTATAGTTGTCACAGAGTACAAAATTAATAACCAATTTTAGTAGTTTCAAAAGAGCGCCCAATTTTTGCCAGTCTTGGCAAAGCTTTTTAAATAATGATATGGATCATTTTCATTTGAAGACTTTGAAGATTTTGAAAACGAAGCACTCTGTTCCTAAAATTTCAAACAAAAATTTTTTAGAGCAAAAAAAATTGACGCGAGAAAATTGTTGTCGTAGGAAAAGAATCATTTGCCTAAAGCGATTATACAAAAGAAGTAAGAAAATGGTATATAAGGTTAAATTAAACACTAGAACCAAAAATAATTAACTTGGTTAACAAAACGGTGATTGTCAATACAACAGATCAACAGTTTATGAATCTCATTTCGTCGGCATTTTTTTATTTTTCACATGTAAAATGTATGTTTTTATTCTCCCCACTTTGGTCAGGTAAGAATAAAAAATACTAGAACTGCACATTGATAAGTCTCCCGTTTGTTGCAATCGTTTTGGCAACTTATCATTAAAGGCCAATCTCGACTCTTCTGATTCTGAATTTGTTAAATTTGGCCATAAAGAGCGTGTCAAAATCATTGAGGCAGACCCCTTGATAATATCTGTCGACAATGATTGCAACAGTACTGGATCAACCATCTCCCCTCCGAGCAGTCGAGCACCCAAAAAGCAAAACAGTCTACTATGGAGCCCGTGCCAGCAACATTTCCGCTGATCCCCGAATAGCGGTGATTGACAAGGATTGCATTAGTTTACAGAAAGCTACAGTCATCCCCTGCGCTTGGAAGGAACGATTGTCACTTAACACAGCCAACCGCTTGAGTGTTTTCTTGAAGGTTGCCGATATCCCGCCAAGAACTTCAATTGCAAGGGGAACAAATGTGATTCCCATCTTTGCGCAGTTATCGTCGTGGAGACAATATTTTCTTTCATCTGCTGCATCAAGTGCGTATCCTGCCTTTGTAGCCGCATTAGTGAGAGAGTTGGATTGCAGCGACGAAGTAACAGTTACATCAAATGCAGCAGGTTTTCCCGCTTTCCAAGTAGGGACAAAGATGTCTCCGGGGCGTGACTGGCTTTCTGGAATTAGGTTCTTTTTTTCCACTACTGGTGAGAGATTCGCAGATGAGCAAGCAGACACTAATTTATCTCGAATACGGTCATGTCTTGCAATAATCGATTGACTAACTTCAATTTCGTTGACTATTGATGAACTTTTGCTATTTAATGAAGTTATTTTCAAAGGTATCTAGCCTCGCTGATTAAAACAAAGCGTTATAAACCTTGCTAATTAATCAATTTTTAACTTCTTAAATTATATATTAACGCTTTCTCAAAATTTCTTTCATTTGATGTTTTTGAAAATAATCAGTAGTTAGCAACAAACTCAAGAGTTTTTCTGCAAATTCTGAAGGCTTTTGAAATTTTCGGTTAGCAGACCAGCAAAGTTTTGGTTATGCTTTTCATGGTTCAGGGCTGAAATGCTCTGACAGATAGATCAGGGATACCTATTGGATAATATCTATGGGAAAAGAATGTAAAAAGAGTGTAATTTCTTAAAATTACACTCTTACACTCTTTTCTCCGATAAATAGGAGTGTAATACTCATTACACCCTAATCCCGCGAATTAGGGGCGGATGAGGGGGTGAAACATCGGCCCGGGAGATAAGAAAACAAACCTCCATGATGTCCATGCATTTTGGGTTAAAAGGATCCAGGCTTTCGGCTTCAGGAACCCAGGCCCCCATGGCAATGGAAGCAAATCCAACGAGACAGAAGAAAAAGACAGATTTGTGCATTTCAATTACTGGTTACGAATTTCAAGACAGAAATTTTTTCAAAAATGCGCAAATGGATTTGTAAACTGATAATCAAAGCGTACATCCCGTATTTATAGCCAGTTTTTAGGGGAAAACAGATTGTTTTGACAGTTTGTCATTAAAACAATGTCAATGGAACGTGAATTAATTACTGTCACAGAACACTTATTCATTTATTTAACAGTGAACACGTGACTTTGACATTATGATAATATGACAAGAGTTGATGGTCTAGTGACTAAAAATGACATATCATTTGTAAATGACGGTTGAATTCCAAAATCATGCAGACAAAAAATGCCACGATTCTGGTTGATTGTGAGTATGTAAAAAATCTAACCCAAAAGTTAAGCAAACTTAAGCAAAGTGACCTCTGATTTTCTGAGACTGAAGGTCTTTGATTACAATGGTGCCCTTGTTTTAATGCAATACGATGAACCCCCCCCCCTCCTCCCCCCGTTTATAACAACCAACGAAAGAAGAATTTTACAGTGTCGTTTTTCAGACCGAAAGAGACGTTATGATTGCATGATTTTTTGAAGCCATTGTGACAAAAATTTAAACAGGCATATTGCGGTGTCAAAGTTTTTGAGAACAAGCTTTGATTAGTAATATATAGAAGAGAGAAGAGAGAGTTTGTTGTTTCTTTGCGCGAGACAGATATCAAGAAAGAGGGGGAGAGGGAAAGAGGGGTGTGTTAGAAAAAAACTGATAAAAGAGCAAGAAGAGAGTTTGCATGCAACTTCTCCAGCCCATTTTCCCAGTGTTACTTCAAATTTTTTCAATCAAGTTGGTTCATTTGCAATTCCTTTAGAAGTAAAAGTTCAAGAATTTTAGCGTCTACCAGGGTTGTTGCATTGACTACGTTTACTTTTAGAAGGGTTCATTCATAATTCAAAAATATTGGCCAATTTATCCTTACAAGAATCTGTGGCATTGCTTCATAAAGATTTGTGTGTTATTTTTTAATTTTAAACCAAAACAAGAAAGCTCGGTAATGTGCGTTTGCACATAAAGTTCTGACCCCTGTCATCCACATTTTTGGCATAAAAATCTATCAAATGGGGAACAGATAGAAAACCCCAAAAACTCAATTATTTTCCAAAAAAATGTGTATGAACAAAGATCGCCTCCGACGCATATAACTCATTGGAGTAAAAAAAAGCCGCATTAGATTGATGAGATCAGTCATTATTAAGAAGGCAAGTCAAGACGAACAGCAAAATCAAACAACAATAACAACAAATAATAATTACATCCAAAACTTTATGTTTATTTCAAAAAAACTTAATAACAAGCTCAATATAGGGTCGCATAAAACTGAAACTAAACAAAATAACTTTTACGTCACTAGAAAACATATGGGACCACTCTATAAAAAGGCTCAGTAACAATTCGACAAAAAAAAAGAAAAAAAGCAAAGAAAGAAATTGGCTTTTATTTTTAAAAACAATTAATTTCAAATGAAGGAAAATCACTAGATGGCAATTGCAAACGTCCAATATGTTTATGATCACAAACACCTCTATAGGAGGGCATTAAGACCTGTCATTAATCAATTTTGATGCGGCTACAGAAAGAACAACAAATAGACAACAAAATAAATTCAATTAAGCTTGCGAGAAAACGGTGTCGAAGCCGAAAGGCCATATTTGGCCACTCAAAATATGTTCAAATGTGCCTTCCTCAAACAGTAAATAAGTGGTATAGGCCTTCTCATAAATGAGAATAGATAACAAGTAGACGAAAAAAGAAAGTAATGGGCAAAATTAATTAACACTTTTGTTATTTTTTTGAAAACAATATTTTTGAAAGACTTGAAAGCCGTTAGCTACAAAATGAAATAATTAAATCGGTTCGTCTATTCCTCTAAAGGAAGCGCTTGAGACCGGTATTTTTTTCAGAATTTGTCTTACATCCACAAAAATTAGTTTACTTTTGAGCGAAAAACCAGTGCCGAAGTCAGTAATTTCATAACGAATTCCTAAAAAAGACATTGGATTTTGTAGACTTGCACCCTGCCTTGACAAAAATAATGTCATATGTGACCTGTAATTAACAAAACTGAGTAGCAAATGGAAAATGGAACAAAAATGCGAAGTTAAACAGCGTTAAAAATAGCTTTTTTTAAAACAATTAATTTCAAAGTCGGGAAAGCCAAAAGCTATCTACTCAAATCAGAATAAAGTATCATTTATTCCTTCTTGAAATGCCAATGAGACCCGTCATTATCCAGGTAATTCCATACGACTAAAAAGACATATTGAAGACGACAGTTGAAGACGATTGTAAAAAAACTCAATTATTTTCTTCGAGAAAGGGGTGTCGAAGCCGTTAAAACCATAACCTATGGTTTTCCAGACTTTTAAATGTTCAATTGTGCTATTTTATGAACGCGATTATTGTAATATGTGAACTGTCATTAATGTGATAATGTGAACCGAGAGAAAAAACTTGTGGAACTGGCGGGCCAATACCTAAAGATAAAAGAAATTTGAAATCTAGTAGTATCAAAGCCAAAAAATCATAACTTAACGATCAAAACGCCAAAAAAGATCAACACTCAGTGGAAAACCAGGACACAGAAGCAATCTTTCCTGGCTGACACTAAGCAACAAAATGGCCAAATTAATAGTGCTGAAGTTCAATAAACCATTATTTATTTAAAAATCAAGCACTTTTAAAATTCAAAACGACCATATTATTTCGAGTAAAGAAATTAGATATATTAGTTTGAACTGTTTAGGAAAACATTTGGACCTATCAACAGTGAGCTTTGATGTGAATTGTTCTTTTCTTTAATTAACAAAAAAAAGCTCGAAATAAAAAAATAATGACTCATTACAAGTTCAATACCGATAACAGTCCTAGATTGGACCAAACCAGCCCTGCTATTGCTGTTCGTCTTTTTAGAACACTCACTTTTTTCAAATGCTTTAGATCTAGATAATTTGTTAGTTAAAAGATCAAAAATAAATGCTGCGTTTTTGATAATCATAGAAAAAAGTTAGCAAAAAAACCAAAAAATTTTTATTTAAACTACTCTCAATGGTAGTGGAAGTAAAACTAGCACTCATTGTAGTTCACAAAGATGGTAGTAAATGTTTTTGGGGTGTGCACTTTGGGCAAATTGGACAAAGTTGATTAAAAAGCTTATTTCGGGAAATTTTGCTGAAAAAGGCTGAATTTTGAAAAGTTTAGCCAGAAAAATTAAATGAAAATAGTCAGCAACTCTTTTTTTCTAAAAATAAAATCAGCAGTACTATTGTTAACAATTTTCAATAATTTTATAGCAAAATTGACGAAATTTTAAAGCAAAATTCAGGAAAAGATTAATAAAAACAACGGAAATCCGTCTATTATTCACAAAACTTCAAACGTCAAAAACTTCCTGTACAATACAAAATTTAAAAAATCTTTTAAATTCCGTATTTTACGCTGGAGGGGCTTTTTAATGATACGACTCACCACTCTGTACGATGAATATATCGATCGGTCAAAATTGTCTGAACAAAAAAAAACCTATTTGAGTATATAGTTCCTCCCCCCTCAAGAGGGGTCGGAACAATGAAACGAGAAGGCTCGTGCCAATCTGCTTGTGGAACAGATTTTTCCCAAACTTCTTTTGAAGGCGTAAATTACATCATATTGCCGTAATTAAAGTGATTTTCCAGTAATAGTTAGATTAATGCACCAATTTGTGTTTAAACAAGCTGTGGCTAACAGACCAAGTGTATTTCACCCCAAAATTGACAAAAAAACATAAGAAAAGGAAAATTCCTGATGTTAATTTGGTCGAGTCACAAGACATAGATTATCACTGTCCGCGACAGCCACCGGTTGCGTGTGGTATCATTAAAAAGCCCGTCCACCGAAGGTATAGAATAAAAATTTTTTTGAGTTTGTTTTTTTTCCGGGGATATATCGAGGTTTACATTTTTTTTGAATAATAGACTGATTTCCGTTGTTTTTGTTCACATTTTCCGTAATTTTAGAAAAAAAATTATTAATTGTTGATCATCAAAAATCATCAACTAATAATTTCAAAAATGTTGACAATTAATCTTTTGTAGCACGCTTCGTTTAAATTTGCCTGAAGTAGAGACATGGAAACTGCTAACAAAATCTTTATCGACTTCAAAAGAGGGTCAATTTTGTTTCAGCTTCCTCTAAGGGTCTCCTTGAGTCTTAGATATGCCAGTTTTTTTGCTAATTCGACTCGATATGTATCAGAAACGTATCATTTTTTTGGTATATTGAAATAATTCATTTGCTTAATTCTTCATTTCGCAAAACTTTGAAACAGTTAGTGGAACGCGTGGCTATATCAGCGCCAGATTTGTTCTCTTCGTGGACTCTTATAATCAAAAATTGTTAGGATTGTATTGGGGCGATTAAATATTTTTATCAAATTTTTTTTTTTTTTACAAATTTTGGTTTTTTATTGCCAATTACTGACTAAAATGATTTGATGCTATGATTCAAGACCAATAAATCTTCTTCCATTTAACACAGATTTTAATTCCTATGAGGGTTTTTTTTCTCCAACATGTTTGCGTTCCATTATTTTCTTCCTAATCTCTACTGAACGACTTGCGATATGTGAATTTCACTGTAGAAGTCAAATATGCGATTAGCTAAATTGCAGTATTTTAAAAGGTTCGATTGGCCTGCAGAGTTTAAGATTTTCTAGTGACTAGGCTTCGGAGTAAACGTACCATAAAACTGATTTCTGATGTTAGCTCTGAACTAGTTTATCTGAAAAAAGATGAAGAAGAACAATTCAATAGACTCCAGTGAACGGTCTAATCGCGAAGGGTATTTAACTCATCACTCCCTCCATTTTTAACTTAACCCTATTAAGCAAAACAAATTGATAAGGGTTTCAACGGCGCAGCAACTTTTCATGAAACATCATTAACTAACTAGCAGTTAACTGGTCCCGATATACTTGAACCTCTCGTTCATAATCTTGTCCGCTTTCACCAATATCAATATCCCATTTCTGCTGATATAATAGGTATGGTCCATTATGTTGTATTGCATCCAGAGGATCAGCCGTGCTATCGATTTCCATGACGCGAATATCCATCAAGTGACATGATGGCATATTACTGCCCAAGGCAAATTTTCGTTGCGAAACACTCGCCTGCGAGCGCAAATCAGGTTCTACAAAGACCAATAAGCCGTCAGTTCCCAGATCACAACATGTACCGATCAGGCTTTATGTGGGCGAATACTTCGTTTCCTTAGATAGATCTCAACGCACTGAATGGAGAAGAGCAGCTCGTAGAATTAATTAAACAAGGAGTATTCAAACCAACAAATATTGCAACCAATATCCCAAATTTAATGGAAGAACTCAAAAAAAGTTCTAAAAGCTTTGACACAGAGCAGACAAAAATTATTGAACTTTTTGTTGTTGAGTCTTTTTAAATGTACCCTCTGAACTCAAATAGGACCACAAGAGTGGCACACTGGTTGTCAGCAGGGAAACAATGTTTGAGAAAAACAAAAAGTAACTCAAAGCTTAATAATTAATTTAGTCGCAGCAGTGTTTGACCCATTTGGCTTGGTATCCCCATTTACAGTTAATGCCCGGATATTGCTTAAATTATTATGGAAAATAAGTGATCATAAATGGGATAAAATACTGCCGGATGAAATGTGAAGACCACGTCAACTGAGCACACTGAAATCGCCTTTATTGTAGGAAGTTTTACACATGAACGGTTTGACAGTACCCAAACAGAAACTCCATGAAGCTTTTCTGACAACTGGCCTAAAAAGAGACATTCTTAATGTTTTACCGATTACTCTAAGCAAAGCCTTTATGTGGACCACTAGTTCCACAATGTTTTAGTTGCCGAGTTTTATTTACAAAGCGTCCATGTCCGAAACAATGGACTCCACAAATATTGACCAATGGTTCCGAGTCCACTCAATGGACAATCCTGGTACAAGGGGAATGTCGACTGATAGTCTGTGTACCTGGTTGAAAGGCCTAAATTTTCTGCGTATTCAAGACTTTCCGTTCTAGCCAAATATGTACGTGATAAGTAATCTGAAACACTCCGTATCCACTCCTCTAAAAACTTATGTTGACAAGCAAGAAATCGCCCTTACGAGCCTTACTTCAGAGCAAAAGAGACTTTTGGATTCCAAAAAAGTAGTTCTCAATTCAAATTAATTAGATTCACTGCCTATCTCCATATTCTAAACAAGCATGCCCAACTACGTTTATAAGATTTGTAGTTTTGTAACCCACAAAAAATCCGAATTGCAGAATCAAAACTTCAATTCCTGGTCCCATCTGGGTCAATCCTGCTGAGACAACACGACTTATTGTCAAAAAGTTTTCTAGCAGAGGCCCAAATGCGAGATTCACTCCAAGCTGTCCAAGTTTATTTAGAGTCAAACTACGATATTAAACACACTGTTATAGTTGAAAGCCGTCGTTTTTTGATTATTTTTTCTTTTAATATAACTGTACTAGTTAGCCGCGACGAGGGTGTTGATTATTGCGCGCTTGCATACCGTCGCGGTATGCTGTTCTGAAACGTCGTTCTGCACTAGAAACATTCAATATTGATTCTGTATTACGCCGTATACGTTGCAAGGTTTCTGTTCAACCAATGATGGCGAACATAGCAGCTGGAACAGGGGGTGTGAGCTGATAGTCTGTGCGCCAGCAGCTGGTTTAAAGGACGAAATCTTCTCCGTACTTCAAACTTTCCTATTCAGCCAAATATCAACGCCATAGCTAACCTGAAAAAGTCTGTACCCAATCTTTTCTCAAGCTTGTGGACAGGCTAATTTGAGCCATTTTATGTGTCAGTGAAGCAATCTAGTAAGAAGCACTGAGGTTGTGGTATCGATGGAAAAGAGCTCATGGGCTATTTGAACAGAAGGGTTTATTGCAGAAAAAGAAAAGCCCAACGTTATCTGGAAAAATTTAATTGCCTCCAAAAAATGTTCTTTTGTACCCATTATTGGAATGGAAAATCCATTGCATGTCAAAAGGCACAAGACTTTTGTGGTACTTTAGCCGACCATCCGCCCTGAACCACGGTGGATCCTGGGAACAACTGGTGAGAAGTGTTAACTAATTTTCTTTGCAGTGCTGGGCAACAGACGACCAACTGACAAAATTTTTTAAACCAACTTTCTCTTAGTTCAAACAATTTTTATAACCGACCAATCACCCATAAAATCAAGGGAAGATGGAACTCCATGCGATAACTCCCAACCACTTACTCCTTGAGGCCGTCATTAACCATTGGTTTTCTTATCAGTTCATTTAGAATCAGTTAAAATCAGCCTCGATGCTGTCTTCGAAAAATGTTTCGAGTTACTCTTCCTGTTGTAGCACACAAATTTTTCCCAAAAACGATTTTCAACTTATGCGATAAGACAAAATTTTGAGCTCTTCACTCATTGGGCGAGACATCAAAACTCAATAAAGTTTATTGTCCCCGCTCATTGGTTGACAAATTTATAAGGTAAGACACTCAATTTGTTGGACGAGATAAGAATTCAAAGGCCTAACCGTGTTTTTAATCTGCCTAAAATCTTGCATCGCTGGCAATCAGCATGATTGCAGAGAGGCGAAAAGCTGTAACGAAGACTGATTCAGAAAACCTACGCAAAACCTGAGGCAGCCAAGCAGGCTACAAATTTCTGTTACCAGCCGGAACGTTTTTAGTTTTTTTTGACCGCCTTAAGAACTGTCTCTGAAGGTCCCACAAACAAATCGAAGGCCAATAGAACCAAAAAAATCCAACTTCACTAGTATTCTGGGCGTACTCTTCGTACTATTTGTCCACAGCGGCTCGCTGACAGGGCGAAACCAGAGTTCTCCACCACATTTGCGATAAGTTTACTGAATGGGAGAATTGACAGAAGCATCCAATGCTGCTGGTTGACCCTCAATTCATACTCGTAAAAATTTGGTCCCGTCTCGAGTTCGAATTGATTCGGTTAAAAAAAATCCCAGGGCTGGAATAGAGGCTGAAGATAACCAAACAACTGAATAGGTAGAGAAAGATAGCAAACGAGCTCTTTTTCTATTGGATGTCTTTGATTCTCTTTGATTTCTATTCAGTTGGATTATGGCCTATTAGAGTTTCTACAACATCGGAAGCTTGGAAACCAAAACTTACTTACACAGCTTAAACTGAACAACTGATATTCTTATTTCAACGCCTGTATTGCTAATTGGAAGGCTTGCCTGATCCCATGAAGCAAATAGCACTAGAGCTCCTATTATATTGTCAAAGGTTGAGCACTGAAATGAGTCAAGTCAATTTTTTTGCAGGATTTTTTTTTCAATTTCATTTGTTGGAGCATTGCATTGCAAGGAGTAGGTACACCATGTTGTGTTCATCGAGGCAATAAATTGGGACACCAAAAGCACAATGAAGGTCGTCTACATTTGCTAATAATTTCCTCTAAGATTTTATTAACGTTTCAGTTAAAAGGAAGAAAAAAAGCGCAAGATCTTGTGCAAATTTTTTTAAAAAAAAGGCAACTCCTTCTACGCTGCTTCTCTATATTAAGTTAAAAATTTCGTTCATGCGTTCGGTTTACCATCGCTAGCACTTATGTTTTCTTATCTGCAATCAACAGCTTGCACCTTATATTGTTCGAATTTTAAAAGCTTTACACATTTCAGATTTAGAGCCTGCAATAATGCCGTCATTAAGATGTTAGCAGTGATGGGAGAGGTTGAGTAATTTTCTTTCAATTTCAGTTAAAAAAGGACTGTGGCCAGGGAAAACAAAAGTGGTCCAGTGGATCTCCCGATTGGACTCCCGATGTCTGCAACGCGTTGACTTATTGAAAACAATTTGCCATGCTGATAGTAACAGAAGGAGGCAGCGGACACTACACTAGCCATTAGAGGTTTCCATGTGCTACAGAGGCTTCTACTCTTGACTTGATAACGTTTCTGAAAACAATTTGGAGTATGCTCTGACTTCGTCTCTTTGTTTTTTCAAATGAATTTTTATGACATGTCTTACGCTCACTGCTTCTTCCTTGCCAACAACTCCAAGTTGTTGCCCTCAAAATACGCAAACAAGTTGGGAAGTTTCCTCTTTTGCGTTAGAGTTGGCAACGAGACGCCGAATAATTTCACCTATAGCAATAAGTCTAATGCCAGAACTTGTTTTCTTCAAATTTGTTAAGGAAACACTACAAAAAATTCAAGCGATAAAACTTGGGAGCTGCTCTCTGCACGCAAGGCGCACTAATTTAGTTGCGGATGTTTTTGCCCGCTTGCGTTGATTTGGAAAATACAACTACAAAACTGTGGTATCAAGAAATTCCGGGTCTACTTTTTCGGCCCCCAGTGATTTTTATGACCCTCAGTTAAAAATTATATGTTGTTATATAGCTCGTTACTATGTAAAAAATAGCACGTGCATTAGGGGTCATAAAAATTTTATGCTGAAACTAAGCTTGAGGGGGTTGAAACAGAATAAATCCCAAATTATATGCCCCTACCTTCTTCAATTTACACAGCAAATTGGATTCTCCAGCTCAGTTTACGTTTAACGAACACCCATGCACACTACAAGCATACAAACACTTCTACAAAACAACAACAACATCAGTCTTCCGGTTCCGTGACTTCTTGCGAAGCCACATCAACAAAAATTTCGAATTGTTTTCGGTGTTCAGTAGCCTTTTGTAAGAGTCGCTACCAAGTAGCACAAAAATTGTCACTCCAACGAATGATTCGCATAACACAAAAAAGAACGATAAATTGGATAGAAAATCTCAGCAACCGAGTGCAGCCTGACTACGATGAACATAACCGAAAAAAACGTCGGAGGAATTGCTCTCGAACGACTAGTGGGAGCTCTAATCAATTGCAGCCTGCTTCATTCGGGAGGGGGGATGAGCTTAAATTGAACTAAGAATTTCAATAGTGGGCTTCAAATATCCACATTAGGGGTTAACACTTACCACTGTTAAGATTTAAAGTGAAAAATGGAAACAGTTTTTGCGCATTTTTAATTTGGCCTTTAGCATTGAGTTGCCGCCAATTGAAATCAGGTTCTTGAAATTGTGATTGAGAGAATATTTGATCAAGTGAAACGCAAAAATTTAAGGGCTTAAAAGCCACTTCAAAATTCAAAACGGTCACGCAAAATTTTTGCATAAAACGATACACACGTTTACAATAAATTTATATTCTATGAGAGCAATTAATAATCTCTTATCTCATTACACAACTATATAGTATAGACTAGAGAAGATGACCAAAAAACTGCCTCACTAAACTTCAACAGATTTTTGGGAGTACTCTTTGTAATTTTTGTCCTCAGCCACAGTCAGGTTAAGACCGAACTTCTCCGCCACATTTGGGATAAGGTTGTTGCAAGGGAGAAGTGACTGTAGCATCTAATGCTGCTGGCTGACCCCCATTTCATACTCGGAGAAAAGTTGTCCCGTCTGGAGTAGGAATTACTTTGGATAAAAAATAAGCCCAGAGCTGGAATAGGGGCTGAAGATAACAAGACAACTGAAAAAGTAGAGATAGCAAACGAACGATTTGTGGGAGCTCTAATCAATTACAGTTACAAATTCTATGTTGTTATATAGCCCGTTACTACGTAAAAAAATAGCACGTGCGTCAAGGGTCATAAAAAATTTATGCCCACACTAAGCTTGAGCTGGCTGAAACAGAATAAATCCCAAATTCTGCTTTTCGGTGCTTTCCTTAAATTTCCTACCTTCTTCAATTTACACTGCAAATTTGATTTGCCTGCTCAGTTTACGTTCAACAAACACCCATGCACACTAAAACCATTCAAAGACTATTACAAAACACGAAAACCATCAATCTTTGGATTCCATGACTTCTTGCGAAGCCACATCAACAATGATTTCAAATTGTTTTCGGCCTTCAGTAGCCTTTTGTAAGAGTCGCTACCAAGTAGCTCAAAAATTGTCACTCCAATGAATGATCCGCTGAACCCAAAAAACGCCTGGAGTTGGATTTTTTTGGATAAAAAAACCCAGAGCTGGAATTGGGGCTGAAGATAACCAGGCAACTCAAAAATTAGAGAAAGATAGCAGACAGGCTCTCTCTCTCTCTCTATTGGATGTCTTTGATAGTCTTTGATTTCTATTTAGTTGCATTATGGCCTGATACAGTTTCTACCACATCGGAAGATAGAAAACAAAAACTTATTTATACAGCTTGAAATTGAACAGCTGATTTTTTCATTTCAACGCCTGTATTGCTAATTTGAAGGCTTGCCTGATCCCATGAAGCATCTGGCACTAGAGCTCCTAAAATGTTTTCGAAGGTTGCGCGCTGAAATGAGTCGAGTCAAATTTTTTGCAGGAATTTTATTCAACTTCATCTGTTGGAGCCTTGCATTGCAAGGAGTACAGCATTTTGGTTTCATTGAGGCAATAACTTGGTACACCAAAAGCACTTTGCAGATAGTCTACATTTTGCTAATTTGTAGTGAAGCTCCTCTGATTTTTTAATACCGTTTCAGTAAACAGGAAGCAAAAGCGTTACTATGTAAAACAAATAGCACGTGCGTCAGGGTTCATAAAAAATTAATGCTCACACTAAGCTTGAAGGGGGGTGAAACAGCATAGATCCCAAATTCCGCTTTTCGGTGTTTTCCTTAAGTTTCCTACCTTCTTCAAATTACACGGCGAATTGGATTCGCCCCCTCAGTTTACGTTTAACAAACACCCATTCACACTACAAGCATTCAAACACTTCTACAAAACAACAACAACATCAGTCTTCCGGTTCCGTGACTTCTTGCGAAGCCACATCAACAAAGATTTCGAATTGTTTTCGGCTTTCAGTAGCCTTTTGTAAGAGTCGCTACCAAGTAGCTAAAAAATTGTCACTCCAATGAATGATTCGCTGAACACACAAAAAAATGAGCAATTGGATAGAAAACCTCAGCAACCGAGTTCAGCCTGCCTACAATGAACATAACCGGCTAAACGTCGGAAGAATGGCTCCCCAACGACTAGTGGGAGCTCTAATCAATTGCATCCTGCTTCAGTCGGGAGGGGGGATGAGCCTAAATGGGACTAAGACTTTCAGTTGTTGGCTTCAACTAACCACATTAGAGGTTAACATATACCACTATTTAAATTTAAAGTGAAAAATGGAACCAGTTTTGGCGCACTTTTCACTTGACTTTTTGTATTGAACTGCCGCCAATGGAGTTCAGGTTCTTGCTATTGTGATTGAGAGAATTTTAGATCACGCGAAACGCAAAAAAGTCAAGGGCGTAAAAGTCACTCGAAAAGTCAAAACGGTCAAGCAAAAATTTTGCTTAAAAAAGACACACGTTTACAATAATTGCTTCTCTATATAAATGATAGACTAGCGAAGGTGACCAAAAAACTGCCTCTCCAGGGGGTAAATCAGGGGATCACCTACAACTGTACCCCCTGTACCCCATTTGTGCTCTATGGTTGATGCAAAACTTGCTATTATCTTTTGCTGGTGGGAGAGTATTCATGCATACTCGACCAGTCAGAACTGGAATTGATCCTCTAAACCAGAGTAACAGATAAACGTTTTAAAATTACTGTTGTAGATAAATGTTTTAAATAATTTTGTGTCAAAAAAATTAATGCTTTGACATTTGTTTTGCTGAACAAGATTAACCTTGCCCTCTAGATCATAGCTAGCTGGATTAGTTAGGAGCAATCGTCATTTACTGGAGTTTCAATAATTTATCGCTCTTAAAACTGAAGACAACAATTGTTTGAGTGTGCATTTCCATCTGATTGTTTTTATTACGCATTGCACTGTAACAACCAAACGATATTGATGTAACGCTTGTTCTTTGAATACATTTGGAACATTCTTTCCTTCGACCCCGAAACGTTTGTGCGTTGGAGGCGACGCTGCGCTTGCCGAGTCTTAAGTACTGAAGTTCTACAATTTCTAGTATTTCCGATTCATGTCTAGTTCCGTTTATTATTTCTGTAATTAAATTTGAAAAAATTTGCACATTTCAAGTTAAAGACCCAGAGATTTTTATGCGTTTTTCTCCCGAAACTTTTCAGAAGAGTATCATGGTAAAATTTTCACATTCCCAAGTTTAAATTTGGTAATTTCTAAAACACATTAGTTATGTCAAGTCTACACAAACTTCCCAGTTTGTTTGGAAGACCTCATTATCATTGAAACTTGGAATTAACTTTTTCTCTTCTTGAGGAGTTTCCGTATGAGACGAGTTGGAATATTATGTGCAACTACGTATCACAGAGCTTTCTTGTCATTAATCAACACTAGTCTCTCCAAACTTTTGACACTATAACAATATTATTTGTTGGGATTTCGCTCTCTGATTACTCTCACTGTAGTGAAACTCCGTGTGGCGGCATGTTTTAATTAATACAATTTTAATTGAAGGATTAAATTCAAAGGATGATTCAGTTCTACAGAATCAAAATTCAGGTGAGAACAAACAAAAAAATTACGAACTGTGGCAAATCTAAACAATGAGCTGGACTAAATTGCTTATCCAAAATTCAGAAACTGCACATTAGAGAAATTCTAAGACAATTCAAAATTAAAATCGGTGCTCAGAACTAATTCATTGCTCGTAAAAGTAGCCAACTTCTTTAATCAATATGAGGTTTTCAAAACCTATCGCTTAAAAATCAGTATCAAAACAAACTAATAAACAACAGTAAACAACAATCTCAAACTAACAGTCAAGTAAACAAGTCATTTTCCGAGTTGACCATTTAGTTATTTTGTTCAGCTTTGACACAATCTTTTGTATCTCCCTGATCCTTAATGGTTTCATCAATTGGTTCACATTTCACTTTCTTGGTAGGCGAAGAATCCATTTCAACATCTTTGGCGCCTTCAATTGTTTCAATTTTAGCCTCTTTGTCTTTCGAGTCATGACCAGCGGCGTTACCGGAATTTGCAACGTCCTTGGAAGCCTTTTCCACAACCGGCACAGATTCCTTTTTTCTCTCCTCCATTTTCGCTGCTCTTAGTTCTTCCCTTTCCTTCAACTTCTGCTTAGCTTCCGCAACTTTTTCATCGTGGCTTTTAACTTTGACGTGGATCCGCTCGTCAAATTCTTCTGGAGACGTACTCGATTCCATGTCAACGTCACGCAAGATTGCTCGAGATGCCGAGGTCTTGCAAGATCTCTTTAGCTTGCGTCTTGGCAATTCGGCGAAGAATTCATCTTCCGTTTCATCATAGTATTTTGATCTGCGATGCTTTGAGTTGAGGAATCGTTCGTATGATGCGAAGCTGTCTCTCTCGCTCTCTGGAATTGAGAAATCGTCTTCCGCTTCCGTCAAATTCTCGGGATCAAAATCTGATTCATCGTCAACTTTAGCAGCTACTGAAAAGCAACAGTTATAAATTAGAGAAAAGCTTGACAGGTAATTCTATTCTATTGTGGTTTTTGAGTACGAGGTCCGCGATGGAAGACAGTCATGGGTGACACAAACTTGTGTCGGGGACAGGGAGGTTCGGCGACAGTCTGGGCAAGGATTTGGTCGCACTTTTCCATCTGGCCCATATACTTTTTGGGTCGAGGATCTCATAACCAAAAACAACCGACTAACGTCAAGAGTTGCTCTCGAACGACTAGCGGCAGTTCTAATCCATTGCAACCTGCTTCAGTAGTGGGGGGGGGGGGGCTGTTCGAATAGATGCATATGTTATTTTTTCGTTGGATTGTCTTATTTAGCCAGTCTAGGCGAGTACTAAAGGGTTTGGGGGAGGGGGTTTCTAACGGTATGGTCGGAACTCACGTTTCTTCTGCCTCGGTTCCAACTTTTCACCAACTCCGTCTCTTGACCCCATCTGTTTCTCTGCATTGATAATCTCATTGTTGTTCTCATCTTGGGGCTCTTTCTTGGGAACCAAAACATCCACAGAAGCCTCCTGTTGTTGCTGTTGATTGGGAAGATCAAAGCTGATGTTCCTTGATTCAGACATTATACACTTTTCCTATCTGGGCAAACTTTCGACTCCCCTACGAGATTTGTTCAAATATCAAAAAAGAACAAAAACAATCTGAAAAAAAGCTGTTTGACGAAAGTTTTGTTTTAAGGTCAAAAAACAGATTTAGTAGAACTAATATATTTTTTAATTTAGTAACTTATTTTTGCTGTTATAGTCCGCTACATACAGAGTGTAATTCATTTATCTTTCCGCTGAAGCTTTTGCGAATACATTTTGACATTGATAAATCATTGACCAGCCCATAATATTTGCAAAAGCTGCGATGCTTACCAACTTTCATCAAGCAGCACTTAAAAATGCCGGGAATATTGATAAGAAGCAATTTTCGCTTTCACCGTTTTCAACCTGTGACAAGTTTCAATTTTTTAAACCAACCACCATTCTCCGATAGAAGAATTAAAATTTATATATTTGAATGACACATCTGAAATTATTAAGCTCCTTTAAGAAGTGAAAAAATAACTGCGAAGGAAGTATCTTTTCAACCGAGTGAGAAAACAAATGGTGAGCAAGAAGGATCAGTATGATATGTACACTAAGAAACAATATTTTACAAATTATTCAATTCCAATTTGAACTTCCAAATATCATCAAATGAACATCCACAAAATTGCTCTAAACTGTCTGCATCATTGTTAATATTGCGCTGCGACTAGAAGCTACTTCATCACTTTTTCATCAAAAAAAAAATAAACCGAAAAAATCGTCAAAAAATCAGATGAATTCATGACAGCTGATTTGCAAAAAATTGAACGCGACAATTATAACCCCGCCAGAGATATATTTTCAGAAAGCAACGATTTAGAGCAATTTAGAAAGAAGGGTAGTTTGGCACGAATAGCTTGGTTAATAGATCGAATAAGAGAACTGAAGCAATCCGAACTTAAGAGAGCTCTTTGAAGGTAATGGAATTGCTGGTATTGCAGCATCTTTCGTTTGTTCGACAAACAGTAAATATTCACATAGTTTGTTTAAGTAGACAGAAGAGTAGCTGCAAATTTTCTTCTGAAGTTGTCAGCAGCAACCATTGCAAGTTTGATTGGAATTTCTTCTCCCTTGACAAGAGGGAGGATGGTATCACTCGTTCGAATGAGGGCCCCGAGGTCAGAGAGTTTCTCTTTAGTTTGGGCAATTGCGGCTGTATCTACACCTCGGCATGCGTCTTCCACTGAAACCATCAACCATCAAACAATAAACCAATTAAAGTTTCAACTGATATAACATTCTAATCTTAAAGAGCAATTTACAATGTAAAAATACCAGTATCACATGCATAATTTTATACAACTGTTGTAATCGCAAAGATTAAACATAACCAACTAACGTCTGGCGAATTTCTCTCATAGACAGCTGGGACTTAGGAATGCTATAATTATTGGGGGAGCGGGGTCTCTAAACAAGACCGCAGGACTATTATACTTGCTACAAACTTTTTAGACAAACTAAAAAAATCAATTAGATAAATTAATAGAGAAATATTACATATTCTTCAAACAAACGCAAATATTGAAGTTTCTAAATTTCGCAAAAAAATGTTCAAACATTTTTTGTCTCCGGAGTTGAGTCATACAACCCATCTTTAAGACTTATAAAAGTTTTGTTGGTCAATAAAGATCGTTAAACCAAGGAACCGACAAAAAATTACAAAAATTTTAAAAACAAGTGAAAAAAAATCTTGCTAAAATTCGTGATATTAAAATCTTTAGAACAAATTCTTTGTCTCCAGAAACTATCCAGTATCTCTATGTTATGCCTTAAACAGCTTCACTTGCTCATAAAGATCGATAAATTTAGAATATGATAATAAATTTCAGAAAAGTTGAAGAAAATTTAAATTTTATCAAAAAATTGCTTAAAAAATTGTGTTATTAATATAAAGATAACCAATCCAATACAACTAGCAGCTATGCGGTAACTTATTATCACACCCTAGACAAGGTTCCTTGGCCCATGGTGCCGGAAAAACTTAAGAGAAAATTAAAAATTTTCAAAAAAAACTTGAAAAAATTTTTTTATCAAAGTTGAAAAGTTTTATCAAAAAATTTGTAAGATTGGTGATATTAAAATGTTGAAAACCATTCTATGGCCAATAAAAAATTTTTCAGTAACCTATTTCAAAACCTGGCTCCTGTGCTGGAAAAATGACAATAAATAATTGAAAAAAATGGGAAGTTTTATAAGCAAAAATTTGCTAAAATTCGTGATGTTCAAATGTTGGGGTCTTCCCATAACTTCACCGCTCTAAGCACTTGAAGGACTAATAAACGCAGCTAAAGGCTTTAATGAAAGTTGATGCCCGCCGAGCTTTACCAGTTTATCCCGTTTTGAAATCTCAAAGTATGAAAAAAGGTGTAAAAACATCTTACAAAAGACAAGAGCACCAATACAATCCAATTCCTGGACTGTAAAAACCTACTACTTTGAACGTTTGAGATAAATCAGGAAACGACTAATGGTAGCAAAACTCCTTATAAATAGTTTCAATCGATCTTCGGTCGCGTTTCAATCCATTTATAATTCTATACACAAAAAAGCAGAGTCTACTTAATGCTCTTATTAGACAAAACTCATTTTCTCGTTAATGTCCCCTAACAAGATGCACAATCTTTAAAGGTCTAAACAAAATAAACCATGATTTCTTATACTTCTCCATTAGAGAACCCAGGGTACGATTTTATTGGTCGCTAAAACTTCGAGGTAGAGAGCTTAGTTTGAACGATTGAACTTAGACTTAAAAGAAGTAAGGGTAGAAGTAACGGTTACGTGACTCTGCTTTAAATCACTGTGAACTTCTGGCGTTTATTGAGAACCACGAAACGGTTCGAGATATTAAGTCAGAATTTCGAGGTGACTTCTGCAGAGTCACTTAACCATGCTTAAAACACGAAACGCGCACGTTTTAAAATGACGAAAGTCAACGAAATTCAACTTCTGGCTAAATAGCAACATCTGGCATGTTGCACGTGAGTGCTTTAAGTAACTTCTTGCCCTAAACTTAATGTACCAATTTAGAATACTAAGTTTAGGATACTACAACAAATACACTTAGTTAGAAATCGAACTTTGACACTTGAATCAAACCAGTATAAATAATAGGCTGCTTCTCTGTCGGAAACGTTTGGTTTATTTCAACTCCTGTATTTTTTTAAAATCTTTCTTTCACTAATCTGCAAAATTAACTTTTTAAATGAACTTCAACACATCTTTATCACTTGATTTTCTAAATAAGTTAGAGCAAAATCTGCCCCCTTGGGCCTTGTGCCCAGCACTCAGGCGCAAACGCCCTCATGCCAAGGCACTAAGTCCCTTGGGTCACTAAGATTGTGTTCTAACATATACTTTGCGTTCAAAACTTTTGTCAAATAAAAACCAAGACGCCCACACATCAACACGAAGTCAAAAATAACCAAGCTACCAAAGTCTGGTCAATCTATCTTGATACCCCAGCTTTTGCTGAGCCTACAATTTTTTTTCATAATTTTACGAACAAGTGATCCAGATTAACACTAAAATGATTTGATTCGCCCAAATTTTGAAATATCCGATTTCTAACTGGGCTCCCAAACAGCGTTTGGTCAAGGCAGAATAGATTCAGATCGGTTCAAAATACGACACGTTGATGAGTTTTCTAGTATTACTTTATTCATTAAAATGACCATTAGGGAGGGAAGAAATTCATACAATTTACATAACCTGGGGCAGTTAATAAGTAATGTGCAAACAATATGAGCACATTTAAACACGGTTTATTTGTTCAACATCAGTTTTACAAGATTAACTGGAGTGCTGCGTGATCAGAAGCAGAAACAAAAGTGTTTAAGATAAGTGAGACTAAATCGGGCGACAATCCACAGGATCTGGCCATTATCAAGCCTGTTTAAACAAAGTCTGGTTCTTTGTCATTGTTGCCCCCTACTAATATGTAGACCCCAGATTATGGTGCCTTCAGGTGCTGGGGGGGGGGGGAGACTTCAAACCTAAGTTGGATTACGTGCCACTCAGATCAAAGGTTAAATACCTTAGAGCTAAAAGGTTTTGGGGGCTAGAAACTATAATCCGTACCCTAAATTCACCATATTGGGAAAACTATCATAGTGGGGTAGGGTAGGTTGGGGGCTATAATGTAAAAGGCTGACCAAAGAATGTCGCAAGCACAACTATACAAAGCATTCATAGTTTACGCAAATTTTGGAGCCGGTACTGGTTCTCGCAAAAAAGACATGGAGTCGAGAAACTTCAAGAAAATGCTGCAAACAAGTCGATTATTGGGAAAGGGAAGACTAAATATGGCCGAATTAGACATGATTTTCACAAGAACAAGAGGACCTATTCGGAACTTGAGTTGGAACAATTTTCACACAAAAGCTGTACCTCAGCTGTCACAGGGAAGGAATTCCAAGTTCTATCTTAAAAAAATCTTTAAACAGAAATAAATCTAAAAAGGAGAAAAAATTTGATCAATTCTGTAAAGAGCTATATACCGTTAATGACCCCCCCCCCCCCCATCTTCCGATTGCGCCGAGAAGGATGAAAAAAAACCGATTGCGCCCAGACAATAGATCCTACTTTTCCATAGTTTACTCAAATATTTTAAATTTGAGTCTTTCGGGAATACAAAAATGAAAATTACCGCAACCTTTCTTACCAGACTCCATTATCAGGTTGAACTAAAAGACTCCATAATACTGTCGACTTTTAAAATAAACTAATGACTTTTTTTAAAAAAAACGGTCAGCTTCAAATGAAGTTAATCAAGTTTGAAGTTCCAGGCCTGCTTCGGAAACTCTGGTAAAATTAACCAAAGAAAAGTGGCCAAAGCCATCGTGATGAAAGCTCCCACTCTCAACACTAACTTACAAATATCAAGAGCAGAAGTCGTGAACAGATTAACAGACACGCGCGGATACACAGGAGCGCACAAGGCCAGATTCGATTCTTCCGGAAAGGGTCGAGGGTTGGAGGGAAGAACAGATCGAACTAACACTAGTGGTTATGTACAAGGGTATCGCAATCAGGGAACGTGGGGGCGTTGAACCCTATTTCAACTTTACCGGTTAAGTTCAGCATGTTATAAGTGCAAATGAAACTAAGAAGCATAATTGAATCTTCAAAATTTTACTGTTCTATCTCACCCAATGAGCGGGAGGAGGCCATGGTTGAACGAATTTTGCTCTCAAAGATTACTATAGTAATATCTCGATTACCAGCTTTAAAGTGACAAGTGTGTTCTAGTTTTTTTCCCCAAAAGTCAACTGAAAGCCTTGACCCGTAGTGTATACCGGAAAAAAAGATAAATGAAGTACATACAATAGACTGCACGCAATTTGCAATTTCATAAAGTACTGATCTCCGACTCGTGGTTTGGAAAAACAAATTTTAGAAAAAAAGAACAAACAAAACTCCACGGAAATTGACCTCTTTTTGGCTGTTAAACCGCACCGCATTTGGCCATGAGTCCTCGGGAACTTGATATGAAACGATCAAAACGGAACAAATA
This sequence comes from Convolutriloba macropyga, assembly GCF_964194025.1. NCBI lineage: Eukaryota > Metazoa > Xenacoelomorpha > Acoela > Convolutidae > Convolutriloba > Convolutriloba macropyga. Next base: position 18,309,954 of record NC_134482.1, read on the forward strand.
ATCAGGACCTAAGTTGAGAACTGAATATATGACTTACCCAAAATGACACGAAAATTATGCTTGCACGCGTGTGTCGCTGTGAAGTTGACACAAATATCAGTTGCCAATCCACAGACATAAACATCAGTCACATTTCGAGAGTTCAGTTCGTTGAGAAGACCAGTTGCTGAAACCTCGCCATTGTCCCAAAATGCAGAATAGGAATCAACTGAATGATTGAATCCTTTGTAAATTTCAAGACCTCCTTCGATAAATTTCAGTTCCTTGTGTAATTTCGCACCATCCGTTCCCTGAATACAATGATCCGGCCACATAGTCTGTTCTAAAGGAGGCTTCCCGTCGAACTGTACGCGGTCAAACATTGAAACTGATTCCCAGTTATCTGGTTGCGGACTAAGAAGCCGACTTTTATGGAGCTTCAAATTCGAGTGAAACGATATGTGATTTCGTGGATGCCAGTCATACCTACAACAAAATATAAGTTTGAAGTTTAAATTCTCTTGAGCCACCTGTTTCAAGCTGACTAAGAAAGCATAAATAGCACAAATAGAAATGATGGTTGAAATCTGATCGAAAAAAAAACGACAACAAATAGATCCCAATAGTTCAAAGAAACCAATAAAAATTTTGTAAGGAAAACCTGTTGCTTGAAAAATTGAAGATAACATTGGAGACGGAGCACTAGAAAGAATCATAAATTGATCGGAGATGCGCTCTATTGGCTTTCAAAAGCAAAATTCAGTCACAAATATAAACTCCCAACGTTTTCTTCTTTTTGTTTGAGGTGAGTCATGTATGCCAAAAATCAGAGAATAATTACCTGAAAAACAGTACGTACAACTACAGTTACACCCCAATTTTGCCTTAAAAGAAAAGCGACAGTTTAGCGCAAGAAAACAACTTTGACGCTGAACTTATAAACCATATTGCGTAAAAATTTGTTGAACAAATTCTAAATTTGATTAGGTTGAGAGAGAAAGAAAGACTTTATTCTCGGTCAGGAGACCAAAAAATTAGAGTATACTTCTAATACATCTACATTTAAACCAAAAACAACATAAAAAGAACATACATCATTAAGATTAAAAGGCTTCTGGAATAAGAATTTTCGTAATTGACGCTCATATTTCCGCCCAAAACCAGATACTATCTTGAGCCGATAAAAAGTTTCAGCAGAACGTATAAAAAAGGAGTTTTCATGACCCTTGATTAATCCTGTGCACTCGAGGATATTGTCACTTGTTCCCCAGAGTTCTCTTTTGTTTGTTTGAAACTTTACGTCAATTGATTAGTCAGAGATACCGACCGGACAAAAGCTCAATTTCATGGCACAGAGGAAGAATGTAAGGCCTTTTAAGAGCATTTTCTTCGAAAGTTTTCAAGTTGTCTAGTCTAAGTCGACTAATATCAAGCGTGCATACTTGCAAACCATAAATTAAGACGGGCATAATCATTGATTTGTAAAGGTTCAGTTTTGGAGTGGAAGTAGTGCTCCAAGGAATAACATTCCTCAGGCTAAAAAATCACCTACATGCTTTCTTCAACCTTTCTTCGACAGGACTCTTCGATTTCAAATCAGAGCGGATTAAAACCCACAAGTCTTTTTGAATTTGTACATAGTCGATTTTCAAGCGATTTGCGAATTCAACTGAAGTGTTTCCATGAAAATTTGAGCCAATTTTTACTACAGTTTGCAATCATCCCATTTGCTATGTTCCAATTGCACAACCGCGTCAAATCATCACGAAAGTTGAGAACTAAATAGTAATTATAGATCATCGGCAAACATCCAGGGTATAGAGTCACGAAAAACGCATGGCGGTTCATCTATAAAAAGGAGGACGAGAAGCGGGCCCAGAACACCACTCAAAACGTATAACACAGAGGAGAAATTATTCACCTTTGCTACCTCAGTTCTACCAAACAGATAACTGAAAAAATAACTAAATCTTCATCAAAATCGAAACGAGTGAGCTTACTCAGCAAAATTTTAAAAGACACTATCGAACGCTTTTTCATAGTCTAGATAAAATGGCATATGAGTGAGATTTTCCAATTAGTTGCACTGATTCCACGAAGTCGATGAGGTGTATAAAAGCGCTTTTATTAGATTGAAAACCAAACTTTTTCGAATGAACTTCAGATTTGACGTGATCATTAAATCTATATAAAAGTCTTTCAAAAATCAGAAAGATTAACAAACAAGGTGGTTGATGTGCAGTTTCCAATCTCCGCCTCAGATCCCTTCATATGGAGAAGTTCGATCAAGGCAACTTTCCAAATACTAGAAAAACTTGTGAAAACTATCATCGAACTAAAAACTGTGCATAAAATGTCTGCGAAAAACCCAGGTAGCAGTTTTAGAAGCTGCATGGGAAAATTGTCATTGGTTTCATAAGTAGAGCTTTTAGTTTTCAAAATTTCAAAATATGCGTGAAAAAATATGCTGAGCTATCGGTTAGCATAACGGAATTTTTCGAATCGTAGCACGTGAAATTGCAATAACTTCGATTAAAACTTGTATAAAAAAATCGTTAAAAGCTTCAGCAATCTTCTGGCCAGAGGTAAGAGGGGTTCCATCGTCGTATATAATAGGATAAATGTTTTTCTTTATGCTTCAGACAAGTGAAAAACTGTCGTCGATTGTTGAAGTGAAAGCTCCGTTTGTAAAACAAACTGTGCCCAGTTCAGCAGAAACGCCAAAATCACAATTCACTTGATCTAGCTTAGTCCTATTTTTATATGATCCATTTTTCGCGAAACGTCCTGCAGCTGTGTTCCTTCTATTAAGACAATACATTGTATGTGAGGTGTAGTAAAGAGGTTCCATTAATCGTTTTCTTATTGCTCGAGGGAAACAATTATCAACCAGCTCCCATAAATTTCTATAGAACACAGTTACATTTACTTCATCGGGATAATGAAAAAAGTAAATGAAGTCCATGAGTTCATGAAACTCATCAAGCAATTTGAGTGCCTATGAGTAAACTTTTCTGGGTTACACGTCCTGGAGTGTTTCTGAGCAAAAATTAATTTGAATTGTAATAGTTTAAGATTGCCCATTACACAGTGAGATGTCACATGACGGAGATTGATAATTATGCCAGTTTGACTGCATGTTCAATAAAATTAAGTAGGAAATCCGAGGAAACATTATTAGAGGAATATAACGGAGGTAAATACACAGCAATAACTAAAACAACGCAGTATGATGTCTTTAAGATAAAACATTCAGCAAAATCAGTGTCAGAACACATCCAGATGATCTACTGGTAACAAAGAAAATTTTCGTTTCATATTAAGAACACCACCAAGCTCTTCGTTCAGTTAAACAACAGAGCTGGCAGATTGCCAGAAAATAGCCGCCATAGCTTCGAAGATCTGAATTCTCAAAAATATCGTGAAAGAAATAGACAAAAAAAGATGTTGAGATGTTATATCTTGATTCAGAATCTGTATAACTTATTGCTGCTTCTATTAGCTGCTCTCAAATAGGCTTCAGTTGAGAGTGACACATTTACTTGACTTTATCTCTTTGAATCAAAGTGAAAAAAGTCAATTTCAGAGTGAGGAAGTCATTTTTGAGAGTGAGGTAAGTCAAGTGTGAACAACAACAATTACGCGAATTAGCAAAAAAAAACTCGCTCTATTAAGAGTGAGAAATGACTCATGCACGCAATTGAAATGAAATTTCATTAACGAATGAACAAAAGCAGATTTGAAGTGTTGGTGACGTCATATGATCGTAACAAGAACCTTGACGAAAATTTAAAAAATAATAGCAGTATGATTTCTTTAAAATAGCCACCAAAATCAGTGTCAGAACACACATCCAAATGATCTACAGGTAACAAAGAAAATTTTCGTTTCATAACAAGAACACCACCAAGCTCTTCGTTCTTTCTCGACGTGATATAATCTCAACAAACCAAACAAGCTGCACTGTCTGTCTCTTCAGAAAACCAGCTTTCAGTCAAAACAGTTATGTCAAAACAATGAATGTTAGCAAAATCAAGCAGAGCAGTTTGCTTGGTATATTGAGAAGTCTGATATCTAGGAGCAGAAGCTGCTGGACCGGCCGGTTAAGTCATTGCGAAGCATTTTGGCTCAGTGCCCTAAAGAATTCTTCAGCATCCTTTCGATCATTTTCATGACCATTGTAATATAGTTTAAGATCTCGCAATCGGAAGTTTTTTATAGATGACTTTTTGAACGAGGCTGTATCGGAGCTGGAGAAGAGTTTTCTCTATTGAACGTTCACTCCATTTCAGTTTTGGCTGAACAAAGACATTTTCTTTTGAGTTTATATGCATTGGAGATTAGAAGTCGTTTGTCGTGTTCGCAATCCATCAGTACTTCATCTGCTCTAGATATAGCTTCAGGGTCACGCTTTTCTGGGCCAAGTCTCTTGGATCGTTTCCCAAAATTTGCAGAAACACTCAATTCAGGCAGCTACCAGTGACATTCTTAACCTCATCTAATTTAGGGATAATTGAATCAAATAAACTATTGGTGTACTAAGCTTGTTTTAGATGCTCAATGGTGTCTTCAGTAGACATAATAGCCACTCTTTCGTTAGTTTGTCTCTAAGTTGTTTGAATACTTCAGAAGCTCTTACAAGCTCGTCGGCTTGGGGATAAAAGTTCTTTCGACACATAGATCTGCGAATTTCCGCTGCTGTTGTCATCGACCAATATCACATACAGTTAAATGAAACAGTGATTTAGGTCAACAGTGGACAATTGACTAAGAATAAAAACATGAGAATGAAAGTACTGATACCTTTATAATAGGGAGAGCACTTGATAGGTTTCGTTGTTGTTCCTAGAGGGCGTCGATCACCTGACGGCGGTTATTAAAAATTTGTTATCAAAATTTCAAAATATGCGTGAAAAAATATGCTGAGCTATCGGTTAGCATAACGGAATTTTTCGAATCGTAGCACGTGAAATTGCAATAACTTCGATTAAAACTTGTATAAAAAAATCGTTAAAAGCTTCAGCAATCTTCTGGCCAGAGGTAAGAGGGGTTCCATCGTCGTATATAATAGGATAAATGTTTTTCTTTATGCTTCAGACAAGTGAAAAACTGTCGTCGATTGTTGAAGTGAAAGCTCCGTTTGTAAAACAAACTGTGCCCAGTTCAGCAGAAACGCCAAAATCACAATTCACTTGATCTAGCTTAGTCCTATTTTTATATGATCCATTTTTCGCGAAACGTCCTGCAGCTGTGTTCCTTCTATTAAGACAATACATTGTATGTGAGGTGTAGTAAAGAGGTTCCATTAATCGTTTTCTTATTGCTCGAGGGAAACAATTATCAACCAGCTCCCATAAATTTCTATAGAACACAGTTACATTTACTTCATCGGGATAATGAAAAAAGTAAATGAAGTCCATGAGTTCATGAAACTCATCAAGCAATTTGAGTGCCTATGAGTAAACTTTTCTGGGTTACACGTCCTGGAGTGTTTCTGAGCAAAAATTAATTTGAATTGTAATAGTTTAAGATTGCCCATTACACAGTGAGATGTCACATGACGGAGATTGATAATTATGCCAGTTTGACTGCATGTTCAATAAAATTAAGTAGGAAATCCGAGGAAACATTATTAGAGGAATATAACGGAGGTAAATACACAGCAATAACTAAAACAACGCAGTATGATGTCTTTAAGATAAAACATTCAGCAAAATCAGTGTCAGAACACATCCAGATGATCTACTGGTAACAAAGAAAATTTTCGTTTCATATTAAGAACACCACCAAGCTCTTCGTTCAGTTAAACAACAGAGCTGGCAGATTGCCAGAAAATAGCCGCCATAGCTTCGAAGATCTGAATTCTCAAAAATATCGTGAAAGAAATAGACAAAGATGTTGAGATGTTATATCTTGATTCAGAATCTGTATAACTTATTGCTGCTTCTATTAGCTGCTCTCAAATAGGCTTCAGTTGAGAGTGACACATTTACTTGACTTTATCTCTTTGAATCAAAGTGAAAAAAGTCAATTTCAGAGTGAGGAAGTCATTTTTGAGAGTGAGGTAAGTCAAGTGTGAACAACAACAATTACGCGAATTAGCAAAAAAAAACTCGCTCTATTAAGAGTGAGAAATGACTCATGCACGCAATTGAAATGAAATTTCATTAACGAATGAACAAAAGCAGATTTGAAGTGTTGGTGACGTCATATGATCGTAACAAGAACCTTGACGAAAATTTAAAAAATAATAGCAGTATGATTTCTTTAAAATAGCAACCAAAATCAGTGTCAGAACACACATCCAAATGATCTACAGGTAACAAAGAAAATTTTCGTTTCATAACAAGAACACCACCAAGCTCTTCGTTCTTTCTCGACGTGATATAATCTCAACAAACCAAACAAGCTGCACTGTCTGTCTCTTCAGAAAACCAGCTTTCAGTCAAAACAGTTATGTCAAAACAATGAATGTTAGCAAAATCAAGCAGAGCAGTTTGCTTGGTATATTGAGAAGTCTGATATCTAGGAGCAGAAGCTGCTGGACCGGCCGGTTAAGTCATTGCGAAGCATTTTGGCTCAGTGCCCTAAAGAATTCTTCAGCATCCTTTCGATCATTTTCATGACCATTGTAATATAGTTTAAGATCTCGCAATCGGAAGTTTTTTATAGATGACTTTTTGAACGAGGCTGTATCGGAGCTGGAGAAGAGTTTTCTCTATTGAACGTTCACTCCATTTCAGTTTTGGCTGAACAAAGACATTTTCTTTTGAGTTTATATGCATTGGAGATTAGAAGTCGTTTGTCGTGTTCGCAATCCATCAGTACTTCATCTGCTCTAGATATAGCTTCAGGGTCACGCTTTTCTGGGCCAAGTCTCTTGGATCGTTTCCCAAAATTTGCAGAAACACTCAATTCAGGCAGCTACCAGTGACATTCTTAACCTCATCTAATTTAGGGATAATTGAATCAAATAAACTATTGGTGTACTAAGCTTGTTTTAGATGCTCAATGGTGTCTTCAGTAGACATAATAGCCACTCTTTCGTTAGTTTGTCTCTAAGTTGTTTGAATACTTCAGAAGCTCTTACAAGCTCGTCGGCTTGGGGATAAAAGTTCTTTCGACACATAGATCTGCGAATTTCCGCTGCTGTTGTCATCGACCAATATCACATACAGTTAAATGAAACAGTGATTTAGGTCAACAGTGGACAATTGACTAAGAATAAAAACATGAGAATGAAAGTACTGATACCTTTATAATAGGGAGAGCACTTGATAGGTTTCGTTGTTGTTCCTAGAGGGCGTCGATCACCTGACGGCGGTTATTAAAAATTTGTTATCAAATAAAACTTCAGTAAACACCCAGCACATGATTGCGATGCTAAATCGAACTTTCAGAAAACTCGGACAGTCGGAGATCCACGAAAAACATTTTAGATGGAAAATGGTCGAGCTTAATCAATTGCAACCACTGTGGAAGAAGGGAGGCTAAAAATATCGTCTTCGAAAATTGAAAATCAAAAAAGTTTTAATTGATGTCTTTTCTCGTGAAAGTCATTAGTGAAAATCCGTCCAACAAAACAGTGGCTGAAATTGGTTTGAGTATATGCACTATTCGACAGAAAAAATTCTTAAAACCATCACCCGTTAAAAAAACTGGTCAACGAATCAGTTTTTCTTTTTTCGGCTATTAAATTAGAACGCAATCCGAATAGATCGAAAGTCCAGTTAAACAACAGAGCTGGCAGATTGCCAGAAAATAGCCGCAATAGCTTCGAAGATCTGAATTCTCAAAAAAATAGTGAAAGAAACAAGCAAAAAAAGATGTTGAGATGCTGCTTCTATTTGTTGCTCTCAAATAGGCTTCAGTTGAGAGTGACACATTTACTTGACTTTATCTCTTTGAATCAAAGAGAAAAAGTCAATTTCAGAGTGAGGAATTCATTTTTGAGAGTGAGGTGAGTCAAGTGTGACCAAAAACAATCACGTTAATAAACAAACAGCTCGCGCCATTAAGAGTGAGAAATGACTCGTGCACGCGATTGAAGTGAAATTGTGGGAACGAATGAGCAAAAGCAGATTTGAAGTGGTGGTGACATCATATGACCGTAAAAATCTTGACGACGAAATCAAACAACATAGCAGGACAAGTCCTGACGTACAATTATATTTATTATTATTATCATTATTATTATAGGTTTACGCACTATTTACAAACTCAAAAGTGCTTTCAAAATCAAATATTAAATTTAAAAACTTTTCAGTTTATTGCGATAATCAAACTCATTGGGTATTAGTTTTATCTCAAAAGGCAACTTATACCATTTGAAAGGAACAGCCAAACAGAATGATCTTCGCCCAAATGCAGATGTGACATTAGGAACCTTCAAAATGTACACATATTGGCATCTAGTCACCTTATCACTTCGGAAAAGATACATCAGAATTTTCCACGGATGGTGAAATAAACGGTGACCGAAAAGTAGAATTTTGTACAGGACACGTTGTTTCATGGGTAGCCAATGAAGCTCTTTCATATAAATCGCTGTTGATGAACCAGGTGAGAGCCTAAAAATGAGACATGCTGAGTTCATTACACGCTGTAATTTCTGCGTAATATAAACAGGTAGTCCATTCTACAGTGACTTGCAGTAATCTAGTCACGAGAGAATCATTACCCGAATTAACTCGATTGTCGACTGTATCTGAGATAAAAATTTTTGCAGGAAATAATATTATTTACGGCACACAGAACTAACTTGTTTCGTATATGGAAATTTGGAATCTAAGTTGAAGCCCAACAAAGAAACATTGTTGAAAAAATTGGCGTCTTTTGGAAGTCAAATATTGCTTTTCGCCAATATAACTATTCTTTCTACTAATAAACACGCACTCAGTTTTTTTCGAGTTTAATCGGAATCAGATCAAAAGCCACCTGATTTATCGAAGCATGGTAAACAAAATAGATGTGTCATCAGCATAAAAATGATAATTGACATCAAGACGTTCAAGCAGAACTTCCAGAGGAAAAAAATTAGCATGAAAAAAGAACGGGACCTAGAAGAGATCCTTGAGGAAATCACGTTTTTATAGTTCTTGGCATCGAATATTCACCATCAATCAACAATTTTTGAGATCTACTTCTCAGATAACCATTTAAAACGCTAAGCACGTTATCTTTGAAACCCAAACTTTAGAATAGAAAGAAATAATTCATGATCCAGAGTGTCAAAGGCAGCTCATAGATCAAGTCCAATATAAAAAAAGCTTTTTGATCTATCTAAATTGAGGAGCAAATCATTTGTCACCTTAACGAGCGCTGTTTCTGCAGAAAAAAAAACCTGTAGGCACTTTGGTATTTGCTAAAGAAACTATTCTTTTCAAGGTGTTCACGCATTTGCATGAAAGCTGCCCGTTCTAATAGTTTGAAATTAACTAAGGTTTGAGATAGGTCGATAATTTGAAAAATCTTCATTGTCAGAATTTGATTTCTTCAAGTGGGGCTTAACAATGGCCATTTTAAAGGACTGGGGGAAACAAATCCCGCCTTCAGCGAAAATTTTTCATTTTTCAACGAATTTTCATTGACTAAACAAAAGACTAGACGGACTATGAGTAAATTGGGAAAATTAATTCTAAAAAATAGATCGAAAAAATAAAAAAAGAAAATCAAACTTAAAATACTTCACGTGAGTAAGAAAAACCACTAGAGAGATAAAAATTGGTTCAAAAAAAACTATGCCTACAATGAACTATGAATGGATAGGTAAAACCATTAAGAAAAAATCTGATAAAAAAAAAATAGTAAAATTGAAAGTGAAATTGCCACATGTGAACAAAAAACCACTAGCGAGAAATCGAATTTTTGTTCAAACACCGTTTCCTCACTCTACTTGAAAATTAGGGCAAAAAAAATGCATGCCGCAAAACCCCTCGCTTCACTGCACTTCCCGTTTCAAAGTGACCAGAATCACTACTCCAATTTGACTTCAAAAAAATCATGAAAATGTGTGAACAGAACTTAAAAAACGTAGCCGGACAAGTCCTGACGTACAATTCAATGAAATTTCACTTACTAAACAAAAAAATAGATCTAGAACGGACTATGAGTGAATCGGAAAACCGTTTCCAAAAAAAAATTAAAAAACAAAAAAGAAATCTGAAAATCAATGTCAAAATGCAGCATTTGAACAAAAAAACACTAGCAAGAAAGAAATTTCGTTCAAACAAAAAAACCTAGGCCTAGAATGAACCAAGAATGGATTGGGAAAACCATTTAGAAAAAACTTGTCGCCAAAAAATTGAAAGAACAGTAAAAATCAAAGCGAATTGCCGCATGTGAAAAAAACCACTAGCGAGAAAGCGAATTGTTGTTCAAACACCGTTTTCTCACTCTTCTTTAAAATTAGAGCGAAAAAATTTCCCGCCGCAAAACCACTCGCGTTTTCGCGCCATTTCCTGTTTCGGCGTGACCAAAATCACTACTCCAATTTGACTTCAAAAGTAAATGTGTGAACAGATCTTAAAAAAAGAATTTTAATACAATTAAAATTCTTCAAATTGTAAAAAAAGACAGCACCCCAATACAATTCAAATTCTTTGAATTGTAAAAAATCAAAAGAAGGCCAATAATATCACTAGCCATCGCTAAGCGGCTATGAAAAACTAGAAAACCAATAATCCTTTTCGAGTCAATGAAAACCCCCAATAAAATCAATCATATCGCTTCGCAGCTACATTCGCCTGTCGATCGGCTCTTCTGTTGTTGTCATTTTTTATTATAATTTTGCGTTTCTAACATTTGTATGTACCAATATTGGTCCAATTCTTACGTGTAAAACACATGACTGAATGGCGTTGAGGTTAGAAGTCGGTTGATGACCGGCACCACTTCTGCTCCATCTTCTTGTGCCGGGCAATTTGTCAGCGCTAACGATCCCGATATAAAGTCATTTTGAACGTCAACAATAACGAAGGCTGAAACTGGTTTTAGTACTGGCTCGAGAAAATTGTCCCAAATTATTTTGAATTGTGGCATGGAGAGGTCAACATCTTTCCTATTCAGCAAACTGTCGCATAGGCTCTCACACTGAAACAGATAACAGTTTGTTCAAAAAGGGGTTACAGAATTTGATATTATCTGTTATTGAGCACATCTTGACTTGAGATATAGCATACCTCAATTTCTGATGCGCTATCAAATATTGACTGTAAAAGTGATATCAGATTTTTACGAGGCAGCTTTTTGTCGGTTGAATAGATCCCAAACAGCTCGTTCATATCTTCTGCGAGCATGTCAAGACCTGAAACACCGCGCGTTTTTCTAAGCTTGTCACCACATCATTCTAAAAATGTTCCAGTGCGATTGATATTTTGATTTAGATTATATGTATATTGTTCCACTTTTGCGACTGTTCCGAATTATTGTGTTTTGCAAAAGAAACCAATTTGTCAAATTAAAATTACTTCCAATACTTAAAACAAACGTTTTCGAACTTTACGTTCATCGTCAGGTTAAAACTGTTTTACAAATTGTTAAAAGATAAAATGAATATGTATTTACATTTGTCTGAGATGACAATTAAAACAATTCTAGGAAACATTCTAAAAAATTCAATCGAAAATTTTTCCTTATATACAATATTTAGCCTATTTACAACACATATTTACATCTGTTATCAATTTACTTAAAAACATTCCTATTCCGGATTTTTCTATTTTGTCCATGTTCTTGTATTTTTAGGGTTCTTCCGAATTTGCCCTAACCATAAGTATCCCTCTTGTGGAGGTTTTGCAAATTTCGTTTTGTCATGCACAAAACGTTTTTTGCCCTATGCATTCTCATTTAGTCAAAATTATGATTTGAACTAATATTTTAGCGTGAGTTCCCTCCCCCTATATTCGTCGCGTGTGTTTAGTGCCGGCTTCAGCTTGCTGATATATATAGCTTCGATGATCATTAGTTTTTCTACTGACCGACAGGCGTCCAGAATTCTCCATTCAATGTCATTCGTGGCGCCACGACATTCAACTAGATGTTGACCCACCTGTTAATCCTTCTTTTGATGTTCTGTTATCCTTGTGGTAACATGCCGGCTTGTTTGCCCAACATAGATGGATCCGCATCCATTACATTTAATTTCATATACCACGTGGGATTTCAGATCTCTATCAAAGGATGATTTCAGGGTGGGGAGGCACGATCTTAATTTTCGCGTTGTAAAAACTACTTGCAATTCGCATAGTTTCTTCAATTTGCTTGCGAAGTTTTGAGTGAGGTTGCCTCTGTATTGTAGAAAAATAGTTGGCTTATCATTAGATTTAGTCTTGCTTTTTTGATGCTCTTTTGGTGTTGTTCTTAATTGGTCTTTACCGCCACTTATTATTTTTTCTAGAGTCTGATTCACAATTTTTGAAGACCATTCCTCTGGATATTGATTTTTGGTCCAGCAAGATTTGTTCTTTTCAAGAGCCTGATCGAAGGCCAACCAATTAGAGGTTGCATTAAAAACCCTGTGAACCGTCCCTTGAATCACATTTTTCTTATGTTGAAGCGGTGCACAGCTGCGAAAATTCAGTATTATTCCAGTGTCAGTTGGTTTTTGATACCAATGACAGGTGATATTATTTTTGCTGCTCACATTTACGTTAATGTCAAGAAAAGCCAAACCCCCATCCATGTTCACTTTTTCTAAGGTAAATTGCAGGTTGTTGTGTAATGAATTTGCAAATTTTAAATACTCATCCGGGTGACCACGAACCGTGCAGATAATATCATCCACATACCTTTTAAACAATTTCATCTCCTTATCGTGTCCCACTGTCTGTTGGTTGCTGCAATAAGTACAAATCCAAACCACATCCTGCATGTTGGCGTATTCCTCATTCGATATTTTTTGGCATCTTGCATGAAACCAGTTTTTGCATGACTCACATTCCACTCCTTTTCCTCGGTAGGTCACTCTCCGGTTACAGTCTTTGCAATTCCCGTTTTGGTCGCATCTGGAAAAGTTTTTACTGAGCTCTGGTTTTTGAAGTGATGCCTCAAACGATTTCATCCACACATTTGCTAGTATTACAGCCAGTGATGCACCCATAGCCAGTCCCTCTGATTGTACATACCAGATCCCATTACATTTGAAATGAACATTCGTCACCGCAAGCTTTAGCAAACTTTTCATGGCGGACCTTGGGATATCTGGAGCTAGGTTGCTTGAATAGAGATCTCTTAGAGCAATTTCTATAGCCTCTCCAACTGGAACGTTGGTGTACAAACTTTTTACGTCAAGAGATACTATCTGCTCGTCATCTTCAAGAGTGAGAGACTCTAAGGCTTTTCTAGCATCTTGCGTGTTGGTTTCAATGTTTGCGCCCGGTAGTTTCTGGAAAAATGGTGTCAAAAATCTGTTCAAGTTTTCGTAGCTGCTACCCGGTATTGAAAGAACAGGTCGGAGAGGTGTATCTTTTTTATGTACCTTTGCCAGGCCATAAAGCCTCGCTGGTTGTGAACCTGTTGACCTGAGTCTTTGATAAATTTTGTCACTAATTTTCCCTTGCTTCATTAAATTTTGCAGGCTGTTATTGATCTGTTTTTCATTTTTGATCACAATTTCATCTTTAGCTGTGTTTTGCGTTATGCCTCTCTTATCGAAAATAAAATAAAGGGGGTTGGCTCTTGAGCCGCGTAGGACAATTCAATGGATGAGTAGTGATCCCCCACTATGAGACATCTTGCTTCTAACGTTTATCGATATCTTCAATCTTGAACTCAATGTGAAGAAAAATTGGTTTGAACAAATTAAGATTTTAAAAAGGATTGTCGATTTAAAACTTTCTTACGAACGTTTTCGAACTCTGAGTTCATCGTGAGGTTAAAAGGTCAAAAATTTCTAAAATAAAAAGCCAGAAAATAGAATGCAAATCAATAAAATCACTCATTCAAGAAAATATAAAAAGAACTCTTACATATCTACAGTTGATATTTGCATATCTATAGTTGTCTGCATGTCTGCCCTACATAGATGGATTAGCATCAATCGCAAATAAGTTCATAAACCAAGTGGGATTTGAGGTCTTTATCAAAGCTAGACTGTCTGTAAAGGATGAATTTTATTCAGCTTCTTTACAAATTCCATAGAAAGGTTGCCTCTGTAATGTGAAACAAATTGTAGCTTCTCAGTATTTTTCTGCTGTATAATACGCCAACGTTATATCCTTTTCTTTGTTTTTTCATTCGCAGCTGGTTAATTGAATCCTTGACAATATTCCCCACCCAATGCTTCGGATATTGATTACATTCCCATTTTTTCTTTTTTCTTTCAATGCTTCATGGAACGCTTCCCACTTGCTAGTGCCTCGGAACAGGCGGTGTATTGTTCCCTGGATTATGCTTTTCCTATGTTGAAGGGCTGCTTAGTAATATTTTAGAATTGTTCCAGTATCTGATGGTTTTTGATACCTTGTGCAAAAAAATTGTACCCTCTGGTGGTACGTTATTTGAATTGTCCACAAATGGCAGACTGTTTTTGTCATCCGTTATTTCTAATATAAATTGAAGACTTGGGTGGAGGTTATTGACTTCATCTAACAGCTCTTTGGTGCCACCTCTAAGAGTTCTCACAATAGCGTCGATATATCTTAGAAAATTTTGTTTCGGACGAACGGTTAATGTCAGTCTTAGCATTTTCATGGCAAAACGAGCACATCCAGAACTGGTTTTTTTGCTATCATCTTCTGTGTTACTGATTCGCTGACATTTTCAGTGAAACCACCTATTGCAAATTTCACTCTCAACACCCCTGGAATGTGCTGTCACACGGTGTTTGCAATTGCAACAGGCGCTACCTTGTGAGATGGTTTTGCATTTAGGTGCCTGTAGATTCAATTTTGGCTACCATATTTTTATCAAGAGGTTAGCTAAAATTACTGCCAAGGACGCACCCATTGCCAACCCGTCTTTCTGACAGGACCAACTTTCATTGCATTTGAAATGGACGTCTGTAACGGCTAATTCAAGCAGACGTTTCATTGTTGTTCTAGGTATGTCTGGCTTATCGTCCCTACCATAAAGTGATCGCAGGGCAATTTCAATGACTTCCTTTATGGGAACGTTGCTGTATAAACTTTTTATAGCTAGTGATAGCATTGTATATCTCTTTCAATTTTTTTTCTCCAGATACTTTTGTGCGTCATTGCTGTTTGTTTCTATGTTTGCTCCTTCAATCTTATTGAAAAAGGGCGTTTGAAACTTGATAATTTTACTTCTCGGGATAGAAAAAACAGTTCTCAGAGGCGTTCCTTTTTTGTGTACCTTAGCTGATCCACACAACCTTGCTGGTTGTGCTCCAGTGGACCTTAAAACTTCGCAATTTTTAACCGATATCATCCCTTTTTTCCTCACATCCAAAAAATCGTTTTTTGAGTTTTTTCATTTTTTTACCAAGTGGTTAGCTCTGGTGGTAAATTTGGTTTTAAATGAATGAATTTAATCCTCGCTTTGGTCTGTACCCAAAACCGGTTCTATCAAGGTGGTAAATTAATCAAGTCAACGAAGATATGTCAGTTTCGTTGATTTTGCTCGAAGATCGAGCTTTGTCTAATCAAAGCTCTATTTTCTTTTCTGACACCTACCAATCTTGAGTCAACCATAAATCAGGTAAAAAATCAAGTTTTAAACTGGATTCTTAACCTCGGAACCCAAGGTTTTTAGTACTTCTTTTTATATACCTGTAACACTCACAATGTCCCCCTTTTAACAAGAACAGAATGCACCACTCACTCAAGATCAAACAATATTTTCATTCACAGTTCTTGTTATATGAACGTCTTACTTTACAAAAAGTTTGTAGTTTCATATGGACAGTTTAATTAACAAATTTCGTTGTTCATAATTTTTTCGGCCTCGTCAAATCCAAATCTGTTGTACGGTTCTCGCGACACATGATTTGTCAGAATTTTGAATACCCGGTTGATGGTCTTTGAAAACTCCTCGTCTTCACCATCATCAGGGTGGGTCAACAGGCTCATATTGTGGTTGCGTTTCCTGATTTAATCCTTTGAAGCAGAACTTCTTACCAGCAAAATCCCATAAAGCGTTGCAGGCCGTTTCAACAAGTTTGTGTTTCCAATCTCGGTTAAACACTTCTCCATGGCCTTTTTGTTTCCCAGATTAAATTTTTGTCGATCAATGACAGAATATTTTTGGCATTCGTTGACCAAACAATAGTGGTAGTTTTTCAGCTGCTCAAGTTCTGACCTCAATTGGTCATTCATTTCTCAATTTTTTGATGGCTTCGTCGTTTTTAGCAGCTTTGACTTTCAAATCGGCCAACTCTTGCTTCAATACCTCAATGGAATTCTCCTGTTCAGCATTTCTGGCTGCTGCTGTTTTTAAATTATCTCGTAACGCCTCACACACGGAGCTCCATTTGCCCAATGTTTCTTTTGTTGCCTCTTTGGTTTTGTTGCCATGGTTATCCAATTCCTGTCGATACTCGAATAGGTCTTTTCGAAGTGAGGAGTTATTGCTTTTCAACTTCTCTAACTGCAAGCACTGGATTCGCAGTTCCACCTGAGTCTGCAGAGCAGGCGACCAAATATTGGCTGGTGCCAGATGTTCTAGCGTTAACATTTTCCAAGTCCGCGACAGACAAGATTTACACTCGGTACATTCACGGGGAAATATTGGAAACAACTTTCCATAATTTTGGCACGTAGTACACATATTCACCAATCTATGGAAACTCGTTATCGGCTATACTGAATAAAAAACCCATTTTGCTTCTAACGTTTATCGATATTTTCAATCTTGAACTCATGATTTTCCTTCTTTCCGTTCTTTTTTTGGTCTCGAACTCAAGACGTTCCTTCCGTTTTTGGTCTTGAATTCATGACAAATTTTTTTCTCTTCCCTTTTATGGTCTCGAAAGCGAGACGTCTCCTCTTTTTTTCCGAAACAACTGACCTTTTTAAGTACTCTTTTTCTTCAATCATTTACTTTTGTTCTTGTAGTTCATTTATTAATTTGAATAATTGATTATACATACGTGTTCCCGTTATGGGGTCACAATTCGGCAATAGTTGTTACCAAGACGTTCCAATATTAACTAATCCTAAATAGATGAACAATTTAGGAAACTTTTAACAAACGAAAATTGAGGTTCACTGTTAAGACTGACACAGCAACGTCCTTCGCTTTTTCAAAAAAAAGTGTTATTTCATTTGTTCGAAAAATTTAATGATGAAACGGGTCATTCCAGTGAAAAAATATTCATGACTGTTTTTTCCAATCAAATCTGTGAATGCTTCCCAAGTGACAATTCTTTTACTAGTATGGCGATTTGTTGGAGCAATTTCACTCTTTTTTACGTCTGAATGTGGAGAAAAGGCTGCGATGCAGGTTCTAATCACTTACATTTAAGTTACTATTCATCGACCACTGATAAAACTCATAATTGAATTTCATCAGCGTTTCTCCGTAATGTTGAAAACGGCGGTCTTATAATTTAACAACATATGTGTGCAGCGGGTTGCATGCAGCGATTGTATAACTCTGGTACAAAATCTTTGTAATAGAGTCCAAATATCTAATAGAAGAAAAGTTCTGACCCTCTAATAGTACTGGAACATCTGTGCGAAAAGGAAGTTTAACTATTGTTACTACCATCTTGGCACATTTATCAACATATAATACAGATCATGCTCTTTCAACGTGAGTTCCTTTCTCGAAGAGCGTTACTGATGAACTGAAAATATTTTTTTTTGATATTTCAATCATTGTTTTCAGCCGTTGAATTTCGAATTGGAGCGTTCTAATGTTCATTAAAAAATAGCCCTTTTTTGAGAAGTTCGAAATTAGAGGTGTCACTAACGCTTGAAAGAAACATTTCTATGGTTATTTTAAGACTAAAAGTTTTCAGTTCTGAACTTCCCTTGCAGTAAAAACACCTAGAACTCCGGTTGTTTTCACCTGCTGTCCACACAAATTAATTGCCTTTTCCTTTAAGATTTCACATGCAAAATCTTCATTTTCGTTTTTGTGTAAAATGTTTTCGCTGATAAATGTGGTCTTGTTGTTACCAACAATTTTTGCAGGGTCCTCCTTTTAAAGTGTTTGATCGTTCGATTTGTTTGCTCAACTTGATTTTTTAAAATATGTGGTTTCGATGAAAACAATTTTTGAGAGAAACCTAGTGAATCCTTAAAATTTAAAAGGTTTACTTATAGCAGCTTCCCCTAAATTGTTTAGATGTAAATTTTTGCATTAATTACCACACTTCCATTAAATTTTTCCCCTGAAGATGAAGACCACTCTACAAGCGCCTTCGCAACCATTTTTCGCCATGAAGCTTTGACTATGCTCTTTCGACATAAGTGGTTTCGCTGGCCTGTCGTAAAGTTTTTTTAGTTACCGACCTGTTGACTTTAAAGGACTTATCTCCAAAACCTAGTATGGCAAAATCTTTTTTCTGCCAAATGTCCCTATATATTGATTTTCGTAATCTTGAATTTTCTGTGAAAAAAACGGCATCGTCATATACGTTACTTTTTTTAAGTGCCGACACTGTATATGCGGCTTCATACATGCAAAATTTTAGTCGTACCTCAGGTTGAACCTCAGCATTTATAAAACCGCCTTTTTCTATTGTTTCCGATACTCGAATTTTGTTATCGTAGTTTGCACTGTGATCTAGAAAATATGTTTTTGTTGATAAAATATTTTCAAAACCATAATCGCATAATTGATACAAGGTGATGGAGAAGCAAAAATGGCTAGCAATGGAAGATACAAACATAGTGATACTCCATCACACAACGCTCCGGACGAACTCACTTTTTTTTCGATTCCATTATTTTCTGGATTTTTCAGAAACAAAAAAATCATCAGTTTCCTGACGGCTAAAGTACTCTTCATGTTAATCAGTAAATTATTTCTTTTATTTCAGGTAGCGATTTTAACCGGCTGCTAGACCTCGTAGTCATTTTTGTGCCTTTGGATCACTATTAATTTTTTCCTCAGTACCCTTTGTTTTACTACTAGTTTCCTTTGGTTTAGTTCTAATTTTGGAATTTTCGTTTTTGTCGCTGATTTTGTCAAGTGTTAGGTTTCGATGAAGTTGCATCTCGTCAGCTTTGTTGGCCTTCTCTTGCTCTTTGGAGGTTTCTTATTCGGATTCTTTAGCTTCATTCTCAGACGTGTCATTTGTAACATTTAGTGAATTGTTGGCTTTCTCAGCTTCAGATTGATTTTATGTTTTTAGGTTACTTTCACTGTCTGTCGATGAATATAATTTAATTTTATCATCAGAGTCTGAGCTGCTAAAATAGAAATTCGTCTCCTCTTTAACTGTTGTTTTCTGTTTCGCTTGAGGGTCAGGCGTGAACGGCTTTTCTAGTGTTTTATGTTTTTGAGTAAGTCATAATGGACCTTAATAGTTTTCTTCGTCCTGTTATCTTCCACCTGGAAAATCAAATCGCTTATATTTTTAACTATTGTGTAAGGTCGTCTACAGAAAGAAGTAAATTTTCTTTTTCTTCTTTTTTTACTATTGGGTTGAAAACCAACGCTTCTCAGGCACTGTTTTTTGGCTGCTAGACCTTGTAGCCATTTTTGGTTCCTTGGGATCACTACTAACCGCTTCTTCAGTGCTTTTTGTTTTACTACTAGATTCTTGTGGTTTTTTTCTGGTTTTAGAAGTTTTGTTTCTGCTGTTTCTTTCCAGTGTAGTCTGCAGGTTTCGACCAAGTTGCTCCCTCGACAAACTTGTTTGCCTTCTCTAGCCCTTTAGAAGTTTCTTGCTCTGATTTTGTAGCTTCACTCTCATTTGTAACATTTAGTGTAGCTTCACTCTGTTTAGATTTTCTGTGTTTAGATTACTTTTACTGTCTCTGGATGATTCTATTTCAATTATACCATCTTCGAAGGAGTTGTTCGAATCGATATTCTCCTGCTCCTCAACTGTTGTTTTCTGCTTTATCTGAGGCTCAGGCGTGAATGACTTTTCTCGTGTTTTTTATTTTTCCAGTCGGTCATAATGAAGTTAATAATTTTCCTCGTATTTTTTATCTTCTCCTTGAAATTCATGTCGTTTATAATTTCAACCATTGTGTATGGTCCTCTATTGAAAGAAGTAAATTTTCTATTTTCGCCCTTTTTTACAGCTGGGTTGAAAACTAACACTTCTCCAAATTTATAGCTCGGTCCATACCTACTGCTCTCATAATAGTTCTTCTGACGTTCTTGTACGACATGCATAAACTCTCGCATCAACTGGTGCGTTTCCTGTAGTTTCTGTTTCATTGTGAAAACAAAGTCACCTGGTGTTGCATATATCGCGGCCTGTTGTGTGCAATAGAAGCAGTCTATAGGTAGCGACAGTGGAATACCCAGTACCACATACGCAGCAATGTATTTTTTACACTATGAATTGATGATTGAAAGGCCATCATCGCTAAGGGTAGAAATTTGGTCCAATCATATTGATATTGGCCTCTGTATTTGGAGAGACATTCTTCCATTGTTCGATTTGTTCTATGAATCATCGCGTTCCCTTGTGTGTGGTAGGACGTTGCTGATGTCCTCTGAATTCCTAGTTCACTGCAAAGACTACGAAATAATTTTGACATGAGGTTTGACCCTTGGTCACTGTGTAGTTTAACTGGACAGCCAAATCTCACTATCCAGTGTTCAAAAAACGGTCTCTAAAAGGTTTTTGCCGCTTGATTGGGTAAAGCTACGGGTTCATACCATTTATTGAATTGATCACCAATCATCAAATGTACTTGTTTTCCTGAGACTCGGAAAGTGGACGTATGATATCAAGAGATACTTGGAAAATTGGAGGACTAGTTTTTCATTTTGTGAGTGATTGCCGATATTTCTGCCTAGTGTCTTTCCTTCTTAGGCACACGTCGCAGCTTTCTATCCGGTTTCTTACGTCCCTTGTCATGCGAGGCCAATAAAAATTGTCAAAAGCTTTTTGGTATGTTTTCCCAATTCCAAAGTGAACTGCGCTAGGAGAGTCATGCAACAGCTCAAGCACGTTGGAAACTCACTCCCATGGTACAAGCTTTTAGTAAACAGTCTCAAAGTTGGGTTCTGTTTGGGGTTTACAATGCAAAATCCCGTCTGTGAGACAAAGATTTGTATGCTGTACCCAGTATTTGCATACATCCTTTGATGCTCCATTTTTCATTTTCCGTGGTTCCGGTCTTTTTTTAGTACCCAAGAGTATTTTTTTTTGAGTAGTTTGTCATTTTGCAGAGAATTTTGCAGTTTTACTCTCTGCAGTTTGTCTAATTGCCAACCTCGACTATCATTATTGCTACTGTCCTGCTCTGCGTCCATCGCAACAGCGTTAACAAACGCTGTTTCTCATCATCTTCTGTGTTTATGCGCGACAGAGAGTCAGCGTGGGGGATTTTTTTGCCTGCTCTATGCCTGATATCAATGTTAAATTGCCCAAGTTTCTCTATACATCTTGCAACCAAACCCTCTGGATCTTTAAAGCTATAGATCCAGACAAGAGCCCGATGATCCTTTATAATTAAAAAGTGCTGACCAACAAATAGTTTAATAACTAATGCGTAAAATGAAAAATTGTAAATAATTCTCGCTTAGTGGCTGAATAACTTCGCTGACATTCACTCAGAGTTTTGCTAGCATAAGCAATAACTCTATTCTCCGTTCCTTGCTTTTGGGTAAGAATTGCTCCAATTCCTGTCAAGTAAGCATCCGTAGTTAATGTATACGGAACTCTATCGTTAGGATATCCTTAAACTGGGGAGTCCAAAAGCGTCCTTTAAAACTCGGATAATGCCAATTGGCACTCTTTACTCTATTCAAATCTGTTTGACTTATTCAGCAAATTGTAAAGAGGTTCTGCTGTTTTTCTGAAACCCGGAATAAATTTTCGATAATAGCCCACAAGGCCTAGAAAGGCCCTGACGTCTTTCAAGGATGATGTTTCTTTCATTCTTTCTACTGCTCCTGCTTTCTCTCGGTTGACCTCGACTCCACTCTTGGATATAATGTGCCCCAGGAACTTGACACTTTTTTGGAAAAAATTGCAATTTGATCCATCTATCATTAATCAATTCTCAGCTAAACGTTGAAAAACCAGTTCTAATCTTTTCAGATGCTCGTCAAAATTTATTTCGAAAACGACAACGTCATCTAGGTACACCAGAGCCATTTTGTAACAGAAGCCAGCAAAAATAAACTCCATTAGTTTTTGAAAAGCACCTTTTGCATACGCTAGTCCCATAGTGAGTCTTTTCCACTTTTACAGGCCCAGAGGCGTTATAAAAACTGTTAAATTCTGACTCTCTGCCTCGATCGCCGTCTGAAATTATCCCAACAAGAGATCTATGTTCGAAGAGTACATGTTTGTTTCCTGTGAATCAAAAACCTCAATAGTTCGTGGTTATGGCCAGCATGTTTTTTCTATTTGTTTGTTCAGACCACGATAGTCTACAACCAAGCGATAGGTTCCATCCCTTTTCGGTACATTTAATGATGGTGCTGCACAGTCGGAATTTGATGGTTCGACTAATTCATCTCGATCCAAGTCTGCAATAATTTTTTTATGGCTTTTCTTTTCTCAAAGCTCATGCTGCCATATGTACGTCTTAATGGCACAGCATCCTTTTTTAAGAATATTTTATAATAACTTTGGTCGCAAAATCCCATATCAGTTGAGTTTTGCGAAAATATTACTTCATAATTTGTGCAAAATGACCTCATTTTGTCATTTCCTCACAAGACAAAGTTATTGAACTTGCGTTCACATGCTTCTCAAAGTCAAATTTATCTCTATTTTTTTATTAATATCAAGGTTTTTTTTGTCTTATTCTTGAAATTTTTTCAATGTTTTCCGCACATGCGACTTTCGCTTTTTTGTAAACTCTCTTTCTTTAAAATGTAGGGTTCAGAACTCGAACCCATACAACGTCTTCAACCATGGCATTCAGCGATCTCGCTATTAATAATTTTGATTTGTCTTCAAACTCTTTCATGAGTTTGACTATGATTTCTGTTTGCTGTGTTATGTTACCTTCTTCATCGACAATTTTGCAATTATTGAAACCTTCGCAACAACGAGGTAAATCGAGATCTTCTTATTAATTCTTTGTGATGGGTTCAATTGTAACTTTTTCCCAATTTTTCCTCCAAATTCCATGCCCAATGAACAAAGCGTTATCTCAATTTTGGTCACTAGAAACTCAATTTTTTTCTCAGATGTATAATTCTGAAGTTGAAATTGGATAGTTTTGACCCTTTTACAGGCAATTTTCCATTGTTGGCAGCTATTATATTTTCTTTGCACACTCTGATCTGGCTCGGTTCTCCCAGTTGCTGGTAGAGTCTTTCACTTAAAAGTTTAACACTTCTTCTACTATCAATTAATCGATAATTTGCCTTTTATTCTTATTTTGGCGAACAGGGCCTCCACTTTCAGCCAGGCAACGTTTTCACGTGGCCAGCTGAAAATGAAGCTAATTCTTGTTTATTTACGGGCAATTTCGTTTGAAATGATTTGGACTCCCACATTAAAAACATTTCTTGCATTCCATAGATGCATGATTTCGCTGACCGCAACGGCGACATTTTTCGCTCTCTAAACTCACCACTGCCTTTGACTGCTCAGCACAACTCTTGTTCGGCCCTTATTTTCGAAACCCGATCTACTTTTTGACACTCTAACTCAGCAGCTTTTAAAATTTTTTGAAACTGTTTTTTTCTTGAAAACCTTCAAAAAAACTTGAGATTCAATGGTGTATTTCAAGTCAAATTTTGTCAAATTCAATTACGCTTGATTTACGCTATTTTTATCTAAAAAACATGTACGAACCGATTTACAATATTCGAAATTTTAGGGAGTACTCAATTGAAAGTCCGAAGACGGCAGTGTTTCCAGTCGAATCCCAACACCAGATCAAAATTCATTTTTCGGGTAGATGTTTAGACGTGCCGAGAGTTGATTTGCAAACAAAAAATATAGATTTATTTTAGAAAACAGTACAACGCTCAGCTCAATATTATTGGTGGTGATTTTCTATTTACTTTTGATCTCTGTCGCCTCTATAGTAGACGCCCGTGCAAATTACTCTATGTCTTTGGCTAACTGATAGTGGTACATGCATCAAATGCAAATTCAGATGTTAAATTATTAAGTAGATAAATGTGAAGAAAAGTTGGTTGAAGCAAATACATTTTTTGTCAAGTGATTAGCTCTGAAGGTAATTTTGGTGTTCAATGAATGAAATTAATCCTAATTTTTGTTGGTACCAAATATTTGTTCTATTATCGTGGTAATTTAACCAAGTCAACAAAGAAATGTCAGCTTTGTTTATTTCGCTCGAAGACCGAGCTTTGTCTAATCAGAGTTCTATATTCTTTTCTGACGCCTATCAACATTGTTTCAGCCATGAATCATGTAATAAATCAAGTCTTATAATAGATCTTTAACTTTGAAACCCAAGGTTTTTAGTACATCTTTTTTATATACGTGTGTCACTGAAAGAACTGACAACCATATTCACAACGCGAAAGCTACGTACTTGCCTACCATCCCCGAAATCTAGTTTTGATAGCAATCTGAAGTCTCATGCGGTCTACGAACTCAGTTGCTGTGGATGCAATTCCACCTATGTCGGACAAACGTGTCCACATTTCGCCACGAGATTTTCTGAGGATCAAAAAACCAATTCACCGGTGGGACAATATGTAGTGGAATGCTGTGAGGCTCTAACGGCCTTTAATTATAAGATAATTGATCAGTGCCAGGATAGAAAAAACTTATGACCATAGAACCTCTACACATTAGTAGACGCAAGCCACAATTGAGTACGCGGCACGAGTACAAAGTAGGGAACTAACACTGAAATGTTAAGTACAGAATGCATGTTCTGCCTAAAAAATTTTGAATTGCCATGAGAGCAACATTAGGGTGCTTCCCATTATAGCCCCTAAATTAATGGTCAGATAGCCTATAGCTCCCCAATCATTGTAAAAAATACCATTATGGGGGCCTATATTTTTATGGGGTAATGGGAAAGAACCCAACGTTATATTATGGATCAAAACGAAAATCTTCTATTCAAAACTCATACAGAAAACGACACATATTAAAAGTTTTAAAGTATCTATAACATTTAACAAATTTTAATTTTGAGACCTGTAGCAATTTTAGAAAAATTCGAAAATATAAATAGATAATCAAGACACGTTGATGTATATATGCATATCTATAATTATATACTTAACAAATTTTAAACACCTGACGTTGCAAGTTATTGAAAAAACGTTCTAGTAATTTAACAATTTTATACGGACTGTTAACTATTTTTAGCCCTGAAGACAAGGCACTATAACTCCTTCAGAGCTGCATCAAAAAATTGAAATTCTATACAAATTATTTTGTTATGAATCTATTGCGTCGGATTATGATTCGTCTTCCTTTTCAGCAATTGTGCTAGCTAGTTGTTAATAGTGCTCGTTGCGGACGGTTTTGCGCCCTCCATGCAGGAAACACGAGCGGAACGAAGTTACTCTTCTCGATGTCAAGTAATCGTTGCTCATATTTCAGGCTTTTCAACAACTCATGATACTAATATGGTACTGATAGTTTTTGGGGCATAAATTGGCAGGTGCGTTAAAGATTTTTGCGTCGAAAAAATAACGGCTGAACCTCGCCACTCAAAGGCAAATGGTTTTAATGTCTAGTCCCGCGTTTTCATCAGTGCTAGTAGTTTTGTGTATAGAGGACTCGCCTTGAAACAATTGGAGAGTCGGCTCAACTTATACATTATAGCAAACGTCATGCATGATTTTAGGGTCTCGGATCTTGTTGTGTCTCACTTGTGTATATCCCCCTTCGCACAGTGGAGAGCTTGTGATAGGGTAAACTTTTCATCACATGGACAATAAAATGGGCATATTTTTGGATTCATTTTTCTACCTAATGCAACGGACGTTTCTGAATTCGGATTTGTTTAAGTCGTTTAAGTGGTAACGTTTAAGTGGTAGAGCTGTGAGTCAAAAAATGAAAGTAGGACGTGCATTTGGATGTTGGCTTCAGGGTTTGTTAAGATGATCCGTGAGTTTGGCGTTGTTCGGGAAACAACATTGATTTTTTTGCACATCTCTTGTGAGGCAAGTGCAAGCGTTCTGAGGGTATGTTTTCGCTACCTGAACAATTCTTTTAACAAACAAGAATACGTTTCTGCTTTGCTTAATTTTTAGCTCTCATAGGCTTTCTCACTGCCAATTACAGGTCCTAGTACATGGCACGCCTCTTTTTCAAGTAAATATTGACACTTCTCTACAATCACGCTGTAGCCAAAGTAGCTAATATGTTTAGGGAGTTGTTTGAAGAACAAGAGTCAGTCCTCCAAACATTCTACTGCGCTGCCGTTGTCTGCGTACCATTTTTGACACTTTTTTTCTGGACAAGCCTGAGCAAGTGAAAGTGTGGCTACTCCATACATAGCCATAGCAAGGCGTTCCCTTTGAGTTGTAACCTCTAGAGACTACAGTGTTTTGCCTGCAATATATAAATCCGACGGAGTTGAATATGAGCAACAGAATTTAAGGCAGGGCAAGTTTTTGGTCTAGGCGAAGTTGTGTGTTGCCGCCCAAGAAGCGTTGGTCGTTTTCGATTAGCTTGATGATGCATTTGCCTATGATGAGACGAAGAACTCCTCCTTTGCCAATAGACCGAACAACAGCAGAGTTTTTGTTTAAGGAGATTAGTCTGCATACGTTGTTTGCTTCGAGAAATTTTCAGATACTTTTCTAGTTGCCAAACGAATA
The DNA here is from genome assembly GCF_964194025.1 of Convolutriloba macropyga. Lineage (NCBI taxonomy): Eukaryota > Metazoa > Xenacoelomorpha > Acoela > Convolutidae > Convolutriloba > Convolutriloba macropyga. The sequence goes on from NC_134482.1 coordinate 18,336,750, forward strand.
GCAATTTTAGCTACCGCTTTCGCTATGTTTGCCAAAACTTCTTTGCAACAATTGAAATTTCGTTTCCAATCGTTTGCACCTAAATTGAAAGGTCAGAGGCTGCCATGTGTTTTCAAAGCTGTATTTTTAACTGCCGATTCGCCTATGTTTTCGAAAATTGCAGGGTGGTACGGGTTCACTCAAACGTGTTTTCGTCGATCATGTGATTGAGGTTTGACTTAGGAAAAAGTCAGTTGTTTCTCCTTGAGCAACTCAAAAACAGTTTTGCCGTTAGTTGTATCCTTTGGTGATAATAATCAGATTGATAGTTCACCAGTGAGACACTTAATGGCGTTCGAAGTTCTTCCGGTTTCCTTGGTTTTGTTAAATTTTGTCACTTCAACAATTTTGCCGATTTTTGGAATCTTACAAAGTTTATATTGCAGAGCTCTAGCTTCCAGTAGAAGCTCGTCAGGACAGCCTCGGCAGCATAACTGCAGACGTCGGGCAAAAGTCCTGGTAACTGACCCATCGTTGGTCGATTTGACGCAATTGAGAACCAGGTGGGGGAATATAGCGGAAACTTAACATGAAAACGCTTCACAGATGCTCCTTTCTGCAAATTTACTCGTACAACATTTACCCCCTTGGCAGCCCAAATCATGCCTCATTTTACCCCCATTGAACAAACTACCCCTTCACTCTTAAACCATTCTATACCCTTGGCAACTCAACTCTTACCTCAATTTACCGCCTCAGAACAAATTAAACCCTCACTTTTACACTATTTTGTCCATTTTTGGAGCTCAACTCTTACAACATTTTGCCCCTCTGAACAAATTATCCCCTGAACCTTACACCTTTTTACCCCCCTTGGCAGCCTCCTTCTTACCTCATTTTACCCCATCTGAACAAACACCACCTCACTCTTACACCATTTTACCACCCTTGGCAGCCCAACCCTTACTTCATTTTACTCTCTCTGAACAAATTACACCCTCACTCTTACACCATTTTATCCCCTGTGGCAGCTCAACTTCTATCTCATTTTAGCACCTATGAACAAATTACCCCCACTCATACAACATTTTACCCCCTTGCCAGCTCAACTCGTACCTCATCTTACCCCCTCTGAACAAATAACCCACTCACTCTTACACCATATTACCCCCCTTGGCAGACCAGCTCTTACCTCATTTTACCCCCTCTTAACAAATAACCCCTAATCTTGGACCATTTTTGTTTTTTTCTCAAATTGCAGCCTTTTGCAGCACACTCTTACATGGCGATTTTAGTCAGGGTCGGTAATTCCTCAAAAATTACCCATTGCAGCCCATTAAAGCCCACTCTTAAATGGCAATTTTAGTCATGGGATAATTCTTCAAACGTCTTCCCATTGCAGCCGTGGTTTTAAAACCAGTGTTTTTGTGTTTGAATGTTTTTTATTGATATTTGAGCAACAGAAACGGATTCGAGAATTCGAGGACAAAAATAAGAGAAGTCTTAAAGACAGCAGTTTAAAAACACAATGTTGAGGAAAACAGCAATCACTACATTTTGATCAGTAATTACTCCCCTCAATCAAACTAGATATTAACTTTAGCAAGGCTGTAGGTCAAATAACTGCAGTTAACGAGAGCAGAGGGCAAAGAATTTCCTATTCGTTCTTCTAAGAAACAATAAAATTAATCTCCTGATATTAAAGCAACAACTCTGCAGTTCTACTTGATATTTTTTTGTCTTTTGTCATTGAAATGGATGTGCCTTGTGATTGTTACTACTAATTGCTTATTGTCACGCAATGCTAATTCTCACTACTTGGAGTCATAGCTAATTTTTTCTTTGGATTGTGTTGTCATGGCCGATTTTTCTCTGGATTCCCGTTTCATATCTCCACCACCGCACTTCGGGTTGCTTGGAAAAAAAAACATTTTTTTACGTGCCAAGAATTACCAAGATCTTATCAAGTTACGCCAAGAAAATTCCTCAACTTGTCAAGATCTTATCAAGGTGTACCAAGAAATATTTGTCTATCAAGATCTTGGCAAGATAATTCAAGTTTTGCAAGAGTTAACAAGATGGCAAGGTGTATCAAATTTCGTTAGGAATTTTTCAGCACTTTCTTGTGATAAAGTAATTAAATGTAATAAAATTAATGGTTCAATTCGAAGTGCTGTTACAATATTCCAAAATAAGAGAAGAAATTTAAGTATTTTTCTTAAGCGGTTTGTGGTTATAATATTGTTTTTAATTAGTGTATGATCTCAGGAAAAGAGAGAATCGAAAACAATTCTCGTCTTAAGTATTCTTGGGATATTAAACCAGTGAATTTATTTTATCTTCTAGAATGAGTTAATTTGATGATGAAGTCAAGAGTTTTGAATATAATTATACTATAATCAAGTTAACTTGTTTCTAACTTCAGTTTTGATTAAAACAAAAATTGTTCTCTTAATGGCTTACTTGCCTCCATTTTTGTACGGGTATGGTTATGATGGTTATGGTTCCGGTTACGAGTCTGGCAACAATGATAATGGCAGCTCTGGACTGTTTGACAATGATGGTCCCTCAACTACTGACAAACTGTACATTCTGACCAGAGACAAAGTCCTCATAGACTCCATTCAGGTATATTGATGAAAAGAATTTTACATTATTCAAACTGTTTTAATTGTCAGTGTAATTATTAAATAAAAAGGCATTGATGACAGAATATTTACTAAATTCCGACTGGTTGACCAGGTATCTGACTTTAGTCAGTGATCCTTAAATGTCTAATTTAAAAGCTCGAATAAAAATGAGTTATTATTATTAACAATAGTAACTAGTTATTCCAAGTTTCCCTCACTGCGAACGGTTTCATATCACTAAAATTTTTGATTCCTTATCTTACATTTAATCCAGAGATTCATGCGTGGGGGGTGGGGGGGGGGGTAATATATATTCAAAAAAAATCAATGATGTTTTTTGGGTGTAAGAGCTGGAAACGTGCCTTGTTTTTACTAAAGCACTAAAGATGAAAAAATATACGCGCAGATCGTAATCAGAGTCTGAAATGGGTTTAACAAAGTTTTCCAGTAAACACGGCAAGTGTTCATCTCAGCTGAATTTTACAAAAAAAAAAATCACGTGAAAACAGAACAAGAATTCTTGTGCAAGTTTTTTGAATGGCAGAGTACGTTTCACATCTAGTGATAGTTCTGGTTGCATATGAAATGCATTAGTGCAGAATTTTCAAACTACAAAAAAGCTTAAAACGAAAATATTATCTGTTGAAACTTTTTGAAGCGCAACAAAATTGATAATAATAAGAAACTGCTTAATGGTGGTTATCAATACCGAATATCAAAAATCATTTTGTAAGCGTTATCGTAACATAAAAGAAATCAATAAGAAAATTTTTGCTGAGTTTATTCTTAATAACATCTTTAACCGAAAGATAAATATAAGGTCATAATTGACCCATTTTCATGTATTTAAGCGCGCAATAAAGTAGGAAGCGATCAGTGGAAAGCAGACTCAATAATGTGAGTCTGATCAAAACTTATATTCTGCAATTTATGGTAGTGAGAGTAAATGTGTTAAAATTATAAATATTAACTTTCAGCTAACGACGATATTTTTGTGACTCCCGTTATAAGTTATTTTTTAATCGTTGTTCACGACTGCTGAGAACGTCTATTATCAGTACCACTTTTCAGCTATCACTTGATGAAAACTGCAGAAAACTGAAAACTATTTTAATCATCATCAAAAAAGAAAAAGCAAAAATTTTTATTGTTGCTGACTTGTCAGTACCCCCTTGTTTTACATTTCTTCAGATATAATAATTAAGTTGTGGTCAGCCTATGAAACGATTAACTAAAATGTAACAATGTTTTTTCGAAATTGATTATTTTCAGAGAAGAAATGAAAGCATACCACATCAATAGAAGCGCACAAAATTAACAGGGCATATTTTTTTTTATGGCGTGAAAGTGTTTTGATATAATTCAATTGTACGCCAAATAAGTGGTTAAAAGAGAATAGATACGCAGCAGAAGCATAGATTTGAAAAAACAACATACTAGATTGCCGAAACAAGTCGATACATTTTGGGTGGTTTAACATATTGGTAAACTCTCTACTTCAGGGCAGTGCATCACTCGTTGAACCAAGAGGATTTTAAACGTGCATCCAAGAGAGCTCTAAGATAAGAGAAAGCCGTTCTTGGAGAAAGAGAGAGAGAGAGAGAGAGAGAGATGGAGAAAGAGTGAGGCAGAGAGGGAGAAAGATATATAGAGAGAGTCATTGATGGGAAAAGAATAAGGCCAATGAATTAGAAAAAGAAACAGATTTTTTTTTTAAAAAAAAAGAATAATATTTTGCAATCTGAAACAAGTATTGTTGATTTAATCTAATCTTCTTTATATACAATGTTCAAATCAGAGAAAGTTTTAGAAGAATATTCAAGCTCGCGTCAAAATTTGATTACGGGTGTATGATAACCGCTTACTTTTTAGGAATTAGGATCGATTAAACGGTGATTTAACCGCAAAAACCAATGAACCTTTTTAATCATTGGTTTTTACAACACTGATTAATTAATATTTTCCAAATATTTTCTAAGGTTGTTAAAACTTGCGTTTTTTACTTGGGTTTTCTAATATTTTTAAGGGGGTCCAATTTTGACTCAAAATACGCGTTCCCGCACCTAGTCTAAATCTTTTTCGTAGCTCCAATTACGTTTTTTTAACGTTATAGGGTCAAGCATGCTGATTGTCAGAACTTCGCTTGACCCGGTCATGGTCTTTTCATGAGTCGCCCAAGTGATTTTTTTTGATTTTTTGTTTACAGTTAATTTTTTTTTGTTTCCTTTCACGTAATGAACAAGATAAGATGGTCTAGTAAACGTTCTCACTTTAAAGATCTGGAAAACGATCAAGCGTGGAAATCCAAGATCTTTCTTGGTTCTAAAAAATTTTCACAGAAATAGATACTATTTGACTAATTATCTGGAGTGATTACTATCCAATGAAGGATCTATGAGCGAGAGAAAACATGACTGTGTGAAAAATTTCAACAAATTTGTTACAAAATCTTTTCGGCGCATCATTATGTGAGGTTTTTGCGCTGACGTTTTAAAAGTTCGGTTCCTTTCAGCGCCGTAACCTTCGCTTTACTTCAAAAAAACGTTCTAAAATCAATGTAACAGATTATCTTTAATTTTCAGCTGCCAATTTCTGTAATCACAATTCTGATCAACTTGTACTGTCTTTTGACGATTGGAATGTCGCCAGAGATTCGGAACAAAAACTACTTTCTGGTCTCACTGCAGAGCTTCATGGATTTGGTTTTCAGTGGAATTATATCATTGGTTTATTACTCTCTTGAGATTCTCAATGCGATTAACAAATTCTGCCAACACGTCGTCTGGTGAGTACCCTGGCTGAGGTGTGAGTTCGAAATCGTCCTGATCAGACCGTCTGAGACTGCAAATGCCTCTGATCAGACTCAACCCCGCTCAACAGTTTCTGTGGGCTCGAAAAGACCTGTATTCCTGGTCAGACCCACCTCCGCTCGAATGTATTTATCATCAGACTACCGGGTCGAGGTGTCACCGCTAAAAACGCCAAAAAAGTGTATGATTTGCGGTGAATGTGATGAAGTTTTGTAAGATTTGCGGTTTCTACCCGTGTTGAGAATTTTGTCGGATTCAAACATAAGAAATCGTCGGTTTTTGTCGGTTTTACTTCGCCAAAACCGATCGTCGTTTTCATCGGTTTTCGTCGGTATTTAAACGTAAGAATCGTCAGTTTTCTTCGGTTTCAAAACGTACTTTTTTTCAAAAATAAAGAAAGCGGTGAATGCGGTATGTGACCACCACTCATGTTTGTAAAGTTTGCGCAATCTGACTCCGGATTTTTTGAATATTCGGAATTTTCGTATTTCATCGAACGGCTGAAGAGTACTTTACATTTCAGGGCAGTCGGAGATTATGGAGGAAGCGAAGATTTTGCGGCCGTTCGATTTTGTCTCAGCACTAAAAGGTTAGATCAGATCTCAATTTGAACTGCTTTTTATCGAAGTTGAGATGTCAATTGGATGAAAAAGTTTTCAGGCACAGTAATACAAATAAGCATAAAGAGTACTTTCAAAACAATAAAAAACGTCTCGTTCTCTACAACCGGCGGCAACACTTTCTGAAACATTGAAATATCGAGTATTGATAGCTGCGCAAAAAAACTGTCAAACCAGTCATTATAGAGTTTGTTTATACTAGAAAAGGTAATAGTAAACCGTACTCCTGAAATCGTGGATTCTAAATGTAGGCAAATTGCAAATTGTTTGTGCGATCAGTTTTAGTTACACAAACACTTTCTGTTTCTTAGTCAAACACTTACTGTTTCTTCTTAGTCAAACACTTACTGTTTCTTCTTCGAAATTATTGATATGATTGGTTTCCAAATAATGGAAATAGTTGCGAAATTCTATTTCAAGTGTACTAATTTTGGCTTTTTTGAGTTTGAAACGAACGAAATTGTTGGTGTGTTTGCTTTTAAACGTAATAAACCGTTGGAACGCTGATTGAAAATACACAAAACATCATAAGAAAAGTATATTTTTTGATGATTACATAGAAATGCCAGTTTAGACTAATGAATGGATCAATTTCGACATGTGTAACGAATTTCAAAGACAAAAATTGAACGAAACTTGTAAGTTTGTTTGAGTAGGTTTGCCACTGAGTAATGGAAAAATTAAAGAAAAACTACATCTCGCAGAACATTTTTCTTGATGAAACCAAACTGAATCTGCTGATAATAAATTCTTTCCTAACTTTTTGCTTCAATATAAAAAGGAAGCAAAACTATTGTACAGGAAAAACTGAAAGTTTCTTAGCTTTCAAATCTAACACAATGATGCTTCTTACGCAATCAATTCAAGATTCGTACAGATTATCTTCAAGAACTTAAACCAATGATTCTGAGATAACCATACATTCGGAAGCTTATTGTTTGAAACCTAATAAAACGAAGATGCCTTTTTAAAATCTTTGCAACAAAACAAAGACCCTACAAACATTTATACCTGCGGTAATCATTAAAAATTGTTTGTAACAACTTCTCCCAATAAGCGCGAATTTTGTCAAATTATGCCCAAAGCAGCATCTAACAATTTATAAGTTCATAAATTATTTTGTTTGTCCGAGAACGTTGCAAAAAGTAATAAACTGAAAATAAATGAAACACAAAACTGTAAATGAATTCCAGTTATCTTTGGTTTTGGATTTTCATTCGTATTTTTTTCAACTGATTTTTATGGTGATTTTAAAGATTTTAGAGTAGTTTAAAGTTTAGAGGGAGATGGACGACAGAGCCGTTTCACTGTAGTGCGCTTCCCGCTTCCAGAGTCAAAAATCAAGCTGACGTTCAACATAGAAAAAAATATGGAGTATTATCAGTAAACTGGAGAATCTCTAAAACTCTAATTTTCTTTATATCTTCATTGTCTGACAGACACTTTTTGGTTGGACATTCAATGACCTTACTTGCAGCTTTATGGCCGATAATAACCTTAGGCCCAATAATACAAGCAGTCATACCCAATGAAAACTTTGGGCGTAAATTTGGTTTTTTGACGAGTAGCCAGCGATAAGGACATTTGCTTCGTTCGCTAAAATTTGTCTATTGACTGTCAGGGCTGTTTTATCCAGCTGATGGGTAACATTTATGGTTTTTTTGTATGTTTGGAAAAAACTGTTTTTAACTAAATATTGATTGTAGTAAATCTATTATGAAATCAAAAGAGCAAAATGATTCAATATGTTCTAGCGATGACTCGTTTTCGAGCAGGAAAACTTACGAAAATCGTTCTTTTGCGAGGCAGAATTTTTTCAACATTTTTGAAACCAACATGCGAGAAAAAAACAAGCCAGACATTTGTTTCCTATGTTTACGTAAATTTACATAAGAGTAAAACAATGACAAAAAGTTTGAAAATGATGTGTAGGTCGATAATGCTCATCATAGTCACTCGTTTCTTAAGTTCGCCCGTGCATTCTGATTACAAATTAAAAATAACTAGAAAAGAAAAAAATGTCAGGAAAGCTTTACGCTAAAGTTCAAATCTTGCAACACAAAAAATTTGCAATTTTTGAAATTTTTTCGCACGGATATATCTTCTATAATGGTTTTAAAAACTTTCCTCAACTTTTTGAATCAAATTCTTTTATTTCCTCTTTTCGTTCTATTGTTTTACTTAGAAGAACTATCATCTTTTGTCAAATATTTTATGAAAACTTTTGTGACAAAAGAAAACAGTTTTATTTGAAGTGGACAATTTTTATAAAACGATCGCCATTGTCAGCTTTCATTCCTGGAGGTTAATATTTTATTATTATATATAATAAAAATTTATTATTTTATTAGTGATGGGTACCACACCAGGTGTTTTTAATAACACCTGTGAAAAACCTAAAAATGTTTTCATAAAATTTATAATTGTACTCCTGTTGCTGTTTTTAAAAACCTTGTCTGCGTAGTCTTATGAAAAATTATTACTTGCAAAAATTTAAAAAATTTAAAGTTATTTTGTTAATTAGTTGGTTAATAATGTATATTAACTGTTAGAGTTTTGCAAATAAATCACAAGTATTTGTATTAAAGTTTCAAAAATCGAATTTGCAAATTTCATTATACTTGGAAATCGATTTCCAGTTATTTTAGATTTAATAAATATCAACATCTTTTAAAACTTTGCTCGGAATTTGTAATTAAGTCAATAAAAACATGTGATGAGCCATCCGGAAATTTATCCTTACAAGTAAAAACTAGATTACTTAATTTGAATTGTTTCTAGGCTTAGAAAACTCCAAAACTGGATTCCCATCAATTTGTAGATAATAATTTTTTTCACAAATTTTGTAAATTATGAACTTGTTTATAAAATTTTCATATATGGCAAACCTAATGTTTTACAGACATCTATTAACCAAATGAAATATCAGCAACTTGAATCCCAGATCTTTGTTGATTTTGTTGGATTCCGGACTCTCCAAATCTCAATACAGCACTTGTAAAAAAAGGTTGGTTTGTAAATGTTATAAACTTTAGATTAAATTGAAAAGTTTGTAAGTTATGAAATGTTGTTTAAAATTTATAGAATAAATATTTTTTGGAACTTAGAAAAATTTGCGAATTATTAATTTGGAATTGACTAGGGTTGTCGGTCATTTTCTGTCATTATAACGCTCTTCCTTTACTATTTTGAAACATTATTGCTATCCGCGTGTTTTTTGACAGTTTATGTTGTTGTCTTCGATATATAACTGCTTTCCATTTGATATTAAATAGAGTTTTTTTGAGCATCATGATTGAGCATCAAAAGCATCTTTGATTATTTTGAGCATCATGCGGCAAAACGGAAGGTCAAATTTAAGCATAAATTACATTGATTGATTGCTTCAGCACTGATGCACAGCTGAACAGAGTTTCGGGTTTGCTTCGAACTCTTCTGGAAATTTATCCATTTTGGGCTCAAATATTTACAACTGTGGCCATCGCTTTTGAACGCTATATTCTCATATGCCACGGAGCAAAAGCTGACAAATATTTTGGGAACTTCAATAGACGACTGTTTTTCTGGATAATTTCTTTCCTCTCATTTGGGATACCTTCCTTGTATATTCTGGATTACGTAATAAATGTCGAATACGTTAGTAGTTCAAACCTTTGACCGAAGAAACACCGCACGTGGTCAAAGATATCTTCTTCCAGAATCTTGTTTGTGTCAAATATTTAGTTGTTTTTAAACTTCTATCGCTGTTGCTTTGATGTTGATTGACGTAATCGGAAAACAAGATACCCGGGTTGACAATTCTTAGTAGTCATACAAGGATCATATATGACGCCATACAAATCATACGCTATTTCTTAGTACGCTCCTTGTATGATTGCTAGGAAATCATCAATGACTTTGTATGATTATCGGGACATCATATATGACTCTTGTACGACAACCAGGATATCATAAAAAGTTAAGAGGATTATGACACTTTTATGAATATTGGGAAACCATTTATGACCGATGTATCATTACAGGGGAATCATTTATGATCAAAGTATGATTACCAGGAAATCATATATGCTTTTGTATGATAACCAGGAAATCATATATGATCCTTGTATGATAACACGGAGACCATTCAGGGAAAAAACACTAAGGAAACGATAAGCACCATTGTGGGAGATATCAATTTAAATTCTAAACAAGTTATGATCTAAGCTCGTGAGTAAAGCCAGGTTTTTGCTTCACTCAAAAAGGACCTTAAAAATACAAATGCATACAAACCTGAAGACATTATGACGAAAGTCTGCTGAAAGCAGCACTTACAGTTTGTGGAAGTATTTTCTTCGACTCGTCTCTGGTATACAAGTTTCTGCATATTGGAATTTCTCATTTTGTTCTCTTTTAAATTAAAAAAGCGGTCATTAAGTGCAATTATCTGCAGAACTTGCTAGAAGTACCTTTTGGCTACAACCAATTGACCTTATAATTATTTGCATTGATTCCGATATTGAAAATAGTATCCAATTTATGTTGTAGAGCATTAATTTTCTCGCATTTTGTTCGCATACAGAATAGAATTCTGATTTTTGTATAATTTTGTATGATTACAAGGTATTCACAAATCCATATATGACCTTGTATGATAAGCAGGAAAAAAAACGCAACCTTCTTTATTATGGCATAAATTAGCTGACAAAACATTAGAATATGATTGGCGTGTGCTTTTGAATGATTTCAAGAAAAATTTGCTGTCCAGTTTATGATTCTTTTATGACTACCAGGAAATCATACTTTTATATATGACCTTGTACGACAACCAGGAAAATTGAATACGATAACTGGGATAAAATGAGCTGTTATGATTATCGATCTTACTTCAAGCGAACTAAGCGTCACAATTGGGGCCGTTTAAGCGTCCTTTAAAAAATTGTATGACACTTTTATGATTACCAGGATATCATACAAATCATATATGACCTTGCATGATTACCGGGGATCATATATGACCTCGTATAATTACCGGGATTTTCGTATGATGAGCAACCCGGGTAATTCAAATAGTGTTTTTGGCAAAATTTGGGTATCAAAAAGAATTTTCAAAAATCGATAGAATTTATGCACCATTCAAAATAAGGTAAAAAATAGAAGTTTTCTCCAGTCAAAATACTAGACGTCAGTGAATGAGGTCTGTCACTTTAACCTTTGGCTAGGATAACCAGGACAATTGTTTTTTTAAAGGAAAGATTTTGGATCTGATCCGACCGACGAATTGGACTAAAATTGCCGACAAACGGAATTTCAACTTCGTCAAAAATCTGCCAAAAGCATACAAAAATTATCGAATCATAAGAAACGGCTATTATTTAACATGCAAATTAGGTTTTATTAAACCTGATTAAAAAGATCCAATCTTTCAAACAACAGACATTTAGATTTTTATTTACATCAAATCTTCTTATTTACAGTTTGATCGGTCAAAAAATTTTGAATGACATGAAATTGATTTTGGGAAATTTTAGTTTAACGAACGACACTCATTTCCTACCATTGTTGCTGCATGAAGAATCACAAGGGTCGAAGTGTCATTGTTAAAAATTACTTAAATTAGCTGAATGGAGGTGAATAAGTTATGAAGAAGTGAATGCTCTAAGAAATGTCGATTTTGAAAGAACTGTTTTCCGAATGTAATAAAGAAGACTTTTTAAACCAGCAAAAATCAAAGCGACGACCACAAAATGAATTTCACAGGTTAAAAAAACAAATTCTGCTTTGATTTTTTTCAAGTAGAAAACAACGGTCAGAGAAGTTCATCATTTACATCATAATTTTCTCTAGAATCAAGTAGCAGAACTCAAATAAAAAGAAAATTTTCTCCTTAATTGCATTCATTTTCATACTGGTCGTAAATCCAGTAAGATTTTGCTTGATTATTTTATCAACATTTATCTTGTAGGATTTCACTTGAAAAAAAAATTATCTTGCAATAATATAAGAACTTCTAAGATGAAAAAAATTTGGATATAATTTCTGTTATTTCGCCAAAAAAATTCTCAAAATTTATTGTTCACTAGTTTGAAACGAAAGTTCTTGTTCAATTCTCGATCCTTTCCTGTTCAATGAGATTAAAACCATCACCAGAGGGAAAATTTTTTCAATCTATCTTAGTTTAATTTAATCGAAATTCCATATCTATTCTAACATTTTTATAATTTCTTTTATAGAAATTTTCCGGTAAACAAACCTATGTTTTTCTAGTTTACATTTTCAGTTCAAACATTTTTTTCTGTGTCTCTTCTCATCTTTCGGTTATTTGTGTCACTTCCTTTACTCAAATAATCAATATAGCTATTAAAAGAATTTCCAGAGTGCTCATATTCAATTCTGAACATGCTAGAAAAATGAATTGCAGAGTTGAAAGACAAACTTTATCTTATGAAAACAAATTATCATAATAGACTTCATAAGTTTTCCGAATCAAGTCTTCCGAGACAACGCTTCGTTTTCTATTACATCGACTCAAAATTTTTGGGAAATTCCAAATGTCAGTGTTTTGAATTGACTAAGAGCTATATTATAATTGCGGATTTGAACAAAAATATTATTAACAAATAATGACGTTACAGATTCTGAATTTGTACTTTCAAAAATTTCAAAATATACAACTTCAGAATCTTTCCTCTCATTTGGGATGCCTTCCTTGTAAATACCGGATTACGTCAGAAATGTCGAACACATTAGTGGTCCAAATCTTTTACAGAGAAACCGCACGTGGTCAAGGATATTTTCTTTCAGATTCTTGTTAGGGTCAACTATTTACATTTTGACATTCTATTAGTGTTGCTATGATGTTAATTGCAAAACAAATCAATTAGTGTTTTCGGCAATATTTTGGGATCAAAAAGACTTAAAAATTGATAGTAATTATGCACCAATCAGAATGAGGTTAAAAAAATTGAATGGTTGTCCAACCAAAATACTGAACGTTATTGAATGCTGAGGTCCGTAACATTAACCTTAGGCTAGGCTAACTGTCACTCCTGTAATCAAAACAATTTTTCATTTTAAAGGAAAAAACACAAAGATTTTGGATCTGATGTCCGAAGAATTGGACTAAATTGCTGACAAACGGAATATCAACATAGGGCAAAACCTGCCAAAAGCATACCAAAATTATGGCATAATGAGAAACTGACTATTACTTAACATGCAATTTAGACTTTAGTAAACCTGAGAATAGGATCCAACTTTTCAAACAAGAGACATTTAGAATCTTATTTACATCAAATCTTCACATTAAAATTTTAATCGGTCAAAAATTTTTGAATAACATAAAATTTTTATTGAAATAATTTTCTTCAGTATTCGGCACTCAATTTCTACTACTGTTGCTACATGAAGAATCACAAGAGTTGAATTGTTATTCTTAAAAATCACTTAAATTTTCAGAAATGAGGTGAATAACATATGAACAAGTGAATGCTCCAAGAAATGTCAATTCGGTAAGAACTGTCTTCCCAAAGTAAAAAATGGCATTTAAAATCAGAAAAAGCGACGACCCCCAAATTGAATTTCACAGTTAAAAAAAAACAAGTTTTACTTTGATATTTTAATTACAAAACGATCGTCAGAGAAGCTCATCACTCACATCACAAATTTATCTTCTAATATTTTGCTAGATTATCCAAAAAACATCTATCTTGTAGGATTTCACTTAAAGAAGAATTTGTCTTGCAAAAATAATATCTTGCTATAATAATAATCTCTGTTGTTTCGTCCAAAAAATTCTCAAAATTTATTGTTCACTAGATTGAAAAGAAAGTTGTTTTTAATTTCTCGATCCTTTCCAGTTCAATTTTGAACCTTTAAAACAATCACCAGAGGAAAAATTTTTGAATCTATCTAATCAAATCGAACTTCCATATTTATTTCAACACTTTTATAATTTCTTTTACAAAATTTATCCTGTAAAAGAACCTATGTTTTTCTAGTTTATAGTTTCAGTTCAAATATTTTTGTATGTGTCTCTTCTCCTCTTTTGGTTATTTGAGTCACTTCTTTTACTCAAATAATCAATATAGCTAATAAAAGAATTTTTAGAGTGCTCATCTTCAACTCTGAACATATTAGAAATATGAATTGCAGTGTTGAAAGACAAACTTTAACTTATGAAGACAAATTATCATAATAGACTTTATAAGTTTTCCGAATCAAATCCTCCAAGACAACGCTCCGTTTTCCATTACATCGACTCAAAATTTTTCGTAAGTTCCAAATGTCAGTGTTTTGAATTGACTAAGTGCTATATGTTAATTGCGGATTTGAACAGCAATATTATTGACAAAATTGTAACGTTAGTTCTGAAATTGTACTTTCAAAAAATTTTGGATAAGGTATCTATATAGATACATTCTTATTTACATTCCATTTTTTCGCTTCAGTTTTCAGTATTTTTTCAAAGTGCTAATTTAGCATTCTTTATTGCATACATTTTTGTTCAAAAAATATTTTTTTATCAACTAATCATGGCACTAAAAATGGATTTTTCAGATTGATTGCGCTCAAAACCAATTGAATTTTGAAAAAAAAATAGAAGAGTTATTTGCAAGGGAAATGTTGATAAAGAAAAAATGTCATCATTTTTTGATAAATTCATCGACCCGCTGTGTTTTGAGGTCCTTAAATAGCACAGATGAAATCATGAAATCAGTTTTTCTATAGGCAATTGCGGATATTAGATCATCGCAGAAGTTTTCAATTTGATATCGCACCTTCAAAATTTATACGCTGTGAAATTGATAATGAAAGAGATACTTTTTCTGCATAACTGACTCCAGTACTGAATTTATTTATCACAACAAAAATGAATTCGATTGCTGGCTAATTCTGCCGATATGAACCAGAACAAGTTTTTTGCAGGGAATAGTGTCTGTCTTCGTGGAAAGAGAAAAAAAACTTTCTCGAAAATGAAAAATTGCCTATTTTCAAAATTGAGTAAATTGCCATCTAAGGAGTGTCTTATTTATTGTTTTCTGTCCGACCTGGCAACTTGAAAGTGGCATGATTTTAGCTCTACGTAACCCAAAGTTTGATGTCACTCGCATAATTAAACAGTCCTATTAAACAGCTCTTGCTACCCGAAAACTCGGCAATGATTGTTTGAGATTGTTTGTTGGCGTCAAGAATCATTACTTATGCTAAAAATTTCAATTTGTCAAACAATTATTTGGTTTTATGTCTCAGTATTTTGTCATGCAATCCTTCTTATTTTAGTTGGGATATTTCCATTGTGTGAAATGCTTTGCACAGAAATACAAAACAGTTGAAAAATACATTCGCCTTTTCGTTTGCTACGGACCTGTCATACTTCTATCTGCTTTCTTCTACTCCAACTGTTATTTGACTCTGAGAAAAACGGACAAGCGAAGAGCGCGTCGCAATTTTGTAATGACAGTCGCTTTCTTGCTAATTTGGCTATCTTGGATTATTCTTGTCAGCCCTCATCTGATTTATGTCGACTTCTTTGAAACCCAGACAGCCTGTTTTACATGTACTTTTGAAGCAGTGGAAACAAACAACGGGTCGAAAAGTTCTTAAAATTGAAAGGGTTTTTATACCGGCTTTTGCTCACCTCTGTTACTAGCCACGACAAACTGAACTCTGATCAGGCTTTCTGTTGTTTTTGGGTAGAATTTTGTGCCAAAAAAGTCTCTTGCAAAACTTTCAAAAGCTTCTGCGACCAAGTTATTCAATTTCGCTAAGTCAAACTTTTCTGCATTGTAAATAAAATCACTTTTTTGTGAGATTCGTCCAGAATGTTTCGCGAATTTTTTAATAATGTACTTCTGCGTCTAATTCAAAGATAAAGCTCATTATTTAGTCCAATTTTAGTGAACTTAATACCGTAATTTGATTTTCCCAGTTGCTGCAACTAACTTAGATTTATGCAAACAAACTATGACATCCAAAAGAAGACTTTCAATACTTTTTCGTGTTTTTTGACAGCAATAAACACTACTCTCAATTTTTTTTTCGATTTCCGAGAAAAATCTGACGCGACATCGTTTTTTATTTGTTTCAACCATAAAAGTACTGTATAATAGATTTAAGTGTTCGAATTTTTTGAAAATTTACTTTTATTTCTGAGCTTCAGCCACTTTTTATTAGCCGCTAGTTAAATCTCAAAAATGTTCTTGGCAAGCTTGCAGAACTAAATGTGGATGCTTGAAGCAGCCCATAAATAGTTTTCAACATTCAGCAAAGTTTTAACAAAGTAAAACAAAGTTTTCAACAGTCAGCGTTTAAAGATAGCCTTTCGATTGAAGGTGACTTATAAAAATGCCATTAGGAACGATTTCATTGGTATTTCTCCCAGGAATTTCAATCACATTGCAATAGTGGAATTTAAGCAATCATAGCTGCTTTTTTCACTCGCAGAATTTGCCACGCTAAATTTAGGAAATTAGACTAAATCCAAAATTTTGCAAAAATGAATTTTCCAAACATGCGGAATTGCGCTATGTTCTAAGAGAAAATTAAATTACCAAATCCGGTAACCGTTCAGATGCAAAAATTAGGCTACGTCATGTGTAGCCTCAAATCCAAAAAAATGGACTTTCATAACATTGCGGAATGGCGTCATGTTTAAAAACGCAATCCGTTTACCAAATTAAGTACCCGAATTCACAAATTAACTGATTAATTGATTGATTATTTAATTTGAAAAACAATTAAACAATGTGTGTAAGTGATTCCAAATTATGCATTATATTATTTCACGGTCTCGTGAATAAATAAAAACTTAATCACGCTGAATATCAGAGACAAAAGCATTATGCAATCAAAAAGCAAAGCTCTGGGACATTATGTCAAGATGGTGAGAAGTATTCTACAAAGCTTGCAAGGCATTAACTAGGTCCCATGCGTTAGTTTTTAGTTTCTTGGATCTTTTCCGTTTGTGCCCTCCCCAGTACGTTATGCCCCCCCCCCGTGCTGAGGAATTTTGTATTTCACTTGTAAGAAATCGTCGTTTTTTAATCGTTTTCATTAAACAAAAACGATTGAAGCCTTTACGTGGTAATCGTCGTTTTGTTAGTTATTTCCTCGTTATTTTTAAGTATGAAATTATTGTTTTTTCGAAAAAAAATGACAAAAAAACGTATTCCACGCTGGGATGCAAACCATTGAACTACCGGTACATTACCTGCTGCGATGACCACTGCGCTATCAGGTCATAATACTGATGTGCCAAAACGATCCAATAGAAAAGAACTAGTTCAAGAGCAAATAAACGACGAAAAACGACCAAAAAAACGATGAAAAACTATCAAAAAACGATCAAAAAACGACGATTTCATTTGAAAAAAAAATCGACGTAAGAAACGACAAAAAAATGACGAGAAAACGACCATTTCTTACACTTAAAAGACGACTTAAACGACGGAAACTAATGAAAACGAAAAAAACGACGAAAAAACGATAAAAACGACAATAAAAGGACGAAAACTACGATTTCTTACAAAATTTTGTCGCTTAGTCGTCATTATCCTCAACACGCCCCCCCCCCCCCCCGTTACAGAGCACGTGCACTTACATAGTAAACCACTATATAAAAATATGGCACGTGCGTCGGGGGGATGCAAATAATATGCGCCCACTAATCTGGGGGGGGGGGGCTGGACACAAACGGATCCACTTTCTTTTGTGCGCCTTTGCATTTACAAGTAATCAGGAAATCGGTTTTTTTTAAATGCATCGCGGAATTCAGCTATCAAAAAAACGGAATTGAGTTATTTTTGTATGCAGAATTTGAGCTACGATGTTAGCAGCCTTTATTCAACGGCTTCTTATTTATTGTATTCCTGATTTACTTAGAGCCCAGCTCTCATTGAAATAGCCTGTAGTTTTTGTATGTAACCCAATTATCGCAAATTTAGTGTGGTTTTATTTATTGACATAGCAAAACAGAATTAATTCGTACTCTCAGTCAAATTTGCCCGAGGCAATTCAGGTCTTCTTGCAGAGTAATGAGGAAAGAACAGGTATTTGCCATTATAGCCCCCCCCCCCCGTTAAGTGGCCATATAACCTATAGTCTCCCAATCATGGTAAACATGCAATAATGGGGGGAGGGGCTATAATTTCATGGGACGGGCTATAAGGGGAAAGACCCCAAAAATACCCAATGGGCTCATTGTAATTTTGAGACAAAGAAATGTTAAATTATAATACCAATCATATTATTCTGTATTAGTATAATTTAACTAAAACCTATTATTTACTTGCACAAACCAATCAGCATTGTTGTTCATTTGTCTTCATATCTGTAGGTTTTTTTTGCATTCTGCACGTATTATGATTCGTTTTCTGCAACCAAGAGGTAAAACGGACCAAATGGTCCAGTTTATTTGTTAGGTGCGCTGGCGTGTAATGACCGTGCAGTTTCTGATTAAATATTGGCGGGATGCGCTCACATTATTGAAGAAAACATGTTGCTAAAAATAATGAAAAGGCGACCTTTAATGCAAAAGAACTGTGCGACCTTTGACACTATTCCCATTGCGACTTTCAGATTTTTTAATCAGTAACCCATATATGGATCCATTCAATAATGGTGAGTAACATTTACTTAACTTTTTAAGGGACTGTGGCCGGATAACATGATATGTTTTATTTGATCATATAACAAAAACTGCATTTCAATCAGGTCACTTGGCTTCATTTTTACCTGTCATTTTCTTTCTTTTTTCTGGGTTCCAAGGAATTAATCAACAATACTGACCAATACAAATGTTTGCAAAACAATTCTTGCATCAGAAAATTGTGTGTGTGTTTGTCTGTGTGTGTTTGTGTGTGTGTCCTTTTGTGCATGTGTGTGTTTGTGTGTGTGTGTATTTGTGCGTGTGTCTGTGTGTTGTGTGTTGTGTGTGTGTGTGTGTTGTGTGTGTGCTGCGTGTGTGTGTGTGTGTGTGTGTGTGTGTGTTGTGTGTGTGTGTGTGTTTTTCCATGTGTGTGTTTGTGCGTGTGTGTGTTGTGTGTGTGTGTGTTGTGTGTGTGTTGTGTGTGTGCTGCGCGTGTGTGTGTGTGCGTGTGTGTGTGTGTGTGTGTGTGTGTGTGTGTGTGTGTGTGTGTGTGTGTGTGTGTGTGTGTGTGTGTGTGTGTGTGTGTGTGTGTGTTACACATCTGTTTCTTGGAGCTCAACAATTTCGTTTGTATTTAGGTGGATACTCTTATGGAAATAGTCAATGGACAACGTAATCACATTTTAACTTAAAATTTTTTTTCCCTTTTTCAAATAAAAAATTCACCTAACAATTTGAATATGGGCAGTCTGCACCATTTTTATTTGCGTTTATTCTTTATTGTTTTTTCCAGACGGATATTTTCCATTGTTTCATTGCATGCTGAATGACTCTTTATGCAAGTACACACATTTGCCCTTATCACTCTTTGCCACGACTGATCTTAAAAACAAATTATTGAGGCCGAAATAAGAAAACTTTAAATGTAGTTAACAATCAAATTTCTCCGCAATTATTTTTTTTGAGCAGAAAACGTAAAAAAATATTAATCGAATTTCAAACCGATAGTGTTTTGGTTCTTTACGTAATGATTCGTTGTATGAGTTTTCGTTCCTTTAAGTGAGTAGTGGATAAAACAAGGGATTCAACCACCAGCAAAAATTGTCCCTTTCTCCTAACGCTAACCGCGCATGTCGAATCGGGCCAAATTTTACTGTTTGTTGAAACCCTTGTTTTATCCACTACTATATTCACCACTATAAATACATACTACACGCACAATTTTGTGTATAAAAATGTACATAGCTAGTATAATTTATGCAAATCATACACTAATATCCAAAAGTTCTCAAAGCTAGATTTAAGCCTAATTTCATATCTAATATGCCAAACTATACTGAAATAAATCAGGTTAATCATCTCACAAAGTTTTTTTCAATAGAATCGGATGGACTGAAAATAACTCAAAATTGCTTAGAACTGGATAATAAGAAACAAGTTTCTTTAAAATTTTGACTTTAACCGCGAGACGATTGATCTATGATGTTTAACTGAGTGATTCTATGTACCTGGTTACATTTTTGAGCCGAGTCCTGGGAGGTCTTGTTAAAAGGTTGATTCGCCTTTACCACGCTGCGGCAGTACTGCTCAACCTTTCTTAATGGCAACTGTGGGGGAGGGTGCAACTACAGAATGCTTGAACATTTTTAACTTTAATTATTAGGCTGACTGAAGTCTAATATTAAGCTGACTGAACAATATTATTGTATCATTTGTAGGGATATCAATATTAATGTTAATATTGAATATATTTCTGAATAATCAATCACTCATTTATCATTTATGAAAATTGTAATTCTGTCATGCACCTAGATTGTGGCTGGCTATCCTTCTGAACTTCTGCCAAAAACGTTGTAAGGAACTTTTTCCATTCTGAGTAGTATTCTGTTGAAACTAGGATCCTGGGATAGCTTTCACACGCTTGAGAGAAGTTGATATAACTCTGGATAGTGGAGTAGGAATATCCTTTATCGTTCAGTAGTTTTTTCCAGGGAATATCCTTATTGTTTTTTGATGGTCTTGTTTCACTTTCCCCCATATGTATCCTCTGTCAGAAATTGTCAGTATAAATAAACGATTCAGCTTTCCCTCCATGTTATTGACTGTGGTGAGATAAGACTCAAATTCACCAATATTGAATGAACTCCTGAGTTTATTGTGGAAAGATAAATATTCCGGCACATTCACTTCAAACTTGTCCAGTGTTTCTTGATGCTCGTAACTTAGAAGGTCCTTCTTGAAATTGGAGAGGAACAACTGGAAGAGTTCTGTTTTAGTTCGTTTTCCAGTCTCACTTTCATGTTCTGCGGTGTTGTCGGGTATGCATTTGTTCTCCTTACAAAATGTAATCATTTGATTTGTTAAATGAGTCAGATCGTTTATATTCTCTTCAGACAAAGAAGTGGATGATAAAGCTCCAGTTATTAAAGTCTCATCAAATGACAAAAATTGTTTGAAAGTTTTCGCTAGTTTTTGTAGTGAAGTGAAACTCATGATGAATAGCCAAAAAATGCCGTGGAGAATTATTCTAGAACATTCTTTTTTCTAAAATATTCTCACATGATTTTTAACTTAAAAATAGTTATCATTTCCCAAGTAATTACATGTTTTAAAGTAAAATTATAATTAAATCCTTCTATTAAATTGAATGATTTGTATAATCTATTAAAAATTAAATAAAGATTTTAATAAATACTCACTTTACTAGCTAATTTTTAAGGATATCTTATATTCGAAATTTTCACTTGTTTTCATTCTGTTAGTGGTGGCGGCTTTCTTTGTCAATGGCGGCGGCCATTTTAGCATGACATGAACTTTTCATTCGATCTGCTAAGCAGTGTAATGCGATGTTAAACCAAGCTTGTTGACGTCTTATACTATTAGCGGTTGCTAAATATGAAAGAAAGCGAACAATAATAGCACAGTCAAAAACACTGAGATCAGTGGAAACACAGTGATTAGTGTTTTTCTACGTCTTCTTGAATATTATACTTATAAACATGCTCTCTGAATTGATTTCTAGTGTGACCATATCTATATCCATGAAGATAAAAACATAGTCTACATTTCCTATTTCTAAATCTATATAATGATATATGTTTAAAAACATTACACATACTACACGTAAGATATTGATCAGGATCACAATAATGATATCCCAAATGTTCTATACAATCTTTAACCTTAACCATATTTTTACATACATAACAAGAATATTCTAATTCTTTACAATTATTACAACATTCTTTCCAAGGTTTATTTATGCACTTATCGTATTTCATATTCAATTTTCGAAAAATTATTTTTTGATTATTTCCCTTAAAAAATACATCTTGTCTCAATCAACTAATACTAGTGTCATAAACTTCTGTGACGTTTGTAATCTATCCTTTGAATCAAAGAAGGCTTTATACAGGCATCAATCATACGATCTCAAACATAAGGAACTATTGGAGAAAATGTTTGAGTCTGAAGAAGAGGAAATCTTGGAGAGGCTGTATAATTTGGATGAAGATGATTATATTATTAAAACTAGGGCTAAAACTAAAACAGAAACTAAATCAGAAACTGAAACTGAAAACAATATCTATTCTAAAATTAAGTTTATATGTAGAGAATGTAATGAAGAATTTAGAAGTAAATTAGCTCTAACTACTCATTCATATAGTCACAATCGCATGTATCTAAAAAACACAGAAGACTTCGATATAAACTCAAGTCAGAACATGAGAGAATTTTATATTACTGATAAAGGTGGGAATTACATTGAAGATATAAATGAAGCAACTAATTACTCTTTAGAAGAAATTAAAAACTGTTACCAGTTCAGAAAAGTTAAGAGTTTTAAATATAAGATCACGGCTGAATGTGATTATAAGAAGAGAACCAAAGAAGAAGTTAAAACTACTAAAATACTTTTCATTACTGATTATATTAATAATAATGCAATATATGAATATGGTGACTTCAATCGGTGGCTAGATTTCGAAAAGGAAACATATGAAGGTTATGGTTATGATTTTGAGTTGGAACAAGAAGTATTCAGTTAAACTTTGAACCAACTAAAGCATCTATTGGTAGTTATATAGGTTTACCTCCTGATCTCAAAAATTCTAAATCGATATTAAATATACGTAGTTATAAATACAACTGCTTACAGCTAACTATTACTGCTTGGCTACATCCCGCTCCACACCATGCAACTCGAGAAAGTAAATATGTAGATAAACTGATTGAACCAAGACAACAACATGAAGATGATTTTGCTTATATAATAAGAATACAGAAATTGTATAGTATTAATATTTGGGTATACACACCTTGTGGTAATTGTAAAATAGGGAGTAATGGTCAAATAGAACACTGTGCCCTAATAAAAAATATAGAAACCTTGTTAGAACGACCAAATAAAAACAACATTAAATATTATTATTTCGATAGGTGTACCTATTGGTTTAACTCACAAATTAAATATGTTAAACACGAATGCAACAACTCATTCAAACCAGAGATTGTTTGTCCTAAGAAAAAACATATTACTTTTATAAATGAACACAAACGTCAGATTATAAAAAATATTATAACTGCCGATATAGAATGTTGCATTGTTGATCCGCGAAGCGGTTTCACCGATGTCTCAACTAATGATTTAAAATATGTAATAGCTGAAAATATTCCAATAGCTGTGGGTTACACCTGGCAAGGTAACTTCAAACACTACTTTGGTCTAGGCTGCATCAAAAGATTTGCTAGAGATCTGTTAGAAATAGAAACTGAGAATAATTTCAAACATAATGAAAAGATGATATTCACAGAAGAAGATGAATTATATCATGAAACTAATAACACTTGTCATATCTGCAGCAAAACATGTATTAATAAAGTAAGACATCATTGTCATGAAACTGGTAAATATAGAGGACCAGCATGTAAAATATGTAATCTAAGATACAAGCAACAAAACTCCATTCCAGTAATATTCCATAATGGCTCTGGCTATGACTTCAACCTACTATACAGTGAACTCTTCAAACAGAATAATGATAAAAGAAAAGTAGATAATATACCACTAGCTGCTGGTAAATCTAAGATGTTTAGCATTGGTTGTCTTAAATTCTTAGATAGTTATAACTTCTTAGCTATGCCCCTAGATCAAATGGCAAAGATATATGGGTGTAAAACTAAAACATTATATCCATATGAATACTTTGTTTTAGACTCCCTGGGAGCCACGACAAAGTCGTATAAAAATCTTATAGGTAATCTAAAAATACAAGACTTCAAATCCTCTCTACATAATAAATTACCAACACAAGAAGATGTCGATATCTTTAATAAAGACAACAGTCATAAAACTGGTAAAGATCTAACTATCGAGTATTTACAAAATGACTTGGAAATATTAGACTACTGCATGAATGAATATGTTAAACTAAGTATGAAAGAATTCAAGTTTAAACCACTACATTTTGAAGTCTCCCAGGTTATAGTTTTAATTGTTGGTTAATGTCAAGCGATGTAACATTAGATACATTGCAAGATAAACAAATGCTAGATGATTTCGTTGGAGCAAATAGAGGTGGTATATGTGGAATAATGGGAGATAGATATATAGATAACAGTGATGGTAAGACCATATGGTACATAGACGCAAACAACCTATATGGTTATGCAATGATGCAAAAGTTACCTTATAAGGATTTTGAGTTTATTACAACTACTACTCTAGATGTAAAATTGAATACTCTAGATGATAGTGATCATGGTTACTATATAGTTTGTGATATTGATTATACTAATGAATGTAAAGAGAGAACAGAACAGTTAGCACTAATGCCTAATAAGAGAAAGATAAATGATAATGAATTGGGATACCGACAAAGAGAGAAAAGTAAAGCAAGATCCGAGAAATTAATCTTAGACCAAAACAACAAAACAGAATATATGGTTCATTATAGGATGTTAAAGTTCTATGTTAAGATGGGAGTAAAAGTAACAAAAATACATAGAGTAATTAAATTTAAACAAGATTATATATGTAGCGATTATATACAAAACAATACAAATAAAAGAGCAACAGCTAAAACTGAAGCAGAGAAGGATGTAAGGAAACTAATGAATAACTCATTATATGGAAGAATGTGCATGAATCCTCTACACTTCTTTCAAAGCAAGTTCTTGCATGATGAAGAAAAGATAATGAAAAGTGTAAGTAAACCAACATTTAAGAATATAACTAGATATAGAGATTATAGCCAACTAGAAAATATAAAGAAAAAAAATAGAATATGATTCTTCAGTAAATGTAGGTGTTACTATCTTAGAATTAAGTAAATTACACATGTATGGTGTATTCTATAATATTCTACAACCATCCCTCAAAGATCTAACACTTCACTATATGGATACGGACAGTTTCGTATTAAGTAATAGTGAAGGTAAAGTTAGTGATGAGCATATGGACTTAAAAAATCTAGACATACCTATAAAAACTAATAAAAAAAGTCCCCGGCAAGTTTATGCACGAGCTGGGAAGTAGGATTATTGTGGAATTTATAGCATTGTCCCCCAAAACATATAGCTTCAAAAATTATCCTAAAAACACTAAAGAAAAAAGAATAAAGAAGCATAATAATGCTAGGCACATAGATTATTATGATGCATTAATGAATAATACACAGAGAACAGTAGATGAATGTAGAATACAAAAATTTGGTGATAAAATGACAACAACAAAAACAAGTAAGATTAGTCTAAACACATTTGATGATAAAAGATTTTATGTAAATAATATTAAAAGCTATCGTCATGATGAGAATCTATATCTATTCAAAAGAGATTTAATAAAAATGATCCACCAAGCATCAGTGAAACTGCTTCGCAGATCATTAGATGGAGACAAAGACCTACTGGTTAATAATATTCTAGAACTAACCATTAATGATGATAGAAAGTTAATTGAAGTTGCTATTATATTATATAATGAGCTTCGCTAATTTTTATAACAAATAATTATAGACCTAATTCATTCATTACATCCATAGGGTTGGTAGTTAGTATATTATAAATCATTATCTGAGCCATATATTTTTACATAGTGTCTCCCATGATTGTATTCTTATGTAGTGTAGCTCCAGCTATTATATTTTTATTATATTCTAGAAATTTTATTATCTTCCCAGCTCCATCTACATATTTAGAATAAGTTGAAATTATTAAATCATCATGATTTGGTTCCTTAATATGATCAATAAACTCATCTATAGTATTACAACGTCTTTTACAAGCTAAACATCTTTTTAGAATAAGAGAGAAGCTGTTTTCATTATCCATTTTTTACTCTTATTATAATTTTTCAATACATATAAAATGACTAAACTAGATAAACAGATAGAATTAAACAATCTAGAAAAACAAAACAGAAGAAATAGATTAGAAGATAAATTAAAACAACACAAATATTATGGTGAAATAGAAGAGTTATTTGATCTTCTAACCAAAACTATCAGTGAAAACAATGAACGAAATCTAGCATTAAGTGAACAAACATTAAGAGCAATAGATTGGCAAAATCAAGAGTTAGATAAACAAACTAAGATGATTGGTGAAAGTGCTTCGCAGATCGAGCAAGCTTCCAAGATGGGTGAAACTGCTTCGCAGATTGGTGAAACGTTAAAGGGGACCATAAAGCAAACTCAATATATAGCACCAGTTTATGTTGATACAAAAACAGCCAAATTTCTTCATGACATGGGGGCTCAAACTAATCCTCAATTAAAATTAGAACTCGTAGATTTACCTAGTAGGAGATATAATTTGAATGGTGTTGATATAACTCTAGAGCAGGGTGCATTTTTAGTTAGAGATAATGTCTATGAGTTTTCAGAAGGATTTATTGATTTTCTTACTAAAACAAATGTAACATATGATGATAAGGTTGAGGAAGATGAAAACAAAATTAAAAGGTTTTTAAAGGATATTAGATATGATTTAGGAAAAGGGGATAAGAAAAGCGCTAGATATAGAACAATAAAACGTATAATGGAGGTAAGAGATGATATATTTGGCAGGGGATTAAATGGCAACCCAAATAATATAGTAGAAAGACTAGAATTATTAATACTAGAAACAAAAGCTGGTCATGATGGATTATATGATGAAATGCTAGATATATCTAAGCAACTATTATCTATGAATATTATTAATCAAGATCAACTAGATAATTTTGTTTTTAACTATGGTAAATGAATAATGATGGAAAAACAACTAGCTAAAGAAGTATTCAGTCCTCAAATAACAAAGTTTAAAAGACAAAGAACAATACCACTATATAAAGATGAAACATGGTCAGCTGATTTAATTGATAAGTCATCTCTAAGTAAATACAATAATAATATAAGTTTATATTAACAGTTATAGATATATTCACAAAATATGCATGGGCTATTCCTTTAAAGAATAAATCTGGTTTATCTATAACTAATGGTTTTAAAACAATCCTATCAGAAGGACGAAAACCAGAAAAATTATGTGTAGATAGAGGTAGTGAGTTTTACAATAAAACATTTAAATCTTTACTTAAAGAATATGGAAGCGGCAAAGCCGCTTCAGGGATAGAGCTATATTCTACTTATAGTGATTTAAAGGCTGTGTTTATAGAGAGATTTAATAGAACTTTAATACACATAATAAATAAACCAATGTTCATCAATGGAGATGGTAATTGGGTAAATATATTAAATGATGCTGTTGTAAGATATAACAATAACATTCACTCAACTATTAATATGACACCAGTTGATGCTTCTAATAATCCTGATTAAGTTAAATACACTTTTAGTTTTAAGAATATTAAGGGTAAACTTAACGTTGGTGATTATGTTAGAAATGTAGATAAACGTAATATCTTCTCTAAAGGTTACATTTTTAATTGGAATAGAGAATTGTTTAAAGTGAATGAAGTTCTAAAAACACATCCACCAACATATAAAATAGAAGATATTAATGGAGAGATAATGGAAGGCAAATATTATGAACAGGAACTATTTAAATCTGAGTTTGATTTTGAAACTAATAATAAGGTTTTAGAATCATTAGACATATTTCATACTGTAAACAAATACAATGATGACAAGAAATAGATTTAACTAAGCGAAACATCCATCATAGAACCCACTTCTCGGATCAACATCAATAAACAACTTAACACTAAGTAAGGCTCGTGGGTTATTCCTAGAAGAAAATGATAATATTGATATGAAGGATACCTATAAAATTACAAATGTTCATCCTCCAATAGATGAAAAAGATTCAGGCTACTAATAAATTTAACAACAATATTAACATTATAAAAGATATTAGAAATTATTATGAAACTGAAACTAATAACTATAATAAAAAGTTAAGTAGATATAAGAATTATATTAACATAGCTGAGATAACAGAAATAGTATTATCATCAATAGCAACAATTGCAACAACAACATCAGTTTCATTAACAGGTATAGGATTACCTTATTCTATACCAACAGCTTTTGCTACAGCAACTGTTTGTGGCTCATTATCAAAAACAGTTAATACTAAAATTATAAAGTATTCACAAATGTATATTTTAAGTAAACAGTTTAGTGATAAGTTTAATAAACTATATAATAAATCAATGAATGATAATAAAATAGATAATGATGAGTATAATGAATTTGTTAAGTTAAAAGAAGATTATAAGAAGAACAAGAAAAACAAGCTGAGTATTTTTTTTAGATTAAAGATATTAGTGCTTAGTAATAACAATGTTTTTAGTAATAATAATTTTAGTATTAATATTTATCGATAAATATATAATCATAATCATAGCTATAATCATAAACATAATCATAATCATAATCATAATCATAATCAGATATTGTCATTGATTTATTCCTTCTACACAAAACACAATTACCTTTCAACATTTTAGTACCTTTGGAAGTGATAGCTCCTCTTATATTAACAGTACCACTATAATGTCTACCTCCAACACAATATGAATTAGTTTTGAACTTATTTAAAAGACTCATTTCTATATATAAAAAATAATGGAAGTTAAAAAGTATAATCCCTTTGTTGTTATTAAGCCTAAACCCAAGCCTAAGCCCAAGGTTAGACCTAAGCCTAAGATTAAGCTTGGAGCTGGACGCTCAGCTCTAGAGAATAAAAAGAAATTAGACATTATTTATGCTAAAAGTTTTGTTAATACTAATAAGAAATAGTTAGGTATTAACAAGAGTAACAATTAGAGCTGACTAGCTATAAGTATAATTATAAGTATATGGTTATGTATAAGTAAAAGTATATAATTATAACAATAACTATATTATACTATAATTATAATATATCGCTAGAGTTATATCTAAAATTATAATTATCGCTAGAGTTATATCTAAAATTATAATTATCGCTAGAGTTATATCTATGACTTAAATTATATCTATGACTTAAATTATATCTATGACTTAATTTATATCTATGATATTATGTCTACCATCTTATTACCATCACTATTCACACTAATAACCTTTCTAGTTAATACTAATGCATGACATGTAACATCTGCAACTGCAGCACTAAATTTAAAATTAAGTTGTATTGGTTGTGGACCTATATGATCCCTTTGATATCTAGTATCGAATACATATATTCTATAATTACTTTTGAATGTTCTATGATTTATATATGGTTTTATATTATGTGGTAGCCCATTATAATCTTCATTAAAGCTAACAATCTCTTTAAAAGCCTCATTATAATTATTGGTTCCATAATTAATATTCATTCTATCCTCGGGATAAAACTCACTACCAATCTTACAATAAGATTCAGTAACTTTCATTATATCAAATGTACTTGCATCATGAGTTTGTTCATTAACATTATTATTTTCAAAACCAACTATTATATATTGTGGTCTTTCCGTACCACTTTCCATACCTAGATCAAACAAGAAGTTAGTAGCATTGGGCACATTATAAAATGTCTTTCTTTCATAATAGCTAAAGTCTACATTATTCTTTTTACTTAAACTTTTTGCACAATAATTCTGTTATCATTACTAGGATCAATACTAGGTACACACCATGATATATCTCTAAATTCTATGTTACCATCATTGGCAACTGCACCAGGATTAGCATTAACTCTATATAGAGCTCTATCATTATTATTTCTTTTTAAAATTAGTTTAAGTCCTAAACCATATATAATCTTTTCTAAATCATTTACGAAACCAAATAGATCACTCATCTTAATCATCATATACATGTGTCCTCGTTGTGCAGCAATATGGTCACCTTTAAGTTGACTATCTCTATTACCTTGATTTCTAACAAAACCACTCTCATATTCATCACCAGTACTAGTTAATAACTTATACATCAATAGATTAGGATGACAATGATCTATATATTCAATAGTCCTACCACCACTAGTTTCAAGCTTAATTGAACTAAACAATGCCATCATACCATAATTAACTAATCTGATATTAGCATCATTAGCAAATACACCCACAGCACCATCTGATACAACAAACTCTATCTCTAGGTAGGAATCACGCAAATTTAAGTGATTCTCTTCTCTATTGAGTATGATATTAATATTGGTATTTATCGTATTCATTGTTGCCAGGTTATTTGGTTTATATTTTATAATCTTACTTTTATGTATATCATTTTTGTAACCATAAGTTGCATCCAAATTAAAATCCATTTTTTTAGATAAAAAATGACAGACAACTTGATTCTATATGAACTACAAAATATACACGAAGCTTTAACTAAAACTAAAGAAGAGTATACACTTAACTTTAGAATGATAAAACCAACAGAAAAGTTTAACTTTAGTGAACCTATACTTAATACAACAAAGTTAGGTTTAATTAGATTATCTGTTTATAATTCGGTGTTTAATGTGAATAGGAGAAATAATCAATTCGTATATGCTAGTACTGTTATAGAAGATGATGAAGCTTTACATCAGGCTTTTAGCTCTGACCCTAACCTTAACCCTATCTCTACCTCAAGCCCAAACATTACATCTAGACTTAATCATAATTATAAAGGAATCCCGTTGCTATATTCAACTTTTACACCGGGAGCATATGAGTTAACTGATATAGCAGAATTAATAAAAGAAGAAACTGATGGTAATGTTATAATAGAACCTGATAAGAATACGATGAAATGTTTAATTGAAATAAAACAAGGAGCACTCAGTTTTGATATAGAAAACTCACTAGCCTCATTACTAGGATTTAGAAAAATAATTTATAAAAAAGGAAGATATAAATCTCAGAAAATTATTGATATTATGGGTTTTAGTACTATTAACATTCATTGCAATATTATATCTGGAGCTAAAGATAATGGTAAAGATACAGACATACTATATACTTTTAATCTAACAGAACCACCAGGTTACTTGATAAATATTATACCAACTAATACCTTATATCAAAATGTAACTAAAGATAGAATAGAATATGTAGAATTTCATATTAAAGATGAGCATGGAAGACCTATAGACTTTAATGGTGATGTATTAAGTTTTATTTTACATCTGCTGTAACCAGCAACTTCGTTGGTCTAGTTTAGTCTTTATCTTTATGACTTAACTTAAACTAAACTACAAAATTTTCCTATCCCAATTAATTCTTAGTTTACCATTAATATTTTTATTTTTAGTTATATCAATGACAATATAATTATAAGGCTCTTTCTATACCTTATTACATATATAGAGCAAAATCATTATAACTAAGTTCAACATTATTAAAGAAATCTTGATATATGGATGCTAGGACTTTACCTCTCTGTTCAAATAAAATAAACAGATTACAGTTCTCTCTAACACTCTGCCTATCCAGAGAGAACAGGTTTTGATTAAGATATATCATATTACAGTTATTATGTCTACCTCTACAAAAGTATTCATTAATAACTGGTTCTTTGGCTCTAACATCATCAAATATCATTAGTTTCTTTAAGTTTTTGGGTAGTTTATTGGGAGATGGTAAATCTTTTATATCTTTAATAAATTCAACATCTGCTTTTGGGTTTATTCTTTCTATACCATGGTACTGATCACCAGTAGGTCCAATGATGTATAGCTTATCAAAATATATACTAGCTAGAATTAGTTTTTTTAATAAGAATGTCTTACCACATTCACTAGGACCAGATATTATACATCTAAAGTTATCCGGGAATGCGGCTTCAGTAATTTTATCATCATCATTTAACCATGAATATAGATCATCATTTATGTTTACATATATCGGTGAAACCGATTCACGGATAATATTAGTAGGACTATTACTAATGCTATTACTATTGCTATTCCTATTAGATTTACTCCTTTGATATTTTTCATCAAATAGATATATAAAATTATCATTATCATTATCATTATCATTATCATTATCATTATCATTATCATTATCATTATCATTATCATTATCATTATCATTATCATTATCATTATCATTATCAATGACATTATTCTTATCTTTAACATTATCATTATCATTAACATTATCATTATCATTATTAGCAAAACTACTTCGTATATCATTAACATTATCATTAACATTATCCTTATCTTTATCACCACCTCTACTACAACTTAAACAAGAACACTCATTATATATTCCCGGATATTTACATTGATTAACTAGAATATTCAAAGCACTTTTAATTCTAAATCCTCTATCAATAAGATAGATCATATATAAACAATAAGCCCCACAAAAAGATTCATCATATTGTTGTATTCTCTCATTAGAGCCTAGATCAACATATTCTTCTAAAAATAAAGGTGGAGTTTCTACACCAAAACTATCAAAGTAGTATGTTGGACCACCTTCTCTTCTTATAACTAAAACCCAATGCGTACCTTTAGTTGGATGTAGATTTACAATAATGTTAGAGTTAGGTTCACTTACCATTTCTGGTTTATCATCTCTCATTACAATCTCAATTGGTGTTAGACTTATATCTTTACCTATATCTTTTATTCTGATATCACTCATAGCATTATTATCAATATTAAATTTATTATTGAATTCCTCAAAAGTTAGGATGAGCATTTTTATATAATAAATTTATTAAATCTAAGTCTAATTATAAGTCTAAGTCTAAATCTAAATCAAATCTATATTTATTATATAAAAATGGAAACAGGTAGTGCAGTTTTTATTTTTATTATTATAATTGGAATTTGTTATATAAAATATGATTCAAGACCAAGTAAATATACAAAACTAGAAGAAAGTTGTGGTGGATTTATGAATAGGAGTCTAGTTAGATTTGAATATGAAAAGTCACCATTACATACTATTGTTTATGGTGGAACTGGTACAGGCAAAACATATTTTAATAGACAATATTTAAAGTTATACTCAGTCCAAAACCAAGATCAAGATCAAGATCAAGATCAAGATCAAGATCGAGCTCAAGTTCAAGATCAAGATCAAGATCAAGTTCAAGATAAAGTTCAAGTTCAAGATCAAGTTCAACATCAAGTTCAAGATCAAGTTCAAGATCTGCGAAGCAGTTTGGTAAACCACGAACAAAGTTCGTTCACTGATCAAGTTCAAGATCAAAGGTCCATAGTTATAGTTTGTGAAGATGACAGAGACTGGATAGATCCTGAGTCTAATAAGTTTTTTACTGGGTTTAATAAATCTGATATAAATATGATCACAAAAAATAATATGCATAAATTTCAAAATTGTGTAATAGTACTTGATGATATGGGTGATAGGTTAAATAATGATATAGGTTATTATTTTACTGAAGATAGACATTATAATATTCAAATGATTGTAATGTGTCATAAACCAGCTCAAATAATTAATACACCAAGAATGAGTTGTGATACTATTTATTTAACAACTTATAATGTACCTGACCTATTTAAAAACTTTAATGAGATATATAAATGTGAACATGACTTCAATAAAATAATTAGTGAATTAATTAGTAGCTATTATAATTATACAGATGGAATGTCAGATGATCTTCGTTATGGTATAATTAAATATAATAAAAAGGAAAATACTTTTATTTGTAGTAGTAGTAATAGAACAATGATATATGATTCAAGAGTTGGTTTCCTTGATTTAAAAGCTCTTAGTTTAAAAGATGATTTAGAAAGGGAAGACATAAATAAACTTATATCATATATGAAACCACTAATGATTAATGCAACAGATGGAAATGTTATTAATCATGATAATTATCAGTTTTATTTTAATAAACTTTAAATAATGTTAAATACAGAATGATGTTTTAACTAAAGAAATGATTATGGGAAAGGGTATCAAAATTTTATCAAATATTGGTGGAATTATAGGCGCAGGTTTATTTATATTTAATTGTTTTTATCCTAATTCAATATCAAAAAATGTTGGAACTGTAGCAATGGGAGCAAGTACAATGTTGAGAAGAGTAAATACATTAGTTAATGTTGAATATGGAGAAGAGTTGGAAAGTGAAACACGAAATACAATCTGCGAAGCAGGTTCCCTGATACAAGAGGAATATATAGATCAGTGTAACTATGACTTCGTCAATGAAGAGATGGGAATTTTGAATAGAAAGGGAGGAAGGTTTTTAAACAAACTGTATATAAATAATGAAGAATTTAGAGAAGAGATTATAAATTTTATTAAAGATAAAAAAGAATTAGACCCTGATTTGATTTTAGATAGGAGATTTAAAACTAATACACTCAATATTTTAGGAAATAAATATTTAGCAGAGTGTATCACATCTAAAGATAATACTAAAGATTTAATTGAAATCATGGCTAAATATTACCCTGTGAAGGATTAGGTAAATATTATAGTTTACCCTATTATAACTGCTTTTACAATGTTTAGAGTGTAACCATAAATGTGGAAACATTGCTGTTTTAAAATATCATTATGAATCAATTCATAAAGATAAACTGATAAATGTATGTGTGGTAATATAATATTAAGTGGTATTTGTGCTAATGATTTTTCTCCATGGGGTTGTTCTTTAAAAAATGAATCTAGTTCTAGTTCGAATTCTAGTCCTAACCCCAGTTCTAATTCTAATTCTAATTCTAGTTCTAACCCTAGTTCTAGTTCTAGTTCTAACCCTAATTCTAACTCTAATTCTAACCCTAGTTCTAGCTCTAGTCCTATTTCTGGTTCTGGTTCTGGTTCTAACCCCAGTTGTATTTAATTGTTTTTATCCTAATTCAATATCAAAAAATGTTGGAACTGTAGCAATGGGAGCAAGTACAATGTTGAGAAGAGTAAATACATTAGTTAATGTTGAATATGGAGAAGAGTTGGAAAGTGAAACACGAAATACAATCTGCGAAGCAGGTTCCCTGATACAAGAGGAATATATAGATCAGTGTAACTATGACTTCGTCAATGAAGAGATGGGAATTTTGAATAGAAAGGGAGGAAGGTTTTTAAACAAACTGTATATAAATAATGAAGAATTTAGAGAAGAGATTATAAATTTTATTAAAGATAAAAAAGAATTAGACCCTGATTTGATTTTAGATAGGAGATTTAAAACTAATACACTCAATATTTTAGGAAATAAATATTTAGCAGAGTGTATCACATCTAAAGATAATACTAAAGATTTAATTGAAATCATGGCTAAATATTACCCTGTGAAGGATTAGGTAAATATTATAGTTTACCCTATTATAACTGCTTTTACAATGTTTAGAGTGTAACCATAAATGTGGAAACATTGCTGTTTTAAAATATCATTATGAATCAATTCATAAAGATAAACTGATAAATGTATGTGTGGTAATATAATATTAAGTGGTATTTGTGCTAATGATTTTTCTCCATGGGGTTGTTCTTTAAAAAATGAATCTAGTTCTAGTTCGAATTCTAGTCCTAACCCCAGTTCTAATTCTAATTCTAATTCTAGTTCTAACCCTAGTTCTAGTTCTAGTTCTAACCCTAATTCTAACTCTAATTCTAACCCTAGTTCTAGCTCTAGTCCTATTTCTGGTTCTGGTTCTGGTTCTAACCCCAGTTGTAGCTCTAGTTCTGGTTCTGGTTCCATCTATGACTATAACTCTAACTCAGATCCTAACCCCAACCCTAACCCTAACCTTATCCCCCAACCCTAACCCTAACCTTAACCCCAGCTCAGAAGTATTGACTGGATGTTGTTATAAATGTAATTATATAAAACCACTAAATAATTTTGATGAGGGTAAGTATACTTGTAGAAGTTGTACTTCAGCTAAAGTTAATTGTCCATATTGTACTTCTGTTGTCAGATATGATGGGATACGGGCTCATGTAAAGAAACAACATCCAGATATAGAATTGACTAGAGGATTTAGTAGAAATCTGCAAAGCAGGTTCCCTGATATAACTGATCGGTGTAACCGCTTCGTGGATAAAACAATTAATCCTAGTTGGCAAAGTCCTAGAGCTGTAAGTCCTTTAGTTATTAACCAAACAGAGGAAAGTTGTTCATGTAAATACTATAATTTCGTATCATTTCTTATTAATAATGGAATAAATATAGAAAAAATAAAAGAAAATATAATTTTATTGAAAAGTAAAGGTAATTTGAAATAAAAAGTATAAAAAAATATCAAAAAAGAGGGATTCACTATTTAAGAGCGAAAAAGAGCGATCTTTTCTACTGGGGATCACTCCAAATAAGAGTGAATCACTCTTAAAGAGTGAAATATAAATTTTGCTTTGATTTTTTGATTTTTTGTTTTATTTTTGATTTTAATTTTAATTTTTTATTGAATTTAGAGCTAATATATAGTAGTGGATAAATCAAGGGATTCAACAAACAGTAAAATTTGGCCCGATTCGACATGCGCGATTAGCGTTAGGAGAAAGGGACAAGTTTTGCTGGTGGTTGAATCCCTTGTTTTATCCACTACTTAAGTGAAACTTCGTTAATTTGATTTTCGAAATGAGCAGTTTCACAGAAACAGTTTTTTAATTGGATGTTTATATCTCGAGAGTGATTATACAACTGTCACATTTAACAAAATGTATCTTATGGACATATTACGAAATCATCACCTATATGTACTATTTTATCACTCTGTTGTACACTACGTAGAATCAAGATAGAGGAAAAGAGCGGAGGAACAACAATACGATTTTCAATTTAGTATCAAGTGGCTCACGTCCAAAAAAATCAAATAACACCATAGGCATGCTTTTTTTTGTCACTAGTATAGACAGAGGAACGTAACCCATTTCGCAAATTATGAACAAATTATTAGCTTATTATTTTATTAGCCCAGTTTTATTTGTTACTACTTGAGACACAATCTGAAGACCTAATTGTTCTCTTGAACAAGTATATGGGTAATTGTAAGGCTGCTAATGATGTTTCTAATCCACAAATAGTATCTAGAGGTAAATTTCTGAAAATTT
>NC_134482.1:18378813-18567662 GCF_964194025.1 Convolutriloba macropyga
GACTAAAGCAAAGACCTCGAGCTCGCCTCAACGATAACAGGTAACCACTGCTTTGCCTCCAACTAAAAATGTTGTCCTAAATTTTGGCTCGATATAAAGACAATCTCCTGGAATATATAATTAAAACATGCAAAGCGTATCCGGAGTTCCCTTGGGTCTTATTCAGTCACAGAAACACTAAAAAAACTGAATCACGCATGTTCAGAATCTATTAATGAGTTTGTTTTGACTTATAAAGATTTTGAACCGACTCATGGCAGGAATTAAGGTCGACTCATTAAAAAATGTCTCGACTTCAATTGGGTCCACGGCAAAAAAATCCCTAGATGAGAAGACCGAACAAAAACCACGAAAAAACTATATGATCTCTGGTGTCAATTGTAGGAAAACGTCACTGCGTTCGGTTTTTCCAGGTTATTATCGGTTTGAACGTAAGAAGCATTCGGTATCGCCTGTTGGACCCAAGAAACATTCGGTATTTTTGGTATTTAAACGTATGAGATCATTGGTTTGTTCGGTTGTTCGGTTTTAGACGTACAGTGATGTCGAATTCTTTTTCATAGGAAATTTTGATTTTCTGTTTACAATGTAGTCAAAACTTATGATAGCATTCGTTTTGCAGGAATTTCAAAAGTGCTTTTCAGAGAAGGACTCTGAAGGAATTTGCAAATTTATTGAAATTTTTTCTTTAGCTCGTTGACAAAACTAATTGAACGAAAATAGACTTCCTGTTTATTTTTGAATTCAAAATTTTAACACAATTGTTGAACAGTGATGAGAATTCTGCTGGTTAATTCACGTTCACTGAGTTTCGACATATTTTTTGTGGTTTACAGGCAAATTTTTCAACGGTTGGTTGCGTTTGAAACCCTACATTCCGACCGTTTTTTGTTGTCAGACTGCTGGCCAATTTTATTTTAAAACTCAGAAATTTCTCTCAAGGATGCCGAATCTCTTACGTTTATAAAACGACAATAATGAATCTGTCCTATACGTTTAAAAAAGACGACACCGATTTTTTCGTATATTAAATACCAAAGACGATGATGCCGACTAAAAACTCACAGGAAATTTCATCGTTTTTCTATCTAGATAAAACTAAGAGGTTTCGACTAGGAATTTTCAATTTAAAATTTTTCCCATTTCATTTGCTCTTATCGAATACAGAAAATGTGATTCCGTCAATTTTTTAGTCCATTCCCCCCAATACTTGATCCTGCCTATGAAGATGTGTTGACAGACGACTTGAAAAGAGCAACTCCTCTTCTCGTGATCCGACAATCTTTCCCGTTTGTGAATTCTGTTATTCTGATTGTTCTCATCAAGCCATTAAGAGAGCCAATTGCTAAATTTATGCTCAAGATAAGGAGATATATTACCTGTAAGAAGAAAGAGTAAACAACCAGCCATGGCTCCGCTGACAGAAGTAAAAATAGTCGGCATTTCCGTCATGCTTTACCCTGCAAATTTTTTATTCCTGATTTCTTGCTTTGAAAATATTCACCTTAAATACTGAATTGAATAGATTGCTTTCGTGCCATTTCTCATTTTTTCCTGGTATAGAAAAATGATACGTGTGGTAGGTTTTCTCTAATGTATAGTAGTGTATCATAACATGCAATAATAGCCAATTGCTTAATTTATGCTGCAAATACGGAGATATATTACCTGTAAGAAGAGAGTGATTGAGATAGTAAATTAAATTGAATGAAAAAATGGCAGCATTTTGAAATGTTCTCCGCCAGCAAGAAAAAAATGCTATGATACTTTCATTCCCAATACCTGATTTTCCTGATCGTTTGCCCGAAAAATTCGATTGATTAATTTTTGCTAATTCCACAATTTCAATTGCTAAACTCAAGGTCAAGTTTTTTGTATCATTCACATGTATATAAATGTGAAGGTATATACTTTGTAAGTCATTCACATGCCCCTCGTTTTAGGAACACTACTAACAAATCTTTGAAAGCCTGATTTCGACATTCTGCGAGAACAGACTTAGTAGGATAACTGACCAAATCTAACTATAATGTCTCCAGCGAACTGAAAAAGTACTGGATCCAAAAAAAGCAAAATTTTGACATGGTGATATTTCCATCATATCATCGAGTTTATTGTTGTGTCATTAATTATTTGTTTTGTTATGTGCATATTAAAACAGATAAAAAAGAAATCAGGGTGTGACCACATTGTTGGATGAACGTAAAAAAATTACTAGGAGAAACAAATATTCAACAAGAGTTTAGTGAAAAAAAAAGATTGTTCACAGTCTTATCTGTGTGACCACATTCACTCCAATTAGAGCCACTGTTCTCTATCACTACAAAATCTTTCCAAATGAGAATTACTCCACGTAACTAAGGCCGCTTGATATAATCGCGGTTCTCCGTTGTTCTGTTTTTGTTAAGTTGGTTCAACTCTCTCAACCAGGTTTTTAAATAAACAACTTCTTCACAGGTCAACTCCTAAGCCACGATTCTGCTATTACTGTTGTGGTAAGGCTGTGGTTCTACGCCTTAGTAACTTATAAAGTGAAAATGTACAATAAAGCCGAAAAAAAGAATTTGCTCCCGGCGAAGGTTTGAAATACTTCAGTTCAGTTTTCTTACGTACTTGTTTGACCGCAAATGGACACCACAATAAATTCTACGCCTTCCCTATAAAGTACCGGCTTTTAATAAAGCTATTGCAAACAGAATAAGAGCAGTGTCAGACTTCGGACACCATCAATCAGTTGATCAACCTCTCAACTCAAGAAAAGAACCGTGTCTAGACTCTGTTGTTCGAATTCATGACTTACAATCTACTGATTGAACAGCCAGAGCACATCTGTTGGCCATGTACTCCAGCGCCATCTCTTCATTTGTTTGAGCTTACCCCTTTTTTTCTTGCGCTCGTTTCACTCTAGAAGAGTCTGCGCCAGATAATCTCTTCAAAACAATCAATCTTATCTCTCCTCAAACAACTTGACCACTTAGTAAACTATTCAGCTAGCGGGAATACGCGCCAACACCCAGAGTTGGATTTTTTCTTTCTTCTTTTTCAAAAATTGATTGACTATTCAGAACACAAAGCTTGACATCTGGCTCCTGTACGCTGAATTTGGCTGAAAATGCGATTTGCCTCTCCCAGTCAAAGCCGCCTCTCATCTGGCTCACCTTCTTCTACATACACACATCTTCGACCCTGAGAATTCTTTTATCGAAATTTCGAAGTTATTTTGTCTCCCCAAATCCAGAGATCAGGTGAGGGTCTGATTGTTCATCGTCTAGCTGCTTGGGTTTGAAAATCATTAGTTCTGAAGATTTTCCACGGTATCTTTAAAATACACATAGCAAAACAATCAAAAACACTAAATAATTTGATATTTTTTGACACAGACCAAACCAGACTGCAGTTGAACGTTATTTTTTTATTAGTTCGCATATTGGTGACCTGTCTGCTCCCCCCTTCTTCTCAATGAACTCGATTAACCTGTCTCGCGTAGTCTTTATCACCTCATTTTAGCTATGAAACCTGTCTGTCAGAAAATGAGCCGCCATTAAAAATTTGCAAATTTGCAAGATCTGATGTAGCTTCTCAAGCCACACATGCATTACAAGCTGTGCCTAACACCTGAACCCTTTTCGGTAAATCAACTGCCTCAACAATTTTGTTTTCTGCTTTCAATGATTTTTTCAGCTCTACTGTAAACACAGTCTCTAGTCACAACTACACATGGATCTTTTCCAATGAAGATATCCATCCCCCCAAATTCATTTGTTTTGAGCCGCTCTTCTATAGGGTGGCCGGCAAGAATTTTTTGGACGGACACAATCTCTTTCATATCACATTGACCACCTACAATTTATGAAAACCCAGGTGCCCAAAAATGAATGTCCTTGCTTATTGTCTCCTGAGTACAACTAACCAGATACATTGTGCGCAGAGGGAACCTCGACCTCCTCATCTTCAATTTCTAAAACTTTATAATCAGAATCACTCATGAAGCATGAGCCATATTCTCCTTCGGTCGCTGATGAGTTGTCTACATAGTACAAAAAACCC
The DNA here is from genome assembly GCF_964194025.1 of Convolutriloba macropyga. Taxonomy (NCBI): domain Eukaryota; kingdom Metazoa; phylum Xenacoelomorpha; order Acoela; family Convolutidae; genus Convolutriloba; species Convolutriloba macropyga. The sequence goes on from NC_134482.1 coordinate 18,382,861, forward strand.
TCTGGAGTAATTATATTTTTCCAGCTTTGGCAAAATTTTCTCAATGTTGGCCTCCCGTAACCTTATTCGTTCCTGGATATCAATTTAGTTCCGCATCAACTTTTGATGGCGCTTTCGTTCCCTTTCCCCTTTTCGATAATGGATCTCTATATCTTTCTCTCCTCCCCAGGACATGACTTTCCCAGCTTTTTATCCAATATTGTATATCTCAATCTGTTGATCCGCAGTGTCGTGATCTACTAGCACCTTAACTGTTGCAGAATTTTTTCATTAGCCATCCGTGGTCAACCATTTAACAATCCTTTTCTGCACAATTACTTTTTTGTGGAGCACAATTAATTGCTGCCCGGATATCTCATCAATCTTCTTCCCCTTGCCCATTTTATCTCCTCCGCTTGTCTCACCTAACAAACCTAACCTCAACTTTTTTGCTTGTTCATCACTCAATTGTAGTATGTTTACGATTAAGACCAAAATCTGTACCTCTACATGTTGCTCATAACATCTTTTCTGCCACTTGCTTAACTCCTACTTCACTGCTCTCGGCACCTTTGTCTGAGTTTTTTTTAGACTCATTTTTTTATCTTGCCAACTATCTCATCTTTCTGGTTATCGGATAGCTCCGCTGATCCACTGCTAAACATCCTGCTAACCTGCAATCTAAAACACATCCGCTTCAACTACTGAGTACAATCATTCTTTCTCAAAAGTCATTGCCATTTTGCCCGACGGTGACTCCACAAAACCTGGCGCAAGTATCATACTGCCTGCAGCATCCAACCTCTCAATAAGCCAAGTATTGACAGCATCGCCTGCTCCTCGTTCAATTGCAATGTCTAGAACCTCAATATGGTCATTTTCCAGTCCTTGCAATTCGGGAATCTCTCTGAAGGAAAGTAATCTACAAATGGGAAGTATCTCCACTCCATATTTCTGAATTTAATTGCTACAACTTTCTAATCCTTATGATTTACGGCTTTATACTCAACAACTGCTAATAATTGCCTTAAAAATCTAAGAAGAGTTCCCAATCTTTCACTCCTACTTTCCGTCACTCCTTTTTTCTCTTTATGAATACCGGCCCAGGAAATTTACTGACACTTTGCCAATGAACACAACACTACCTTTTTTTTGCTTTCGGACATTTACTTGACTCCTTTGCGATCTTCTTCAGTGCTCTCTGCTTCAGAGTCTGAGGGGGGTGTCAGATTTGTGGTCTTCCTGTTTTCCTGTTTGGTAGAACAGAACAAAACAAAAGCTATAAAAATTTCTCTCTCTCTCTCTCTCTCGTTTTTTCTCTCTCTCTCTCTCCCTCTCTCTCTCTCCCTCTCTCTCTCTCTCTCTCTCTCTCTCTGTTTCTCTGCCTCTCAGCTCCAATCGCTCTGCTCTGCTAAATTTGCTGTTCAATCAAAATTCACCTGCCAATTATCAGCGTACGGACTCCGTGTTCTAAGTTCTCGATCGTTTGCACTGGCCTTTAGCCCTCAAAGAAGCCAACTAATAACAGTGACACTGCTATTCCAAATTGCTATAACTCATTTTTTCTTTTCAATGTAGCTATATCTAAGTCTCACTTCCCACTAGTTTCAATACATTTTATCACAAAACTGTTGATCATGGCAAAGTTCCCTTAACAACTTTCTCAACCAATTTATTAAGCTGAATTTCTATCCTATTTCAGCCTCCAAGTCTTTGAGATGTTTTGTTGGTTCACCAAAAGCCGCATCTGGAGCGCTCCAAATGACAAACGAACAATTACAATCTAGGATTGGATAGCCTTTTCTCTGTCTGAACTGCTTTGTACCTGATTTCCCCTGATTGCGTGCTATCTAGAGCGCAGTCCCAATTACTGAGCCAAGAAGGAAATGGTCTTCCCGTCAGCGCCTTGAATAATTGTGTTACAATCAAAAATTTTTAATTAATGTCAAATGAGAAGTAGATTCTGATAATGTCCGTATAAAAAATTGAAAATCGCGTCCATAGAGGTTTTAACATGGGCTCAAGCAGGGTGCGTGCAGACTTCGGAGATGGTTAGAAGAACTACATTTCAATTAAAAACTATTATGATTTCTGAAACAAACAGTTTAGAAAATTTTCTTCATGATCTGGTCCAAGTTGGTTCATGATCTGGTCCAAATATTTACGTCTGTCATCAATTTCATCTTTCAGATTTTCCAATTTTTGCTCCTTTTCTTCTACGACAATTCAGAATTTTGCTCTGAACCAGAGTATTCCTCCGGGAGTCTTTCCAATTTCGTTTAACCTTACACAATTTTTCCTTACAATTCGGTCAAAATTTTTATTTTAATTACTTTTTTGTAAATTTTTGATGTTCATCGAGTGTGCTTAACCCCAGGTTCATCATTCTGACTTATATAGATTTGATAATCACGAGATTTTTCAATTTGAGACAGCCAAAAAAGTTTTATTTTCAATGTTACCCGTTAATTTTAACATTCAGCAAAGTGTCGACCAATGCAAATCCATCTTTTTTTATGTTCTGATATCCTAGTGGTAAAATGACCGCTTTTTGCACTACTTAGATTAATCCGCATCCATTTTGTTTTACTTTTCATAGCACGTGAGATTTCAGGTTTTTCCAGAAAGGATGATTTTGATATCCTTTCTCTGTTCCGGGATTTCTTACTAATTTGTTCTGTTTCGGGTTTTCTTGTTAAACTATAATGCGGTAATTAACAAATGGATTTTTCGAAGAACTGTAATAGCAATGATTTTTTTCCACATGTATTCAAGTTCTTTACCAGAACAAGCTCTGCATATCTTTAAGCGTAAGCTCTCAAGGAAAAAATAAATTTTACGGAACAAGAACGTAGAGTATTCGATAAAAATTGTGCTGAGGATGAAAAAAGCGTTGTTATTAGAGGAAAAGGACTCAACTGCAAGTCATGTAAAAACTGAATCCATGCAAAATGTCAAATTGTTGCTGACGCAGACTTAAAAACATGCGAAGAAATTGTATGCATCTGTTCCTATTGATCTGCTCCTAAAACAAGCTCAACAGAGGGCTCAAAAGAAATGGCTTAGTGCGCAATGTTAAGGCGAATACCAAAAAAACAATGAGTATACGAATTCTCCTTGCAAAAACTCACATCTCACTCTTGAGATACCTGACGGGAATAGGAGCCTAGCCTTCTTAGATAGAAACATAAACGTAAATAACGACCAAAAGTTAGCTATCATTGGTATCAGATGTCTACTGATCCCAGCAGAATCTTAATTTTCAATAAAGAGAGACATACAAAGGATTTCCGAGGCAATCGGTGGTTGGATTTTTTGATAAAGTCCCTATTACAAATCACGAGATGTGGACATAAAACCGGTTTTTGTACATTTTTTTAATCTTGCCATCTACCTCATCTTCCTGGTTATCGGATAGCTCCGCCTATCCACTGCTAAACATCCTGCTATCCTGCACTCTAAAGCACATCCGCTTCAACTACTGAGAATAACCATTTTTCAAATAATTTGAAGTACTTCTCAAAAGTAATTGCCATTTTGCCCGACGGTGATTCCACAAAACCTGGCGCAGTTATCATACTGCCTGCAGCGTCCATTTTCTCAATAAGCCAAGTGTTGACAGCTTCGCCTGCTCCTTGTTCAATTGCAATGTCTAGAACCTCCATATGGTCATTTTCCAACCCTTGCAATTCGGGAATCTCTCTGACGGAAAGTAATCTACAAATGAGAAGTATCTCCACTCCATATTTCTTAATTTAATTGCTACAACTTTCTAATCCTTATGATTTTTGGCTTTATACTCAACAACTGCTAAGTTTTGCCCTACAAATCTAAGAAGAGTTCCCAATCTTTCACTCCTACTTTCCGTCACTTCTTTTTCTTTTTACGAATACCGGCCTATGAAATTTACTGAACCTTGGCCAATGAACACTTCCTGTTTTTTTTGCTGTCAGACAATTACTTGACTCCTTTGCGATCTTCTTCAGTGCTCTCTGCTTCAGAGTCGGGGTGTCAGATTTGTGGTCCTTCTGTTTGGTAGAACAGAACAAAACAAAAGCTCTCAAAATTTTTTTCTCTCTCTCTCTCTCGTTTTCTCTCTCTCTCTCTCTCTCTCTCTCTCTCTCTCTCTGTTTTTCTGCCTCTCAGCTCCACTCGCTCTGCTCTGCTAAATTTGCTGTTCAATCAAAATTCACCTGCCAATTATCAGCGTACGGACTCCGTGTTCTAAGTTCTCGATCGTTTGCACTGGCTTTTTGCCCCCAAAGAAGCCAACTAATAACAGTGACACTGCTATTCCAAATTGCTACAACTCATTTCTCTTTTTTAATGTAGCTATATCTAAGTCTCACTTCTCAATAGTTTCAATACATTTTATCACAAAACTGTTGATCACGGCAAATTTCCCTTAACAATTCTCTCAATCAGAAAACCAATTTATTAAGCTGAATTTCTATCCTATTTCAGCGTTCAAGTCTTTGAGATGTTTTGTTGGTTCACCAAAAGCCGCTGTTGGAGCACTCCAGATGACAAACGAACAATTACAATCTAGGATTCGATAGCCCTTTCACTGTTTGAACTGCTTTGTACCTGATTTCTCCTGATTGTGGGCTATCCAGAGCGCATTCCAAATTACTGCGCCAAAAAGGAAATGGTCTTCCCGTCAGCGCCTTGAATAATTGTGTTACAATCGAAAATATCCAATTAATGTCAAATGAGATGTAGAGTCTGGTAATGGGTGCAAAAAATGTCCGTATAAAAAATTGAAAAAAGCGTCCATAGAGGTTTTAACATGGGCTCAAGCAGTGTGTGTGCAGACTTTGGAGATGGTTAGAAGAAACACATTAAAAACTATTATGAATTCTGAAATAAACAGTTTAGAACTTTTTATTCATGAAATGTTCCAAGTTGTTTTAAAAAAGGACAAATTGAAACAAATTTACATATCTCTGGGGCCACAATGTAACCATTTCTACAAAATATCTGAAAAAATATTATCAAAATTATTTTATTTACCCAAACTTAACTGACTTAAAGCTTCATATTTACATCTTTCATCAATTTCTTCTTTCGAATTTTCTGAATTTTGCCCCGTTTTTGGTTGTATGACAATTCAAAAGTTTGGCTTGAACCAGAGCATTCCTCTACGAGTCTTACCAATTTCGTCTAAACTTACACAATTTTTCGTTAGAATTCGGTCAAAATTTTTATTTGAAATACTTTTTGTACATTTTTGATGTTCATCGAGGGTGCTTCACCCCGGCTTCATCATTCTGACGTATATAGATTTGATGGTCGCAAGATTTTCCAAATTTTCCAATTTAAGACTGCCAACACGAAATTTACTTTCATTGTTAATCGTTAATTAAAACAATCAACAAAATGTAGACCAATGCAAATCCATTTTTTAATGTTCTGATATCCTACCAGTAAAATGACCGCTTTTTTGCCCTATTTAGATTAATCTGCATCCATTTCGTTTTAATTCTTGTACCACGTGAGATTTCAGGTTTTTTCAGAAAAGATGATTTTGATAACTTTTCTATGTTCCGGGATTTCTTACTAATTTGCTCTGTTTCGGGTATTCTTGTTAAACTAGAATGCGGTAAATAACAAATAGATTTTTCCAAGAACTGTAATAACAATAATTTTTGCCACATGTGTTGAAGTTTTTTACCAGAACAAGCTCTGCATATCTTTAAGCGTAAGCTCTTAAGGAGAAAATAAATTTTGCGGAACAAGAACGTTTTCTTGCAAACATTGCAAACAAAATGATTCTTGCAAAAAATCACAACTCGCTCTTGACATACCTGACGGAAATGGGAGCCTAGCCTTCTTAGATAGAAACATGAACGTAATTAACGACTAAAAATCAGCTATCATTGGTATCAGATGTCTACTGATCCCAGCAGAATCTTAATTTTCAATAAAAATAGACATACAAAAGATTTCCGAGGCAATTGGTGGTTAGATTTTTTGATAAAGCCCCTATTACAAATCACGAGATGTGGACAAAAACCAGTTTTTGTACATTTTTTTTTAATCTTGCCATCTACCTCATCTTTCTGGTTATCGGATAGCTCCGCTGATCCACTGCTAAACATCCTGCTATCCTGCACTCTAAGGCACATATAACCAATTTTAAATAAGTACTTCTCAAAAGTTATTGCCATTTTGCCCGACGGTGATTCCACAAAACCTGGCGCAATCATACTGCCTGCAGCGTCCAACTTCTCAGTAAACCAAGTGTTGACAGCATCGCCTGCTCCTCGTTCAATTGCAATGTCTAGAACCTCAATATGGTCATTTTCCAGTCCTTGCAATTCGGGAATCTCTCTGACGGAAAGTAATCTACAAATGGGAAGTATCTCCACTCCATATTTTGGAATTTAATTGCTACAACTTTCTAATCCTTATGATTTACGGCTTTTTACTCAACAACTGCTGATAATTGCCTTAAAAATCTAAGAAGAGTTCCCAATCTTTCACTCCTATTTTCCGTCACTCTTTTTTTCTCTTTACGAATACCGGCCCAGGAAATTTACTGACACTTGGCCAATGAACACTACCTGTTTTTTGCTGTCGGACATTTACTTGACTCCTTTGCGATCTTCTTCAGTGCTCTCTGCTTCAGAGTCGGGGTGTCAGATTTGTGGTCTTCCTGTTTGGTAGAACAGAACAAAACAAAAGCTATAAAAATTGTTCTCTCTCTCTCTCGTTTTCTCTCTCTCCCTCTCTCTCACTCTCTCTCTGTTTCTCTGCCTCTCAGCTCCAATCGCTCTGCTCTGCTAAATTTGCTGTTCAATCAAAATTCACCTGCCGATTATCAGCGTACGGACTCCGTGTTTTAAGTTCTCGATCGTTTGCAATGGCCTTTAGCCCCCAAAGAAGCCAACTAATAACAGTGACACTGCTATTCCGATTTGCTATAACTCATTTTTTCTTTTCAATGTAGCTATATCTAAGTCTCACTTCTCACTAGTTTCAATACCTTTTATCACAAAACTGTTGATCATGGCAAAGTTCCCTTAACAACTCTCTCAATCAGAGAATCAATTTATTATGCTGAATTTCTATCCTATTTCAGCGTTCAAGTCTTTGAGATGTTTTGTTAGTTCACCAAAAGCCGCATCTGGAGCGCTCCAAATGACAAACGAACAATTACAATCTAGGATTGGATAGCCCTTTCACTGTCTGAACTGCTTTGTATCTGATTTCCCCTGATTGCGCGCTATCTAGAGCGCAGTCCCAATTACTGAGCCAAGAAGGAAGTGGTCTTTCCGTCAGCGCCACGAATAATTGTGTTACACAGTCAAAAATATCCAATTAATGTCAAATGAGATGTAGAGTCTGGTAATGGGTGCAAAATTGTCCGTAAAAAAGTGAAAAGTGCGTCCATAGAGGTTTTAACATGGGCTCAAGCAGAGTGTGTGCAGACTTCGGAGATGGTTAGAAGAAACACATTAAAAAATATTATGAATTCTGAAACAAACAGTTTAGAACTTTATAGTCATGATCTGTTCCAAGTTGTTTTACAAACGGACAAATGGAAACAAATTTACATATATCTGGGGCCACATTTCTACAAACCATTTCTACAAAATATCTGAAAAAATATTATCAAAATTATTTTATTTACCGAAATTTAACTGACTTAAAGCTTCATATTTACATTTTTCATCAATTTCTTCTTTCAGATTTTCTGATTTTTGCCCCTTTTTTGGTTGTATGACAATTCAAAATTTTGCCCTGAACCAGAGCATTCATCTAGGAGTCTTACCATTTTCGTCTAACCTTGCACAATTTTTCCTTACAATTCGGACAAAATTTTTATTTGAACTACTTTTTTGTACATTTTTGATGTTCATCGAGTGTGTTTAACCCCGGCTTCATCTTTCTGACGTATATAGATTTGATGCTCACGAGATTTTCTAATTTGAGACCACCAACACGAATTTTACCTCCACTGTTACTCGTTAATATTAACATTCAGCAAGGTGTTCACCAATGCAAATCCATATTTTTTAATGTTCTGATATCCTAGTGGTAACATGACCGCTTGTTTGCCCTACTTGGATTGATCTGCATTCATTTCGTTTTACTTCTTATACCACGTGAAATTTCAGGTTTTTTCAGGAAGTATGATTTTGATAACTTTGCTCTGTTCCGGGAATTCTCACTAATTTGCTCTGTTTCGGGGATTCATGTTATGCTAGAATGCGGTAAATAACAAATGGATTTTTCGAAGAACTGTAATAACAATGATTTTTTTCCAGATGTGTTGTAGTTTCTACCAGAACAAGCTGTGCTCTAAGCTTAAGCTCTTTGGGAAAAACACAAATTTTGCGGATCAAGAACGTAGAATTTTCGATAAAAAACGTGCCGAGGATGGAGATATTCTCAGGAAAAACCTGAAAAAAGCGTTCTTATTCAAGGAAAAGGACTCGAAGGCAAGTCATGTAAAAACTGAAATCATGCAAAATTTCAAGTTGTTGCTGACGCAGACTTAAAAAACATGAGAAGAAATTTTACGCATCTGTTCCTATTGATCTAAAACAAGTTCAACAGAGGGCACAAAGGAAATGGCATTGTGTGCAATGTTAAGGCGAATCCCAGAAAAACAAAGAGTATGCGAATTCTCTTTGCAAAAACTCACAACTCGCTCGTGAGGTACCTGACGGCAATGGGAGCCTTGCCTTCCTAGATAATAACCTAAACGTAATTAACGACCAAAAATTAGCTGGCATTGATATCAGATGTCTACTGATCCCAGCAGAAATCTAATTTTCAATAAAAGAAACATACAGAAGATTTTTAAGGCAATCGTTGATTAGATTTTTTTTGATAAAGCTCCTATTACAAATCACGAGATGTAATGAGACGTTGGATAAAATAATCAATAAAAAAATTAAAGAAAAACATCCCAAGAGAACAACATCTCAATACACTCAAAACTCTCAAAAGAAATGTGCATTTTCCGACATTTTTGCTTTTGCTCAACACAGAAAGAAAGAACACCCATTTTTTTGCGAGCACACTGAATAAACTGTGTGATAATTGTAACAACTTTAATTTAAAAAAGTTATAAACAAGCCTGTCCAAACTGAATTCATCTTTCGATGTAAACCTGAAATGGGGTAAGGTACATATATATACATATATATATATATATATATATATATATATATATATATATGTAATAGGTGCAATTCTATCATCTATGTTGATCAAAACAACAGATATGTTAGCACTATAAATTTGGTGTATCAAAGGGATGATTCTTCAATGGTACAACACCTCGTTAAATTTTGTGGTACAGCGCATAATATTGAATAAGATATATTTGAGGTTTGTCAACAGCTCAAAAAATTAACAAGAATTTACATCGAAAGGATAAATTTGCAACTGATTACGGGCAATGATAACCCAGGATGGGAGTTACCTATCAGACCAAAAGCAAAAAAATTGACTTTAAAAAACTATTCTTGTTCAATTAGTTTCTAAATTTTATCAACGCCAACAACTGAACGATATAAGAGGTTGAGACTGATGGTAAAAATTCATTTTCAGGAAATGAAATTCAAATACCCGGTATTAACAAAAACGATAACAATTTAATGGGTGTATAGAATGGAAAAAAGGTCGTAAATGTAATACAAACATTAATTAATTCAAATACTAGTTTTTGTTCAGATTCGTTCCTAGAATTAAATGGATTCGGCAATGACAAGTGTATATTTTACATAATTCAATTTGTTTGCAATTTGTTTGATAGAGAATCAATTTTCAGCGAACCACGAGTTGAATTCAACATTAAACACAATGTCCGTTTTATTTAAAAAATTAGTTTTTATTTGATATTTCTTTCTGTCTGCTTCTCTGATAAATTTTGATCACTGATTCTCTTATTAAAAGCCGTTATTGATCTGTTTTTTAGTTTTTTTCACAATTTCACTTAGTCAACTAATTTTTTGGAGCTGATCACAGTTGATCACAACTTCAACTTTGTTTCCGAACTTTGATTTCTGCGGCGCGTAGAAAGTGCAAACTTTGTCAAACGGTATCGCCAGAAAACCCTTGGATTTCAGATAATCTTTTTTAGTCCTCAATCAATTAGTGCATCGCGTAAAATTTTTGCCTATTACTTTTCAGAATTATCAATTTCACACAACCTCTCGCCATCAGTGTAGTTTTCGCGCAATTCATATACCAGTTTTGCAATTTGTTCAAAAAAGTGCAACTAGTTGAACTTGTTTCTCACATGTGATTAGGTCCCAGCAATGGGACCTCAAGAACAAATTATGAATGTTCATTTCCATTTATTATCACAACATTACTATGAGGGCCATTAAACCGCGGGAGCGAATTGTTTACGAAGCGGAGTAACAATAGTAAACGTTGTAATAGAAATCAATTTGTCAAATAAAAATTACTTCCGATTTAATGGTTCCGAACAAACGTTTTTGAACTTTACGTTCATTGTCAGGGTAAAACTGTTTCACAATTTGTGAAAGGGTAAAATCAATATGTATTTACATTTGGCTGAGACGAAAATTAAAAAAATTAAAAAATTAATTCAAAAAGTTCAATCATAAGTTTTTCTTATATACAATATATAGCCTATTTACAACTCATATTTACATCTGTTATCAATTTCTCTAAAAACATTCATTTTCCGGTTTTTTTCGATTGTGGTCATGTTTTCGTACCTCTAGGGTAATTCCGAATTTGCCCTAAATCTAAGTGTTCCTCTTGTAGAGATTTTGCAAATTTTGTTTTGTCATGCACAAAATGATTTTTGACCTATGTATGTTTCTCAAGTCAAAATTATGATTTGAACGAATAGTTTAGCTTAAGTTTCCGCCCTTCATTTTCATCGCGTGTGTTTAGTGCCGGCTTCATCTTGCCGATGTATATAGATCGATAGTCATTAGCTTCTCTACTGTCCAACAGTCACACAAAATTTTCAATTCAATGTCATTCAAGATGAGCCACAAGATTCATCAAGGTGTTGAAACACCTGTGAATCCTTCTTTTGATGTTCTGATAACCTTGTGGTAACATGCTAGCTTGTTTGCCCAAGAACGATGGATCCGCATCCATTACTTTTTATCTCAAACACCAGGTCTTCCATGAAGAATTTCAGGTCTCTATCAAAGGGTGATTTCAGGGTTGCGACTCATGATCTTAACTTTTGCGTTATAAAAACCACTTGCAAGTCGCATAGTTTTATTAATTTGCTTGCAAAGTTTTGAGTAAGCTTGCCTCTGTATTGTAAAAAAAGTAGTTGGTTACTATGAGATCTGGTCTTGCTTTTCTGATGCTCTTTTGGTGTTGTTTTCAAATAATCTTTACCGCTCTCTATATCTTAGTCCACTATTTTTGAAGACCATTCCTCTGTATACTGATTTTGGTCCAGCTTATTTTTTTTCTTTCTAAGAGCCTGATCGAAAGCCGACCATTTAAATGTTGCATTAGAAACCCTGTGAACCTTGAATCATATTTTTTTAATGCTGTAGCGGTGCACAGCTGCAAAAATTCAGTAAAATTCCAGTGCCAGTTGACTTTGATGCCAATGACAGGTGATATTACTTTTGTTGCTCATATTTTTGTTAATGTCAAGAAAAGTCAAATCGCCTTCAATGTAAACTTTTTCTAAGGTAAATTGCAGGTTATTGTTTAATGATTTTGCAAATTTTAAGTACTCGTCCGGGTTACCATGAAACAGTGCAGATAATTGAATAAAAAAAGAGTAATATTTGTAACGTTTCAATGGTCAAGAAAAACGTATGCTTTCATTGAAAATATTAATTAAATGTAAAACACTTACAAGTACTGCATCTTTAATTGCCCGGACAGGAATTATGCATGTACAAAAAATTGGATTCAACTCCCGATAATATACAACCCATATCATTTTGTTAAAATTTTATTGGTAAGTTTGGAACATACACAAATTCGTTATGTAGACGTATAGCTTGGAAGGCCAAGGACCAGCCAATATTCACGCAAAGTGCGTACAGGGAATGTGCGTAAATACAAGTTAACAGATAAACAGGAGCGTTCAAGTCATATTTTTACCTGCGGCTTCGACCAATTGAGAACGCCCTGGGGTTCGACCAATTGGCATTGGCAAGGTCCCTAAGACGAATTATAGGTAGAAGTATAGTGAAATTTGTTAAGAGAGATCTCCGATTAATTGGGGGTAACAAACAGATGCGCAATGGATAAAGGAGTGGCTTTGAACATGCTACCCATGCACTCCGGCGGCGTTTTCTGGAAGGTCGTACTGTAGGGATCCTACTGATTGATGCCATGAACGCGTTTAATAGCCTGAATAGAGATCTGGCTCTAAAAAACATCAGAAAGCTTTGTCCCCTAAATTATACAGCAATCAGAAACTCGTATAGGACCCCATTTTCATTGATAAAAGAGTAATCAAGTCTCAATAAAGAACAACGCGAGGTGATCCAATAGCCATGGCAATGTACGGAGTTGCTACAAATCCTCTCATTGACATGCTCGAAGATCAAAACTTGACCCATAAATAGTTCGCAGAGGACGGTAATGAGCCCGGTAGCCTTGAATCACTGCGAATTATGCTAGATAAGGCTTATGAACATGGCGTTGCATTCGGTCATAAAGTGGTCAATTCAATGTCAATTCATCACAAAAACTGAGTTTCTTCAGAAGGCAAACAAAGTTTTTCGGGATTAGATGTTAATGTTATTATAGTCATCGAGTTTTGGGCTCAGTTATTGGTTCTGATGAAAACTGTAACGGTTTTCTAAAGCAAAAGTCAGTTAACTACTCTAACTTGTTCGAGAACTCGCCAAACATAGTAAGCTGTCCCCTCAGAATGTGTACAAATCATTTACCAACGGATTGCAACACAATTTGACTTTTAATGCCAGGACTACTCCAAATTCGGTCATTCTGCTGACGGAAGCCGAAAAAATAAATGATAAAAATCTGGTACCTTCAAGGTTTAATTTTCCCTCTTACAATGACAGATACCGGAACGTTTTCTCTCTTCCTCCTAAAAATGGTGGCCTAGAAATTCTTCACCCTGAAGATAGGGCAAACGAATATGAAAGATGTATTCGGATTTGTAAGCCGCTACAGAATCGTAACGCTATAGATGCAGAGTCTCATCAGGAAGAAACTTTACAGAAAATCAGAAAAGAAAAACAGGAACAAGCTCGAGCGAAAAAGTTGCCAATCAAAAATTTCATCAATGATAAAGAGGCACATTCTCTAGATTTGGCTATGAAAAAAGGAGAATCGCGCTGACTAAACGCAAATTCATATAAATGATCTCATTTTGATTTAACCAAGGGAGAGAATAGAGATGGAATTTTTCTTAGATGTGGCTGGGACCCCCAAAATTGCCATCAAGATAAGCATGTGGAGAAAATTTTAATATAGCGCATGCTCTTTATTGTGGAAAGCCAAACGGTGGCTATACGCACATAGGACACAATGACATCCGTGACTCTTTCGCCAACCTGCTCAATGAGGCCTACGATGATGTGAAAACAGAGCCCTGTCTTCAGTCTTTGCAAGGGGAAACCGTCGCAATTGGAACTACCACTATTGATGACGACGCTCGACTAGATATCAAAGCTAAGGGTTTATTCGATGCACGTTTTTTGGTGTTCAGCAGAACGTTCTTTGATGTGAAAGTGTTTAATCCTTATGCGAAGAGTTGCCCAAGAGGCATACCGGATTCCTAAAAATATCACGAGTCCATCAAGAAGATGAAATGCGAACACAATATAATCGAAGTCGAAAAAGCCACCTTCTGTCCGTTAATCTTCTCGTGTACAGGAGGAGCTGGTCCGTCAGCATCAAAAGCCATACAGAGATTGGCTTCCCGGATCAGCGTTAAGAAAGAAGATTCATATTCGGACGTGATCAGGTATATAAGGACAAAATTAAGTTTCGCTCTTTTGCGTAGCTCCATGCTCTGCCTCGGGCGCGCGCTCCATGCGCCGGCGCCCTGCAGTAGAAGCGTCAATAGATACCATTGTACAGGGGAGTCTGTTGTTCTAATTGTATATTTTATCTATTCTCGATTCAAAATTGCTACACATTATACTTTAATTGCTATTTACCATATCTGTTTTGTTTATAATTCTGATGTTCTATTTTCTTTATCTTTTGCATCTGATGGTTCAATTTTTGACTACTGTCAGGGTTTATTAATACACATAGGAGTTGACTTGCTGCCCCCAAGCTGACCGACTACCCTTTAGGGGAGGGGCTTTCTCTTAATTGACCTCCTTTTTTTACCTATAAGAACGAACAACCACAATTTCAAGATTAACAATACTGATACTGTGATTAAGTTTTATTATTTGAAGGCATGTTGATATTTAACCCGAGGGTTATAGTCATTATAATTTACATGTTTATTTTTAAAAAACTACTTCTTTCATCAATTAATTGATTTGTAAAGGCATTGCAATCAATAAAATTGTCAGGCAAATTTAAGTTGGTGAAATTACAATCTGTTAACTACTCTACCTGGACTGTAAAGGTCTAGTATTCTAACACGGGAGCGATCCCCCCTGCCGCTGCTGTAAATGAGAAAAAACACCAGCAAAAATTCAGCCTTTATACGTACTCCCCAGCTTGTGATTATATCACGTTAAATACCGCAAGCCCCGCCACGCAAGTATTCTGAAAATCTACAAAATGTGCTAAAATTTATAGTTTGAATTAAGCAAAATTGAATTAAGCGAACATTCAAAAACGTCAGAGACAGTTAATTGAGCATCAAATTGGTCATTGAATTCACATCTCCTATGATTATTACATGCTGTAAATGGTATTTATGATGAGAGAAAAGAGAGAATAAAAAAAATTAAGTTTTAAAATGCACCCAAAAAAGGCTTGTCAGTGTTAAGTCAGCTAAATTAAAAAAACTCTTCCAGATTGGAGTTGTCTTTGATTGGTCATTTGATTGTCAACGTTTTTTTGCCATTATTATTATTATTATTATTATTATTATTATTATTATTATTATTATTATTATTATTATTATTATTATTATTATTATTATTATTATTATTATTATTATTATTATTATTATTATTATTATTATTATTATTATTATTATTATTATTATTATTATTATTATTATTATTATTATTATTATTATTATTATTATTATTATTATTATTATTATTATTATTATTATTATTATTATTATTATTATTATTATTATTATTATTATTATTATTATTATTATTATTATTATTATTATTATTATTATTATTATTATTATTATTATTATTATTATTATTCTTCTTATTATTATTATTACTATTATTATTATTATTATTATTATTATTATTATTATTATTATTATTATTATTATTATTACTACTACTATTATTATTATTATTATTATTATTATTATTATTATTATTATTATTATTATTATTATTATTGTTATTATTATTATTATTATTATTATTATTATTATTATTATTATTTTTATTATTATTATTATTTTTATTATTATTATTATTCTTATTATTATTATTATTATTATTATTATTATTATTATTATTATTATTATTATTATTATTAATATTATTATTATTATTATTATTATTATTATTCTTATTATTATTATTATTATTATTATTATTATTATTATTATTATTATTATTATTATTATTATTATTATTATTATTATTATTATTATTATTAGTATTATTATTATTATTATTATTATTATTATTATTATTTGTGATCCGGTAGTTCAGTCTCTGATGCTGAAGCTCCGTATGGAGTATAATATGTAGTCACGCGTTGCGTATTTTGTAATTGATCTTCACGTGGAGTAAGGTTAATGCTTACTCTTGATCTATCTCTAATTCCCGGTGATCGTGTCTCCGGGGAGATTTGTTCTGTAGATGAATATGAAATCTCTATTTTGGAATCTATGTTAGTTGTGAACAACTATGCTATGTAGGCTTATTGAATATCTAGGTAAAAAGATTTCACGATTAATACTTCAATTGTCTGGCCATGAACACGACCGTTTCTTAGCGTGTCTATTTTTCTCTGCAACAACTTTATAGCGTGATTCATTGTCACTATGCGTAACCTGTCTGGCAGGCGTTGAAATGAACAATAACAACTCTTTCTCCGTTTGGAGAATATGAATATGTACAGTGCATTAGTTATATAACATATGGTATATCAGAGTTTATAAATTAATACTTTTAACACTTGGTTTCGATACTACTAAGTAGTCTCTGTATGTCACATCCCCCTCCACGATAAAATTTCATGACTATGGAATTTTATTCAGTTCGATGATGTCTTCTTCATTCAGATCTGAGATTGAGTCAGACCGTATTGATGATGGGGGTGTGCGATAGATTGACGAGTTGGCTGGACTTTTGATGGGGTCTGTTTGGCTGTTTTGTTGTAGTGATGTTTCATGTATGTCTAGTGTATGGTCCGATTTGTTTTTGGGTTCCGCTTGGAGTGCAGCTTGTGATGTCTGTGGCACTACTTGATCGCAATCCATATTTGAATAGTTATTGGATGAGTTGGATGAGTCCAAGTATTTTATCTCTGGTTTCTTAATTGAGATTATAGCGCTATAATCGATTTGCGACTGGTCTACGTTTGATGTTTCTGTAGAGTTGTTTATGTTCGATTTGATCTTTTTCATTGCGTTGTCTATGCCTTTGGTGCTTCGAGATAGGTTGTCGTGGATAGTTCCGAATACGTTCCGTTCTCCGCATGGAGCTGGTGATGTGCTACTGGTGATGGGTGGACTTTCGGGAATTGTTACCATGAAATCCGATGGTTCGTTACTGGTATGTATTACGTGTTGTGGTTGTCCTGGTTCTTCGGAGCCGATCAGATGTGTTTGGATGCTGTTCGGTTGTGGTATGTCCACGTTGAATATGAGGAATGATCTGTTGGAGACTTCTGATTCGTCCTGTGATTGTTGTGATTGGTTACGTCTTGTAGATGGTTGCACTTGTGATAGGTTTGCTGATTCCAATAGGGCAGCTTGTTGTGCTTTATAGTTGAAACTTAGTTTCGGTGTGCTCTGTTTGAGCTTCTTTTTCGTTGTCCCGGTAGGGGTTTTGTGATTGTAGGGTCTGTGTTCTTGTTGTCGGCGCTGGTTTTTGGTGGCGACTTTGACTAACTTGTCTTTTGTCCACTTCGTTTCAACTTTCGCTTACCTGTTGGGAGTTAATTTCTTCGTTGGAGCTTGTTTTGGTTTCAGTTCCGTTGATTGTTGTTTTTGTGTATCCGTTGACTGTTGTTTTTGTGTGTTGGAGAACGATGGTCCTTGGAGGGAGCTTTTCCTTGTTGTAGCTTTGGCTGCCTTTTCTTCTTCTAAATAGAATTAACGTATTTTTTCTTGGTTTCTTTTATATTCCTCTACGGTTTTACATGCTACCATGTGAATTAGGCGGGGTTTTGGTTCCGGAGGAGGGAGTGGCTTTGTTTCAGTAGCTATTGCTATATCGTTTTTTCTTAATACTGTATTTTTTCTTCTTGGTGTGTCTATAGTTATCGTGTGTGGGGAGTAGCCTGTTATTGTACCGTCTGGTATAATAATCCATTGGGGTGCCAGCGTTTGTCTTGGTTCCTTAGTTTTTCGCATAATTGTTTTTCGTGCTACAGTTTTCTTATTATAAAATATTTTTTGTTGTTTTGTCTCCTATGGAGAAGTGAAGTTCGGAAGGTGATATCTTACGTTGTTTCGTTAGTGAGAGCGGAATGTTCTCCGAATCATCCGAGTCTATCTGGAATGGAGTTGCTGTGACTGGGGAAGGGCATGAGGAGTATTGAATGTCTAGTTCTTCTTCTGATAGACCGTCTCGCCTCCACATCTCTTCTGGAGTTAGTACGTTGTGGCGTAGCAACTTCTTGTCCTAACAACGCAATTTGAGTTTGTTGTAATTCAAGATTTTTAAGGATGGTTTGCTTAGTATATTCGACAGTTCGGTGTTGGGTTTTCTACCGAAGTGTGCTTCAAATGGAGATGTTTTTGTTGTTCTATTAGGAATTAGTCTAATATTTTCTATTATATTTGCTAATCTAGAGCTGAGTGTTTCGTTGCTACATTCGGGGTCTATGTCGAGTACAGCTAGTCTGCGTTTTATTGTCTGAATTAAGCGTTCGACCATGCCTGTGCCTCTGTGGTCTCCAGCTGGAGCCAATATTAGTTTTATATTTTTGTTTTTACAGAATATTTCAAATTCTTTTGCTTTAAAAGCTTGGGCTTGGTCGCATCTTTTTGACCGTGGTATTCCGTGTTGTTTGCAATGCCTCTCTAAATAGTCTATTGCTGTTTCAGTATCGCAATTATGAAATGTTTCTGCATGAGGATATCTAGATAGTCGATCTACTGTTACTGAAATGTAATTATTTTGTGTGTTTTCTTTATACGGGATTGGACCTGCGAAGTCCATTTGGATTTCTTGGTTCGGTTTGACTAGGGATGGTAGTAGGCCTAGGTTATTTTTTGATATAAGTGCTTTTAGGTTTTTACCTTTGTCTATACAATGACGGCAGCCTTGTGCTTTAGACGTGATGTCCGAGTGGATGTGGGGCCAACAGACTAATTTGGCCAAAGATAACATACCCACTTGACCTGGGTGTTTTCGATGAATTGCGTCCAAAACCATGAATTTTAATTTGTTCGATATAACTAATCGGTTGTCATAAATTAGACAGTTTGATGGGGAAACAAATAAATCTCGTCGTATACGGTAGTAAATAGGATTCACTTTCTTTAGGTCTTCCCAATTTTTTGTGAGTAATAGATCTATGATTGGTTTTGGTTCTTAGCTTGAGGCTTCAGCTATAAATTCCTCATTGAATACTTTTTTCAAGTCTTCTGTACGCTGGGGTAGGGATTTCTGAATGGGCTGTAAATAGTTCTTGATGTTTCGAGGGATCAATTGGGTCTAAGCCGCGTCCTTTATTTGAGTGGCCCTCTGTTTGTGTACTTGAATTCACCAAATTTTTGGGTTGATTAGTTTCTGTCTCCAATTGGAGTTTTTTGTTGGGGGCACGTGGACGTTTTAAGATAGGAATGGAATATGTTTCTTTATTTGGATTATTTCGCGTTGTTATGGCGACTATTTCGGGAATAATACTGTTTGCTGAATTTATTCGGAATTTTTGTGAATTAAATTTTGAAGCGGCTAATAAGTTGGGATGAATTGAGTGCGACTGCAATCTGTGTGTATTAAGGCAAAAAGCGTTGTTTTGATCGCTGCGTGTTTGGTTGAGATATATGACGTCATTAATGTAGACTTGTTTTGTGTCTGAGCTATAAGCGTTTACTCCATTTGGAGTTAAATCGTTCTTAATTAGATTGAATTTGATTTCGTCTATTGCGTTTATTACAAAGTTGTTGTCCTCTATGTTTGGAGTAGGTGCTACTCCTGATGGATTTCTGCTTCAATAATCAGCGAAGTCCATATTTTTGCCAGGTTCAACTGTAAAATGGAATGTGAGTAGACGATCTACCCAGCGTGTCAGTCTACTTTGATATGTTTTATTCCCCCTGTTTTCTTTCAGTGCTGAAAGTAGCGCTTGATGATCCGTTTGGAGTAAAAATTGTGAGCCGTATAGATAATATTTGAAATGCTCTAACGACCATACGACTGCTAGTAGTTCGAGTTCGTTAGTGCTATATCTTTCTTCTAGTTTATTTAGAAATCTGCTTGCGTATGCTACGGGCTTCCATATGTTTTCGTGTTTTTGTTCTAGACAGGCTCCGAGTCCTTTTTTGCTTGCGTCGCAACGGACTCGTGTTTGTTTGTTTGTGTCAAAATGTTTGTTTTCGGTAATGCTTTGAATTTGAGCTTTTATTTTATTGAACGCCTCTGTATGGGTGTCGTTCCAAGCGAGTTTGTTTTAAGATTTTGTGTTTGCCTTTGATAGAAGTGGGCGAAGAGGTTCGGATATATGTGCGAGGTTGGGTAGGAACTTTATAAGATGATGTATACAACCCATAAATGATCTTGGTTGTTTTAGGGTTTTTGGTTCTTCTAGTTTTAATATTGCCTCGCATTTCGGTTTTGTTGGGGTTACTCCATTTGGAGTTAATTTAAACCCTAGCCATACTATGTCTCCTTTCGCGAATTCGCATTTTTGTAAATTTATCGCTAGGTTTTCGTCATTTAGTTTATTCAGTATTTTATCAAGTTCGTTTTCGTGTTCCTTAAGGTTTCCCTTGGTTACGACGAGTATATCGTCTAGAAATGCAAATTTTGTTGTAACATTTTGTAATGTTTTGTCTATTGTTTTTCGAAATTTTGCCGGCATATCTGTAAGTCCATAGAATCCGTTGATAAATCAGTATGTACCTGTTGCTCGGCCTCCTAGTATATTAAAATTACAATGTTTTTGTATATTTTCGTCCAGTGGGATTTGACTATATGCATACTTTAGATCAATTTTTGAGAAGAAGTATTTTCCGGGTAGGTTTCTACGTTCGGAGATATAGACTGCCAATGAGTCTATTAAGTGGTCAATGCTTTGCATTTGATATTTGTTTTTGTGGATGGCGTCGTTTAGTTTTTTCGAATCTAGGGCTATTTTGACGCTTTTATCTTTTTTCACTGTGATTACCACAGGGCTTATGAATAGGTCATCTGGGCATTTTTCTAATTTTATTATTTGTCCATCGTCAATTAATTTCTTCAGCTCGAGTTCCATTTTGTCCAATAGGTGAAGTGGGATTCTTCGACCTTTGTGTTGAGATGGAGTATTGTTTTTTCTGGACAGTGATTTGGCAATATGGTTCTTTGATCGACCTAATCTTGTACATAAAAGTGGATATTTTTTGAATATCCACTTAATAATGTTTTTCTCTGTTTGAATATTTAGAATAGTGTGAACTTGCTTACCGTGAGGTTTCTCTGCTTTCAGTGTAATTCCAAGTTTGGCCAGTACATCTCGTCCCATGATGTTGTTCGTTTTGTTGTCAACGACTAGTATCTTGCAGTTTTTGGCGTTCCAGGATCCAGATTTTAACTCCATGGGGAGTACTTTTTTGATTGCTAAGTCGTTGTTGTTAAAGCATTGGTATTTTGTTTCCTCGTTATACGGATGTATTACTGCATTGTCGATTTCGTTTGAAATTTCTAATGCTTTTTGTGTGTTAATAAACGATCAAGGGGAACCTGTGTCTGCTAGCCACTGGATTTTTTCTGCTTTTGTAGTTGTTTCGACCCAGAACTCCACGTTTGTATTCTTGTTTATTTGATCGTTCTTTTGCGGGTTAAACTCCGTTGGGCGGATTAGATTTATGTTCGCCCAGTCTTCGTGGAGTTCTTTGATGTAGAGAGCCGCTTCTCCGTCTACACTTTCTTCTGTTGAGTCTTCTTTGCTGTTTTCGTTTTTCACATGTCTGACTCTTCTTGTTTGGGGCGTTGCATACTGGCCTGGTGTTGTTAGTTGTGGTTTGCGTGGTGTTCTTCTTTCTGGCATTTTCGCTGTGCATCATTAGGCGAAGTGTCATACTTTTTTGCAAATATTACACTGCGTGTTTTTTGCTGGACATATTTGTAAATGTGCCATACTGAAAGGGTTACCACATTTTCTGCATGGAGTTATTTTTTGATTTTGTACATTTTGATTTTGTACGTATAAATTGTTTCTTTGTTTGTTCTGTCTTACCTACGATACTGTGTTCCAGTTGGAATGTGCTTTTTGTATCTCTTATTGATTGGCTAGTCCTCTCTCCCTGTTGACGGCGAAGTTGAGGACTTGTTGAGCCGTTCTTACTTCCGATAACAACTCCATTTGGAAGTTGGAATTTTGCATGTTCGATATGAACAAGTCTTTGACGAGATCCTCTTCGAGGTGTTCTAACTTTGCGTGTGATCCGCGTTCACGGAGTCTACTATAAAGTATCTCTAGACATTCGTTATTCTGTTGGAGGGCTCGAAAGAACTGGAATCTGTCAAAGGTTAGGTTCCTAGGTCGAGTAAATGTTAACAACAGCTCATGTACCAACTCGTTGGTTGTACAGCGCTCTATCCTTGTATGTGGATTTCGATGGTGGTAGGTTCTGCAACCCTCTGTGCCCAACGAAAGGTAGATAAGACTTTTCACCTTTAGGTCTGCTTCGTCCCAAGGAGTGCGATCTATCATAGGTCCCTTGCACTCTATTTGCTTACATTCGTTCTCCCAGTCTACCTTCCTTTTTTAATTTCTTTGCTCCCTTTGGCGTTCTTCATCTTCTGTTTCGCCTTCAAATGGGTCTTCGTAGGTTGGTAGCGTAGGGTAGAACAATTCTGCTCTTGTTGGCTTTAGTCTTAGTAGTTTGTCTACTACCAGATTGTCTCTGGCCATGATGGCCATTTTGAGGGTATCGAACCAGGTGCTCCATTCGGAGGGTGGGTTCGCGCCTGATTCCCAGAAAACCGGTGTTTTTAGGGGTGTTTTAGGCGTTGCTGACTGCGCCCTGTGATCCGGTAGTTCAGTCTCTGATGCTGAAGCTCCGTATGGAGTATACTATGTAGTCACGCATTGCGTATTTTGTAATTGATCTCCACGTGGAGTAAGGTTAATGCTTACTCTTGATCTATCTCTAATTCCCGGTGATCGTGTCTCCGGGGAGATTTGTTCTGTAGATGAATATGAAATTTCTATTTTGGAATCTATGTTAGTTGTGAACAACTATGCTATGTAGGCTTATTGAATATCTAGGTAAAAAGACTTCACGCTTAATACTTCAATTGTCTGGCCACGAACACGACCGTTTCTTAGCGTGTCTATTTTTGTCTGCAACAACTTTATAGCGTGACTCATTGTCACTATGCGTAACCTGTCTGGCAGGCGTTGAAATGAACAAAAACAACTCTTTCTCCAGAGTTTATAAATTAATACTTTTAACACTTGGTTTCGATACTACTAAGTAGTCTCTGTATGTCATTATTATTATTATTATTATTATTATTATTATTATTATTATTATTATTATTATTTTTATTATTATTATTATTATTATTATTATAATTATTATTATTATTATTATTATTATTATTATTATTATTATTATTATTATTATTATTATTATTATTATTATTAGTATTATTATTATTAATATTATTATTATTATTATTATTTTTATTATTATTATTATTATTATTATTATTATTATCATTATTATTATTATTATTATTATTATTATTATTATTATTATTATTGTTGCGGCTGCTCAAGAATCTCAGCGGAACCGATATATCAAAGCCTGGTTCTCGAGTTTTACGCCGGCCCGGTTCTTAACTGGGTTCGATTGACTAATGATCTTGCAGAAATAATTAGTCGCTCGGACATATTAATGGATTGTAACTTTAGTTTTGTTGATTGAAGTTAAGAAAATCCTTAGTGATAGTCTATGTTCAATCTCGTGCTGAAGTTTGTAAGGCTTCAGCCAGTAACTTTTTTTGTTGCTTACTTTTCGTTAAGTAAGCTCAACTAACTTAAAACTCGCAAGATCTTAAGATCTAATAAAACTTAGCAAAAAGGCTAAAGTTGTTAAAGAATCAAATTTTAGTCAATCTGAGAGCCAACTGCTCTTTGTAACAGTTTCTAATGGTTCTAAACACAATTCGGTTTCACTATTCAAACAATTAGGTTAAAGTAAATAATCAAATATTTATCATTTATAACATCATTGCTACTTGTTTCTGATTGGTTAATCAAGAAAATGATTTAGGTCATTGTTCACATAGCAAATGTCAAATTACTGCAATATTTACTTTTGTTGACCTAAGCATGAATGGTTATTACGTTGCTGTAAATGCCTCAAATATACGGTATTTAACCTCTAACGATCACCTAAATATCATAAAATAAACAAATTAGGAAATTTAACAATAAATAACTAAATATCGAAAAATGCCAATTGTGCACCATTTAAGTGCTAATAGCCAAACTTGTGGGTCTGATGCAATAAAGTTTGTTGGGTCCATGAGTTACTTAGAGGTAACCCTAACCGCCTGATGTGACCTCGGGTTGCTCGGGTTTTGCTATCCAAAAAAGGGGGCTACAGATTTTCGGTCCCAACTTGTAAAAATTTTCAGTTTTGACCATTTATGAGTTTTGACAAAATTCAAGTTTTTTTTCATTTTAAAAAGTTATTTCTTGCTGTCTGATGGCTTTTGTAGCTGATTTTAAGTGGCGCCAACATCGCGGGCCCTGTTTTCGATCTCGGAAACCCCATCGTAGAATACTGGCGCTAACTGCACGACTGGCCGGTTTAGTTCTCCATGTGCCATTTTGACTCTTGCTGATCTCACAACTCCGTCGTTGCCAGTGAAGATCTCAATGATTCGTCCAAATTTGTACTCACAGCGTTTCACAGAGTCATCTACTAGCCATACTAACTCGCCTTCTTTCAGGTTTCGCACATGTTCTTTTGACCACTTCGATCTATGGTTCCATTGTGGAAGATATTCACGAATCCCTCTTTTCCAGATCATGTCGGCATATGCTTGAGCCGTTTTCAAAGATTTTTTCAGGTCGTGGTAGCGCTCACTGGATGGCATGAAAGGTGCACTCGCGTTCTCTTGTCCAAGCAAGAAATGATTTGGTGTGAGCGCTGTCAAGTCTTCAGGGTCGTCACTTACTGCTGTCAGGGGTCTTGCATTGAGTGTTTGTTCCACAAGACACATTGTTGTGCTGAATACCTCGTCGGTGAGCCTTCGGTTGTCCAAGATTGCAATCATGACCTTCTTGCAACTTTGAACTAGTCTTTCCCAGATTTCACCAAAGTGAGGAGCTCCGGGAGGATTGAATTTCCAAACAATCTTTTTCCGTGCTAAATCACTCTGAAACTTATCTTGGTCCCACTCGTTCTTGAATGCTTTCAGCTCATTGGCTGTACCAACGAAGTTCGTTCCGTTTTCACTGATGATGGTACTTGGGTAGCCACGTCTTGCGATGAATCTTGTCACAGCAGCTAGACATGACTCGGTGTCTAATGACTGTGTGACTTCGATGTGTACTGCTCTCGTTGTCAGACAAGTGAGGAGGCAGCACCATCTCTTCAAGGTACGTCGTAGAATTTCCACTTCAAAGGGGCCAAAGTAGTCGACTCCGGTATGTGTGAATGAGAACACATGTTCATCAAGCCGTTCTCTGGATAGATCTGCCATCGGTGGGTGAATTGGGTTTGCATTTCTGTGTCTCCATTTGATACAACTCGACCTGATTTTTTTAAAGCATTTCCTAGTCCATGGTCCAGTACTGTTGTTGAAGCGTGTTTCTCACATATTCTGTGTCCTCATGTAGGTTGTCCCGATGTGCTTTCTCCAGCAGAAGTTGTACAACTGGATGTTTTGCTGTCAATAGTATTGGGTGTTTGGCATTGTAATTGAGGTTTGAATTCTTCAGTCGGCCTTCACCCTAATAGTTCCATCTTCCTATATGAAGGGTGACAATTTGGCGATGTTTAATGTTTTGGAGATTTCTCTGCTCTTTGCTATCGACTTCGAAACATTCGGGAAGCTTTCGTTTTGAACAAATCGAAACAGTATTTGCTCTGCTTGATGAATTTCGTCTGCTTTGAGGTTACACTCTGCTTCGTCTTGAACCTCATGCAGTAGGCAATGAAGTTTCTAATTCGTTTGAAGGTACTGTTTCGTCTCCAGTCAAATAGTTGGCCTAGTTTCTTTTCTGTGGCTACAGTACTGGTAGCTTGCTCAGTTTCAACTTCGTTCACTTGACAGCATTGCTCTGGCCACTTTTCTTCATCTACCCGGAGCCATGCCGGCCCGTTTAACCATACGGAGTCCTTAAGGCCTTCGATGGACATTCCTTGGGTTCCTATGTCGGCAGGGTTTTCGACACCTTTGACGTCTTTCCATTGATCCATCGATGAGTTTTCCAGTATCTCCGCTGCTCTGTTTAGTCTGAGCACCAATCACTTTACAGTTTTGAGTGTTCTGCCGACAACTCTTTGTCCCATGCTTGTCCAATTGCTGCCCAAGTGCTTTTGAGTAGAAATCGCATTCGTATGGTAAAGGGTGAACATATTCCAAGCGGGTCGAACACTGCTGAGACAAAGGATAGGACAAAATCTCTGAGTTATTTCTGCCGGAACTTCTTGCTCAGTTCCACGACAGACAATGATACTGTCTGTGTCCACATTCCAGTTGAGTCCTAGGATTGAAGATGATTGTGGTTCTGCTTCAAAAGTTTTCACAATTTCGTTGATCTGTCTGCCTCTGGGATCTGTGTCTTAACTTCGTCGTCACTTGTTATCCATTTCGTCAAATTGAATCCATCTTTGATGAGGATGTCTCTGACTTTCTGGTAAATTTCGATTGCTCTTTGAGGGGTTCTGACTGACTTTAGGAATTCGTCCATGTAGAAATTTTGCTGAACCGTTCTGACGAGACTGTCGTCGCTGACTGCATTATCTTTCACCACTTGGTGCAAGGTGTAATTTGCACAAGTCGGCAAACTCTTCTCCCCAACAACATGTCGTGTGTACCCATAGACTTCTATTCTCCGCTTTGGATCTTCTCTCCAGAGAAATCGTAAACATCGGCTGTCATCATTGGGACAGCGACTTGAAGAAACATTGCTTCTATGTCGGCTGATAAAGCTATTTGGTGTTCTCGGAAGCGAAAAATGATTCCGATCAGACTCTGTAGCAGGTCTGTTTCAGACAAAAATTTGTCGTTCAGGGCTACATTTTGGTGTTTTGTTACTGCGGTAAATACCATTGCAGTTTGTCTTTGGTTTTATTCAGTTCAGCTTGATCAACTTTCCGAATGTATCCAGCGTTGACATCCGTGTCAATGGTTTCCTGATAGCGTTTTCGTAGCGTCTCGTCTTTCTGTAGGCGTCGTTCTAGGGACTTGAGCTGCTCCATTGCAGAGAAGAAGTTGTTTGGCAACTTCACTTCTTCCTCTCGCCACAGAAGTCCAACTTCGTATCTTTCACCGTTGAATCGGTTCATTTGTTCCAACGTCTTGATTGCTCGTTGTTCGTCTTTTCCATGACCTGTGACATCGCAGTTTGAAGCGTAGGACTCGATATCCCACCAATTACTCAACTGGTTTGATAGTTTATCATCTGGAACTGATGTTGGTTTTGTGGCAAGAGTTGCTGCCTGCTTCGCTTAAGGTCGAGCCGATCTTTGATTTCACTGCCCATGGTGCAGCTTTGTCCTCTGACTTCTTGAATTCGAAAGGGTGACGAATGTCGTAACAGTCTTGTCCAAGAGTCACCCGAACATAGTTTAGATTGTATTTCTGATTTGGCAAGTTCCTCAGATGTGGGTAATGGTCTTTCAACTCTTGCAGCTCTACAATCTGGTCTCCCAATTTCAATTTTTCGTGTACGTAGAATTGCACTGTTGTCACTGGTCGAGACTTCTCATGGGCTGACACAGCTATCGGCACTATTTCAGTCTTTACATGCTGTGATCCATGGATCCCTGCTACTGATAGAGATGCTTTTCGGCCTTGGAGTTGGAGTTTTGACACCACTGATTTGTCCACAAATGAGATTGAGGAACTCAAATCACACATTGCTAGTACATTTAGGCTTAAGTCTATGTTTGTCAGCTTGATTCGCACCACTCGGAGTCCTGCTTTGGTGATGTTAGTTGCTACTGCCGTTGTAGCATCTGAGACATTCTTTGTAGTTTACCTCTTCGGTAGGTCGCTGTGCAAAACCCTGTTGTGTCGCTTTCCACAACTGGGTACATTGCATGTCCTGCTTTTGCAGCCCTTCGACATGTGACCTGATCTCAAACAATTGAAACACTGTCGGAATTTCTGGACTTGCTCTCGTCGTTCATTTACTTTCATCGATTTGAAATTTTCACAAGTCCAAACGGGGTGTTGTCCGTCTTTGAAGGGACATTCTAAATTCTTGGGTTCGCTTGACTCTTCAGCGTTTCAAGCAAAGGTACTCGTCTTCGGTTTATGACGCCTTTGAAATTTGTTTCTGTCAAACGACGAGTTGGTCTGCGCTAACAAGTTCTCATGAATTACAGTTTTGGAGGAAAGGCTCTCTTTGAAAATAATCAGATTGCCTCTCAGTAGTCGACGATCTTGCATATACTGCAACCACTGTTCTCTCAGTTGCGGAGAAAGTTTTCTCGCTGTTGAACTTAGCCCTGCTTCGGCTTCTAGGTCTGATGTGTATCCAAGTTGAGTCAAGGTGTTCACCTCATTTGTAACCACATTTGCAAACTTGACAATGCTCGTGGAATCGTCGTGCCGAATTGGAGGATGAGTATTTATTTTCTTGCATTGAGCATTGACTATGACATCTGATCTGCCAAACTGCTCACAGAGTATATCCCAAGCATGATAGTATGATTGTGAGCTGAATCCCATTCCCGATAGTGCTGCTTTTGCTTGACCCGTGAGACTGGTCTTCAGGTGTTGCATCTTTTCCGTATCGCTGATTGGCTTTTGATGAACAACAACATCAAAAAGACCTGACATTTCTGGCCATTCCAGGGGGTCTTCTGAAAACTCAGTCAGTTTCAGTTTTGGCAAGCCACTGGCATCACTGCTTGGTACTGATTAGTAAATGACTTGGGGAGTCGTTTGATTCATTGTGCTTCTGTTTCTGCTCTCGGCAGACCTGTTTCGAAGGTTGTTACTGGGAATCTAACTCATGTCTCTGCCTTGAACTGCTGACATTCCCTGCTGCTGAAACGTCGTCCTTGTCAACGGCGGCGCTTGTGGGTCCGTTATTCTAATTGGTTTACGGATTTCTGGTATCTTGAGAATGCTCGGTTCAGTCAGTTGCGTTGAGAAAAGTCCTTCAACCGGTTGGAACAGCGGGGTAGTTTTCGGGTAGGTGCTGAAACGTTTGTCAACTCTGTCCTGTGTGACTTTCGTTGGAGGTCAGATAACGACATTTGGAAATAGTGGCCGTCTAGGGACAGACTGTTGAGCCACTGATTCTGGCCACCCGGCTGTTTTTTCATGATTGCGTCTTGATCCAACACTTTATATCTCATCTGTCACTGATCCGGATGCTCTTAGGCTTCCTTTGGTCAGCTCAAGTTTCAGACGTCTTTGTTGTTTGTCGGCCTCTGCTTTTTTTATTTCGTTTACAAGGGCTCACTCATGCTGTTGGAGACGCAGTTTGTCTTCTTTTTGTTGCATCTTTAGACGTAACTCCTCTTCTTGTTGCTGTTGTTGCTGTTGTAAACGTAACTCTCTTTGCTGCTAATGTAGTTGTTGCTGTTGTAATCGTAAATCTTCTTGCTGGCACCAAAATTCTATATCGTCCCGCTCCTGCTCTAACTCCAACTCCCGCTCTCGCAGCCGCTGCTCTGTTTTTCTGTTAGCTCTCAGGTTTTTAAGCTCCATTTCTTTGATCTGTCGCCTTCTCGTTGATCGCGATTTAGTGATACGGGTTGTTTTCTGCTTCCTTGTGTAGCAGAATGTCTGGAAGAGACCTCGACGTTCTCCTCAGCGTTTTCTAGTGTTCCATTTCCAGTATCAATTACAGTTTCATTTGGGTCTTTGTCAACAGCCGATGTGGATGACACTAATGATTTTTGATTTCCACAATCCTTGCTGAGCCTGTACTGCTTGATCAGGTCTCGATAGTAACTTCTAGCATTACTGAAATTCGCAAACCCTTGGGGACAAGCTTCTGTCTTCATCATTTGAAGAAATTCTGCGAAAAATTCATCTAGCTTTCCTAATAACCGTTCCGTCTGATTACACAGTATCTGTTTTTCGGAGTCACTTGAATTTTCTGCCTTCAAGTTCTTTTCGAGTTTCAACAATTCGTTCTCGATTGGAACAGAATCTTCCAATAATTTGTACACTCACGAGGTATCTTTCCGGCAAAACTTTTGTCAACTACCCGACGCAAAACATTACTCTTTTTTCTCACATGCGCTTTTTGTCATTGTCAAAGTTTTCAAAATAATTTGGTTTAATAGTAACCTCTGCTGTTGTTGGTTGTCTTCAAAGTTGTCGTACGTCTCGAAAAAACATCGATAAGCATCTTCGGCCGTCATTGTTTTGTTTTGTTTTGTGTCAGGTAGCCTTCTAGCTCGTCGAGGTTTCTGGAGAAGGACTTGAGTAGGTCAGCTTGCTCTTTCTCTAACGTCTTGAGTTGACCACTCGCCTTCCAATCAGCTGTCTTCCAGTTGGGTATTTTGCTGGCCATCTTTGCTGGTTGTGTTTTGGTCCACCAGGTCGATTCGAAGATTCGTTGCTGTTCGTATCACTGCTGTTTTTGTTGTCCGGATCGGCGGACCAAATGTTGCGGCTGCTCAAGAATTTCAGCGGAACCGATATATCAGAGCCTGGTTCTCGAGTTTTACGCCTTGCTGGTTCTTCACTGGGTTCGATTGACTAATGATCTTGCAGAAATAATTAGTCGCTCGGACATATTAATGGATTGTAACTTTAGTTTTGTTGATTGAAGTTAAGAAAATCCTTAGTGATAGTCTATGTTCAATCTCGTGCTGAAGTTTGTAAGGCTTCAGCCAGTAACTATTTTTGTTGCTTACTTTTCGTTAAGTAAGCTCAACTAACTTAAAACTCGCAAGATCTTAAGATCTAATAAAACTTAGCAAAAAGGCTAAAGTTGTTAAAGAATCAAATTTTAGTCAATCTGAGAGCCAACTGCTCTTTGTAACAGTTTCTAATGGTTCTAAATACCTTTCGGTTTCACCATTCAAACAATTAGGTTAAAGTAAATAATCAAATCTTTATCAATTATAACATCATTGCTACTTGTTTCTGATTGGTTAATCAAGAAAATGATTTAGGTCATTGTTTACATAGCAAATGTCAAATTACTGCAATATTTATTTTTGTTGACATAAGCACGGAGAGTTATTACGTGATTGTAAATGCCTCGACTGTACGGTATTTGACCCTTAATGATCACCTAAATATCATAAAATAAACAACTTAAGAAATTTAACAATAAATAACAAAATAACAAAAAATGCCAATTTTGCACCATTTAAGTGTTAATAGCCACTCTTGTGGGTCTGATGCAATAAAGTTTGTTGGGTCCATGAGTTGCTTAGAGGTAACCCTAACCGTCTGATGTAACCTCGGGTTGCTCAGGTTTTGCTATCCAAAATAGGGGGGTGTACAGATTTTTGGTCCCAACTTGTAGTTCCAAGTTTTTTTCAGTTTCAAAAGTTATTTCTTGCTCTCTGATGGCTTTTAAAGCTGATTTGAAGTGGCGCCAACAATTATTATTATTATTATTATTATATTATTATTATTTTTATTATTCTTATTATTATTATTATTATTATTATTATTATTATTATTATTATTATTATTATTATTATTATTATTATTATTATTATTATTATTATTATTATTATTTTTATTATTATGGCTTTGTGACAATTTCACGGGGAGTATAAGTCCCGGATTTATAATATAGAATTAGCACGACAGTTCTGGCACAGTCACAAAAAGATCCAACTACAGAAATTTTTTCTCAGCCAAGTTTTCATTGAAAAGTTTCCACAATAATTCCAGAAGTCTTCCTTTCAAGTTAAAGTTGTCGAAGAAGTTTATTTTCTTTTTGGAGCATATTCACCCAAAAGTACTATACCAGAGTTTGAGTCTCTGTGCTTCGTATCGAATATCTGGCAGTATAACACTAGATCTTCTTCCGGCCCATTGAATAACATAATAATTGCGCAAGTCGAAATCGTACTTTCCTGACACTATGCTGCTAAAAAGTAGAAGATCTTTTAAGACTTTAGATTAGAATGGTGGCAGTATGTTGCTTTGAAAAATAGCTTCTTTGTAACAATTTCTATTTGTCATCCATCTCATGACCTTTTTAATAAACCGCTCTAAAATTTGAAACTCGTTTCGCTTTAGCTAATAGAATTCAGATGCAAACCTTAATATCGGGCTTATAATAGCTCTATATAAGTGAACCTTTTTTGTCACGGAAATTCGGCAGCTGGTGTTCCTTTGAATGATATAAAACGCCTTCATTGCTTTCGCTATTCGATTCCGCTCATTTTCTATCCAGTTTAGGGTGTCGACTATAGTTTGCCAAGATTTGTAACGAAACTCTTCTCCGGGATCACATTATTTATTTTAGAGAGAGTAAAACCTCCTCGAGACGTCTCCCGAATGCAAATAGTGTAAAAGAGCACTTTATAACATTGAAAGGGAGGCAGTTGTGGACACTCCAATTGTGGAGATTGTTAAGGTCAACTTGAAGCTTGCCTGTCATTTTTGGAGCAATGAATTAGTTTTAAATCATCTGCAAACAAGAGTGCAAGAGACGAAAAGACTACATTTGGCAGGTCGTTAATGTAGATCAAAAAAATGATAGGTCCCAGAACAGAGACTTGAGAAACTCCGCAAGAGACCAGACGTTTCTCAGATTGGTAGCCGTCAACATTAACGCTTTGTGTTCTGCCAGTCAGATAATCTTTAATAAGTAAATAAAGACTTCGTGGTATATTCATGCTGGATAACTCCTTCATCAAAACTGAGTGCTTTATTTTGTCAAAGGCCTTAGAGAAATCAAACGGCAGCTGGAAACAGAACTTTTCTGATGCACTAAGTTTTTCAAAGATATTGGACAAACTCAAGAAGAACTCTACTATTACAGACCTCCGCGGTACAAAACCCAATTGAGAGGATGTAATGCTGTTCATCAAATGTTCTGAGAAAAAATTCAAGACTAACTTCTCAAACACTTTGGATAAGATGTTGAGCAGTTTGACAGGTCTAAAATTTTTCACTTCACTTTTATTACCATCTTTGAAGATTGGTGTGACCAAACCATGCTTCCAAGAACCGGGAACATTGTGTAACCTTCCAATATTGTTGAACAGACTTTTAATCGATTTGGATACAGTTTTCGCAGTTTTCTTAAGCAGAAATGGGGGAATGCCATATGCGCCTCTACTTTTTTGACATCCAGCATTTCGAGTTCTTTGGCGATCTTCTTCTCGGTAAAGTTTATTTTCTGCCCACCAGCTTTGAGAAGAGATGAAGCATTAATCCGTTCATAACGTTCATCAGTAACTATATACATCAGTATACAATTCTGGTTTTTCTTTGCAGTTTTCTGCAACGGAATTCCAGTCAAGATGTACAACTTTTGGTGAAAATTCCTCTTTTTGAAAATTTTTCAATTATTTGAACATTCATCTGCTTGAAATCAGTTCTTCTTCGTATTCTTGTTGGTCTCTTTCTTGCAGGTTAGCACAATGTTTTTTCTAGTTCCATTAGTTGGTTGACTAGGTAGGAAGAGAAATTCACGCAACCTTTCGATTTACGTCTGAGTGTCCTGAAATTGTTTAATTTGTGCGATGTTTCAGATGATACCCAGGGATGAAGTTCTTTTCTCCGTCAAGATCTTCTAGGCTTAGTTTTTTCTATCAGAGGAAAGATCCATTCGTACCACAAATCTGTGTTTTTTTTCTATATTGCTGTAATAGTAGCGGTCAAAGCGATTGTTCGCAATGAGCTCATTTAGGTAATCAAAATCACAATTGCAATAGCTATAATATACTTATTGTTTCTTTTGAGACTATCTTGAGGTACCAGTTATTTCGATTTGTATCGGAACATGGTCAGAGTAGTCATTTAAATTGTCTAATCTATTGATTGAAGTAATCAAACCTTCATAATTGGCTAGGACTAGGTCTAAAGAAGATGAATTGATGGAATTCAAACCAATACATTGCTTGAAATTAGCGTCGATAAGTTTGTTTACAAAACAGTCCTCATAAGCATCATTTGATTGATATATGTCCCAATCTGTCCCCGTTCAGTTAAAATCACTAGCGAAGAAATTTTTTTGATTAGCGAAAACTGTTAGAAGGCAAAAAACAGCATCAATGTCGTTTTGTTGAGATCTATAGAGGCTTCCATTTGGTAGGTTATAAAAAAGAATTATAAGGCTGGGTCAGGTTGGTTCAGTTTAAATATAAATATACCAGGGGTTCCTGAATTGCCTCTGAAAGATGGCGAATAGCTACTTCAGTAAAACTGACGTTGTTTGATATTGCTATCCCACATCCTCTGTGCTTAAATTTGTCGTTCTTTGACTTTCTATCAGCCCTAATTACATTATATTGAGATAGGAGCAGTTCTGAGCTCTGGATGTTGCTTGTAAGCCATGTTTTGGTTAGTAGTGACAAATTAAATGAGTGTTTCCAGACAATATCAACTAGTATAAGTCGCTTTTATAGGTTAAGTAAGCTTCTAACATTTAATAGGAGCAGCTTTAGCAGGCCTCTCAGTCAGAAGCCGTCATTTTCCGATTATGGCTGAGGTATGTATTTTCTTTTCCTACGCTGGCTTTCAAGTCTTGAGGCTGGTCCCCTAATGGAATACATGTAGCGCTCTGTACTTTGGCCGTCCTTTTCGCGTGCTTCAGATAGCTTCAATTTTATGAAGTCTCTCGTTTTTTTATAGTAGTCATGGGAGACACCTATTCCTCTGTAGGAAGTATCTGCAATTTTCAATTTCGTATGGGTTTAGAAGATTTCTTCTTCTTTCTTGGTTTTGTTTCTCAGGGCAATTTTCAGAGGTCTATTTCTTCTGATTAGATCTATTGGCGAGGGAGGTTTGCCCAACCTTATGGCTTCCAGTATTTCAGGCACTTTGCAGTTTAGTCCGCTTATACAAAAATCGGAGGAAAGCTCGATGTCGTTTTTTTTTGTTTTTCTCTCTGGACTATTTTTTCTGCTTTCTGGCACTATAAAAAGTACGATGTTTTGTTCCCGATTTTCAATCTCAAATTTTCCTTCGCTTACTGTTTTAGAGTTTCTCGCATTATGTTTTAAAAATTTGTAGTTTGGTAAGTTGGTTTAGCCAATGCTGGCTTCTCTTGTTTCTCAATTAGCTTATTCAAATTTGCCTCGAAGTTAATCTGAAGATGTTTAAATTTGATCTCAATCTTTTTTTTCAATTGTTTTCCGCAGACCCTGTTTTGTAGCACTATCTCCATCATTTTTTTCTCAACTTCTGTTGCTTTTGAATGAATCTCAAAGTTTTGATCAGTTCCTTTCAATTTGCTTTTTGCACATTCTTGACAATTTTTGCATAACCAAATTAAAGCACTTTGATTTGTTAGCCAACTTAAATTACTGGCAGCTATACCAAAACACATTCCTGAATGATACCATGTGCCACACGCAAAACGCGAAAGACATGAGTCCTTACATTCGCTTTTATACTCTCTGCATGGATAATTGATAGATTGATTTCTAGAGCGTGTACCTTCAGGCATTGTCGCAAGTACAAATGCCCAAACCTCACCTCCCCACCAAAAAAGGATCTAGAAGGCTCAGTATGAACACAGATTACTTACTTAAGATGCCTGCTGTTTCTTTTTCTGTCGTTGCTTTTTTGAGGCCTTGTTCTTCATGAGTTTCTTCCTAAACTTCTTGAATTGCGTTGGACCAAAACTGTCTAGTTCAGCTTTTTTCTTCCAAAAAAACAGACGAGCTTTCGATTTGACTGACGGATGGAGTTGGCTTAAATCTTAAATTAACGTGGCGTTCTTTCTATTTCGGTGTGATATGAGCTGCTTGAATGCTTCGATAACTACGATCCCTGTTGATTTCAGCTGGCTGAGAGCCTGAGGAGCTCCAAAACGTTGAATATATACAATGGCTTTGATAAGGGTATTTTTTTGAATTGACAAAAAATTCTGATATGGGACAGGGTTCTGTTTTCTTTTGAGGTGTTAGGGTATTATTGATAACGTCGTGCCCAATCATTTATTTTTTCGTTCTTTCAAGGGCCCCTCCTGTGTCTAGGTAGGATTGCAAACTTTGTGTTGATTGGGTTTCTTGTATTGAAGCTCAAACAACCAAGATCAGAGAAGCTTCCGAATAGTGGCCGCCTCTGTTGATATGGGAATCCTTGAATCGTATTTCTCAGCGAACTTGCACCAATGATATAAACCATTTCATAAACATACAAAGCCGGCTACTGAAATCCTCTCTGATAGGAGGCTACCCAATTCCAGTTGTCCGGACTTTCAATCAAGTCACTGAAACTATTTAATAAGTTTCAAATTAAACTTCTATATTTAGTCCCATAAAGTTGCAACGCTATCGAACGTTTCAAAGGTCAAAGTTCAATTTTAAAACGTGCAGTTATTTATCACAATGCTGTCAATTTGCATGCCCCGAGCTTTTCGAACTTTGGCTTGCGTTGTAGCTTTATGGGACTTACTATAGTCTGCCCCATAAAGTTGAAATAAGCGGGATCTTTTCCGTTTGTGCCCCCCAGTACGTTATGCTCCCCCCAGTGACAGAGCACGTGTCATTACATAGTAAATCATTATGTAAAAATATTGCACGTGCGTCTGGGGGTTGCAAATAATATGCACCCACTAAGCTGGGGGGGCACAAACGGAAAAGATCCAATAAGCGAACGTTCGAAAAACACCAAAAATGTGCAATTGAGCGTCAATGTGCTCATTTGCATGCATGCCAACGTTTTCTCTATTTAGATTTCATTCATCAATTTGTCTACATATTTTAAATTTGTACTTTGACCTTTGGACTGCAACCTGTGGCTCTTTAAACGTTCGCTTATTTCAACTTTGTGGGACACGCTATATATTCATCAATTTTTTCAACGTGTTCTAAATTTGAACTTTGACCTTTGGAATCTGTCCAGTGGCTTTTGAAACTTTCGCTTATTTCAACTTTATGGGACACGCTATAGAAATCGCAAAAATTCATGGTACTGTTTGGTTTTCAGTCTGTAACCTATGATCAGAGAATATAAACTTGTTGTTCTTGGAAGCGGTGGCGTTGGGAAAAGTGCTTTGGTAAAGCTGATTGACTTAATTTTTGTTTTCCATACCAAATTGAGTTAGTTATCAGAAGTTTTTTTCAGACCGTGCAGTTCGTCCAGGGTATCTTTGTTGAGAGATATGATCCTACAATAGAAGACAGCTACCGGAAGGTCCGTATAAGTTAAACTTTGTGGATATTTTTGGTAGCCTTCTCACCCGTCCTCTCTAGCCTACCAGTGTTTGTCCTTGCTGCTAGCATTTAAATGTATCAGTATAATTAAAGAGGAAAAGAGGGGTCTGTAGAAAAGATCATTTTGTGTTTACTTATAATTTCAAATGATAAAGGTTCATATTTTTAGAGTGTCGACGTCGATGGAACAATGTATATGCTTGAAATTTTAGACACCGCAGGAACTGTAAGTTCTGTTTCATTCTTCGATGGAAAATGCTCCTCTTGGTTTTTCTGATGTTGATAATTGCTTCAGGAGCAGTTTACCGCGATGCGTGACCTGTATGTGAAGAATGGAGAGGGTTTTCTTTTAGTTTATTCCATCGTCAATCAGGCGTCTTTCAATGAACTGCAGGACATTTTCGACCACGTTAGAAGAGTCAAAGACTCACATGAGGTGAGTAGGTAATTTTTATGCAATTAATTGCTCCGTAAATTCAGTGATGCCCAGAATGAGGGCGAAGTTTTGACAGACAATTCTTTGCTAGGTTGGGTTAAAACATAAGTAGCTCATATCTCGTGCTTTTGCTAATCTTTTGCCCTCTGAAAGATTATTAGTTTTCAGTGTGCTCTGAAAGAGTATGCTGACTGGAGACGCACCTGTAAGATCATTGAAACTGTAGGTTTTGACGGTTCAAGACGCATTTGCCAACAGTGTTTTTAACGCAACTTTTTGTGCTTTAATTAATGTTGAATATCTCAAGACAGGTCAATTTATATTCGGTATAGTACTTGACCATTAATGTAATAAATAGGAATCTTGAAAGAAAATGACATTACTATGTTTAACGATTACTTGAAAGCAGAGAATCAATTGATTTAATTAATTGCTTGCTGGCTGTTATTGAAATTGTGATTCTGTCGATCACTGTTAAAATGACTTCTTAAATAGCCGCTGTTTAACTATGCTGATTAGTTGACGTCGAGTTGACCGATGAATTAAAAGCTGTGTCCTCTTTGTATTTTTCAGCCTCTGTAATGCTCATGTTGACAACTTGACATTTGGCTTTGTCTCACGCAGTCTTCAACATGCTGGCTTTCTTTGCATTTAATGCATTCGAACGATCTCTTTCATGATTTACATAGAATGTGAGAATGTCATCATAGCAGGGTGAGCAGAGTTTGTGGAGCTTATTTGAAAAGCTTTGATAACTCAAGTATGGTTGTCATGTTCTCCTTGTGTTAGTCTGGGGCTAGCCTCAAAGGTACGAGGGGTGGATGGTAGCATGATGGTTGATTCGAATGTCTTTTATTCCTTTTTCCAATCCACCTTGTTATTTCTTATTTCTTTAGTTGTTTCATATCCATGAAAGGCCACAGGCGTCTATTGCGGCTATTTTCCGGCAATTTGCCGGCTATGCTTTTTCAGACCGACCTTGGGTCGAAAGTTTAAAGATTTATGCTCATCGAGACGGAATTCAGAGTGTCTCGTTGAAAACATTGAATTTGTTGCGAAATCACAGATCAGCAACTATGTCTTTGAAACCAATTCGAATAACATAACTGGGATTGGTTCCAAAGACATAGTTGCTCTTTCAACGGAGTATGTTTGGCCATCAAGTAGCTCTTCGAATTCAGCATTATGTCTCTGGGTTAATGCTAGATACCTTGATGTGATCGTGATCAAATAGTCTTCCAAAAGGAGAAGTTCAACCATTCGATGCATCTGTGACTTTGTCCAAGTTGAGAGGCTAAAAAGTGTTAGAATTCCCTTATTCTGTTGAGTCTTAGTTGTATCGGCGAGCACAGCTGAAACGTATGACTTGTTTTTGTCTGGCTTAAAACAGTTGGTCTTATCACCGCCTTGTGTAAAATTGTAAGGACTCTGGTGCTCTTTTCGCGTTGAGATTTTTGAGCATATTGAATCTTGTGAATATTTGGTTTTAAATGTTGTTGATGTGGTCGTCCCAGCATTGCCTATCATGGGAAGGTTCGCTGCATTGTGCAGCTCTTCTGACGATGTCCATCTAGGTAGATCTGATGCTACTCTGATGGCTTTGTTGTGTTGTAGTTGAAATCTCATGATACTGTGTTTAGGGGCATTCGCCCATGCCGGCGAAGCGTACTCCATAATTGGGTGTATCGTTGCTCTGTATAACATTAGAAGGCACTTGGAGTTCACACCTTTCGCTTTCAGCATCATGAGGCCATTTATTCTCGCAAACATCTTGTTTTCAATTTTCTTGATCTGCGCTGCCCAAGTTAGGTTATCGTTCAACTCAACTCCGAGAAGAGTAGTCGTCTTTGATGGATTTAGCATTACTTCTTGCAGTTTGAGTTGGTGGTTTTTGTCTCTGTTTCTGGTCAATAACATGAAATTTGTTTTCTCGGGATTGATTTTGATTTTCCAAAAGTTGCACCACTTGTCCAACGAGACAAGAGCCTTCTGTAGCTTGAAAGTAGCCGCCTTACAGTTTCTGCTACTCGTTTATATTGCAATACCATGTGCATATTGGGAGACTTTTGCATTGGAGACTTCTGGACTGCTGACATAAATATTGAGTGTTGGGCTGATTACGCTGCCTTGTGGTACTCCTGCACTTGGTTTGAAGCTGTTGGCAACATCCTGTTGGTGGATTACAGTCAGCTCACCGCTCTTTGTAGACATAGGGTTAATGTTCGTGTCCTGGAGATTAAAATCTACTACCACTATGCATTTTGTATTGTGCCTGACCAAGTCACTTGCTTCGATCTCATTGCCGGGTGAAAAGTATATTAGAGTAATGTCAACATCAGCTTCTGTGAGTCTTATTTCCAGCTTTTCGTTGGTTTTAGAGTTGTTTTTGACAAATTTGTGGTCAAACAGTCTGTAGTTCAGTCCCTCTCTTATATATATGGCTGAGCCATGTATATTGTCGTTAATGATTGCAGCTAAGATAAAATTTCGCAGATGAGGAGGCTGCTTCGTCTTTGTCTCGTTAAAACAGGCTACATGAATGCCCTTGTCTGATAAAATTGATTCTATAACTCTGAGCTTTGGTCTCAAACCTTTGACGTTCAGTTGAGCTACTTTAGGGCTTGCCATGATGAGTTGAAGTGCGTTGGCTTGCGAATTGATGCTTGAATTCTCTAATCTTCGCATCGTATTTGACTTGACTGTAGTTTTGGCCAGAGAAAACATTGAGAGCCTGGAGGATGTTTATCTTTTGCTTTGGGGAATCGAAGAAGCATTGTATCATGGCTGCAATAATTGTCATACTATTATGTTCTCTTTGCTCAGCGAGATCGATCTTGTTGTTTAGTTCTGCTGCTTTGTTTTCGAGTATTTGGACCCTTTCAGTGAGGTTGCTTTCTATTTTCTCGAGTCTTGTCGATGTTGCTGAGGACTTCTTAAATCTTGTTCAGAGAGTTTTGCGAACTAGACTGTGCCTTGTTCTTCACTGCATCAGCATAGTTGCTAGCTCTTGCTTCTTAGTACTTAGCGCAGCCTCGATAATTTGCGGAGTGGCTCTCTCCGCATTTGGAGCATCTGGCACTTTCTGGAACTACTTCACATTCTCTTATAACTTGCTCTCCACCACAACGTCTACATTTGAGATTGTTCGGGCAGTCTTTGGCCTTATGTTCGTATTGTAGGCATTTGAAGCATTGTACTACAGAGGTTTCAAGTCTCGATCTCTCACATCTCTTTCTCTGGTTGAAAATTGTAACTCGAGTATCAGCAGCATTTCTGGCAGTTTTCTCTTTGTTAGTGAATACTCTTATGAGTCTCGTAGGCTGGTTGGTCGCACGACTTGTTATTCGATGGAGTTGTTGTCTAAGAAGCTCGGGTTGGAAGTTTGTAGTATAAAAGCTCGAGTTGAAAGTTTGTACAGAGTTCTCGTCTTTGTGCAGGGTTCGTCTTTGTACAGAGTTAGAAACTTGGTCTTTGTACAGTTAAAAGGGGCTCGAAGTTGTTCAAAGATTGAGAGCGAGAGATGCGATGTTCAGTGTCCCCAACTCAGGAGCTTCTCGGTTTCAGGCTGGACGAGCTGAGTGCTGAGGTGCTTCTCTTATCTTCACCCATTATGTGGGCAGAGTTGTCTTCTTGCACCCTCTTCGTCTGGGATCGCGGCGTCTTGCACGTTCTTCGTCTCGCGACATCTAGCACATTCTTAGCTTGTCCTCGCGACGTCTTGCTCGGTCCCCCTCTCACTGAGAGTGAAACTAGCAGCTTACCGGCTATTTATAGACTGTAGTGCTAGCCTCAAGTCTTCGGCTCAGGACAGTCAAGACCGGGCTTCCTTTGCCTCCAACTAGTCTGTGTTCGAGGGAATTCTTCTTGGAGCGGTTACACCAGGGTCTTGCAGGTCGACCTAGCGTTGAGATTTTTGAGCATATTGATTCTTGTGAATATTTGGTTTTAAATGTTGTTGATGTGGTCGTCCCAGCATTGCCTATCATGGGAAGGTTCGCTGCATTGTGCAGCTCTTCTGACGATGTCCATCTAGGTAGATCTGATGCTACTCTGATGGCTTTGTTGTGTTGTAGTTGAAATCTCATGATACTGTGTTTAGAGGCATTCGCCCATGCCGGCGAAGCGTACTCCATAATTGGGCGTATCGTTGCTCTGTATAACATTAGAAGGCACTTGGAGTTCACACTTTTCGCTTTCGGCATCATGAGGCCATTTATTCTCGCAAACATCTTGTTTTCAATTTTCTCGATCTGCGCTGCCCAAGTTAGGTTATCGTTCAACTCAACTCCGAGAAAAGTAATCGTCTTTGATGGATTTAGCATTACTTCTTGCAGTTTGAGTTGGTGGTTTTTGTCTTTGTTTCTGGTCAATAACATGAAATTTGTTTTCTCGGGATTGATTTTGATTTTCCAAAAGTTGCACCACTTGTCCAACGAGACAAGAGCCTTCTGTAGCTTGAAAGTAGCCGCATTACAGTTTCTGCTACTCGTTTATATTGCAATACCATGTGCATATTGGGAGACTTTTGCATTGGAGACTTCTGGACTGCTGACATAAATATTGAGGAGGCTGCTTCGTCTTTGTCTCGTTAAAACAGGCTACATGAATGCCCTTGTCTGATAAAATTGATTCTATAACTCTTGAGCTTTGGTCTCAAACCTTTGACGTTCAGTTGAGCTACTTTAGGGCTTGCCATGATGAGTTGAAGTGCGTTGGCTTGCGAATTGATGCTTGAATTCTCTAATCTTCGCATCGTATTTGACTTGACTGTAGTTTTGGCCAGAGAAAACATTGAGAGCCTGGAGGATGTTTATCTTTTGCTTTGGGGAATCGAAGAAGCATTGTATCATGGCTGCAATAATTGTCATACTATTATGTTCTCTTTGCTCAGCGAGATCGATCTTGTTGTTTAGTTCTGCTGCTTTGTTTTCGAGTATTTGGACCCTTTCAGTGAGGTTGCTTTCTATTTTCTCGAGTCTTGTCGATGTTGCTGAGGACTTCTTAAATCTTGTTCAGAGAGTTTTGCGAACTAGACTGTGCCTTGCTCTTCACTGCATCAGCATAATTGCTAGCTCTTGCTTCTTAGTACTTAGCGCGGCCTCGATAATTTGCGGAGTGGCTCTCTCCGCATTTGGAGCATCTGGCACTTTCTGGAACTACTTCACATTCTCTTATAACTTGCTCTCCACCACAACGTCTACATTTGAGATTGTTCGGGCAGTCTTTGGCCTTATGTTCGTATTGGAGTCATTTGAAGCATTGTACTACAGAGGTTTCAAGTCTCGATCTCTCACATCTCTTTCTCTGGTTGAAAATTGTAACTCTAGTAGCAGCAGCATTTCTGGCAGTTTTCTCTTTAGTGAATACTCTTATGAGTCTCGTAGGCTGGTTGGTCGCACGACTTGTTATTCGATGGAGTTGTTGTCTAAGAAGCTCGGGTTGGAAGTTTGTAGTATAAAAGCTCGAGTTGAAAGTTTGTACAGAGTTCTCGTCTTTGTGCAGGGTTCGTCTTTGTACAGAGTTAGAAACTTGGTCTTTGTACAGTTAAAAGGGGCTCGAAGTTGTTCAAAGATTGAGAGCGAGAGATGGGGTGTTCAGTGTCCCCAACTCAGGAGCTTCTCGGTTTCAGGCTGGACGAGCTGAGTGCTGAGGTGCTTCTCTTATCTTCACCCATTATGTGGGCAGAGTTGTCTTCTTGCACCCTCTTCGTCTGGGATCGCGGCGTCTTGCACGTTCTTCGTCTCGCGACATCTAGCACTTTCTTAGCTTGTCCTCGCGACGTCTTGCTCGGTCCCCCTCTCACTGAGAGTGAAACTAGCAGCTTACCGGCTATTTATAGACTGTAGTGCTAGCCTCAAGTCTTCGGCTCAGGACAGTCAAGACGGGGCTTCCTTTGCCTCCAACTAGTCTGTGTTCGAGGGAATTCTTCTTGGAGCGGTTACACCAGGGAGCTTGCAGGTCGACTTAGCTAGCTCGAGCTTCCTGAAAAGGATGCTCGGGGGGCGAGTGTTGCGTTCGTGAGAGTACGCCAACCCTTTGGTGTCTAAACCTGGGCTTGTGCTCTCGGCGGAACCGAATTGCAGGTGGTACCGCCAACACTAACTTATAGCACCAAGTACTCTTGACTCAATGCGAGCTAGCTCAGGAGTAAATCTATGTTGGCCGAGATGTCCCGCGTAGACTCAGCCTCTACTCCCGCGTAGTGTAGATTGGCAGCGCATTCCTGGCAGGGGCCTTTGGAAGGGGGGATAGCGCACAACTAAAGCCAACATTGAGAACCTGGAGGATGTTTGTTTTTTGCTTTGGGGAATCGAAGAAGCATTATCATGGCTGCAATAATTGTCATACTATTATGTTCTCTTTGCTCAGCGAAATCGATCTTGTTGTTTGGTTCTGCTGCTTCGTTTTCGAGTATTTGGACCCTTTCAGTGAGGTTGCTTTCTATTTTCTCGAGTATTGTCGATGTTGCTGAGGACTTCTTAAATCTTGTTCAGAGAGTTTTGCGAACTAGACTGTGCCTTGCTCTTCACTGCATCAGCATAGTTGCTAGCTCTTGCTTCTTAGTACTTAGCGCAGCCTCGATAATTTGCGGAGTGGCTCTCTCCGCAGTTGAAGCATCTGGCACTTTCTCGAACTACTTCACATTCTCTTATAACTTGCTCTCCACCACAACATCTACAATTAAGATTGTTTGGGCAGTCTTTGGCCTTATGTTCGTGTTGGAGGCATTTGAAACATTGTACTACCGAGGGTCTTATGAGTCTCGTAGGCTGGTTGGTCGCACGACCTGTTATTCGATGGAGTTGTTGTCTAAGAAGCTCGGGTTGGAAGTTTGTAGTATAAAACCTCGAGTTGAAAGTTTGTACAGAGTTCTCGTCTTTGTGCAGGGTTCGTCTTTGTACAGAGTTAGAAACTTGGTCTTTGTACAGTTAAAAGGGGCTCGAAGTTGTTCAAAGATTGAGAGCGAGAGATGCGATGTTCAGTGTCCCCAACTCAGGAGCTTCTCGGTTTCAGGCTGGACTAGCTAAGTGCTGAGGTGCTTCTCTTATATTCACCCACTATGTGGGCAGAGTTGTCTTCTTGCACCCTCTTCGTCTGGGATCGCGGCGTCTTGC
Organism: Convolutriloba macropyga; assembly: GCF_964194025.1. Classification (NCBI taxonomy): domain Eukaryota; kingdom Metazoa; phylum Xenacoelomorpha; order Acoela; family Convolutidae; genus Convolutriloba; species Convolutriloba macropyga. Next base: position 18,427,355 of record NC_134482.1, read on the forward strand.
ACGCTCTTCGTCTCGCGACATCTAGCACTTTCTTAGCTCCTCCTCGCGACGTCTTGCTCGGTCCCCCTCTCACTGAGAGTGAAACTAGCAGCTTACCGCCTATTTTTAGACTGTAGTGCTAGCCTCAAGTCTTAGGCTCAGGACGGTCAAGACCGGGCTTCCTTTGCCTCCAACTAGACTGTGTTCGAGGGAATTCTTCTTTGAGCGGTTACACCAGGGAGCTTGCAGGTCGACTGAGCTAGCTCGAGCTTCCTGAAAAGGATGCTCGGGGGGCGAGTGTTGCGTTCGTGAGAGTACGCCAACTCTTTGGTGTCTAAACCTGGGCTTGTGCTATCGGCGGAAACGAATTGCAAGTGGTACCGTCAACACTAACTTATAGCACCAAGTACTCTTGACTCAATGCGAGCTAGCTCAGGAGTAAATCTATGGTGGCCGAGATGTCCCGCGTAGACTCAGCCTCTACTCCCGCGTAGTGTAGATTGGCAGCGCATTCCTGGCAGGGGCCTTTGGAAGGGGGGATGGCGCACAACTAAAGCCAACATTGAGAACCTGGAGGATGTTTGTCTTTTGCTTTGGGGAATCGAAGAAGCATTATCATGGCTGCAATAATTGTCATACTATTATGTTCTCTTTGCTCAGCGAGATCGATCTTGTTGTTTAGTTCTGCTGCTTTGTTTTCGAGTATTTGGACCCTTTCAGTGAGGTTGCTTTCTATTTTCTCGAGTCTTGTCGATGTTGCTGAGGACTTCTTAAATCTTGTTCAGAGAGTTTTGCGAACTAGACTGTGCCTTGTTCTTCACTGCATCAGCATAGTTGCTAGCTCTTGCTTCTTAGTACTTAGCGCAGCCTCGATAATTTGCGGAGTGGCTCTCTCCGCATTTGGAGCATCTGGCACTTTCTGGAACTACTTCACATTCTCTTATAACTTGCTCTCCACCACAACGTCTACATTTGAGATTGTTCGGGCAGTCTTTGGCCTTATGTTCGTATTGGAGTCATTTGAAGCATTGTACTACAGAGGTTTCAAGTCTCGATCTCTCACATCTCTTTCTCTGGTTGAAAATTGTAACTCTAGTAGCAGCAGCATTTCTGGCAGTTTTCTCTTTAGTGAATACTCTTATGAGTCTCGTAGGCTGGTTGGTCGCACGACTTGTTATTCGATGGAGTTGTTGTCTAAGAAGCTCGGGTTGGAAGTTTGTAGTATAAAAGCTCGAGTTGAAAGTTTGTACAGAGTTCTCGTCTTTGTGCAGGGTTCGTCTTTGTACAGAGTTAGAAACTTGGTCTTTGTACAGTTAAAAGGGGCTCGAAGTTGTTCAAAGATTGAGAGCGAGAGATGGGGTGTTCAGTGTCCCCAACTCAGGAGCTTCTCGGTTTCAGGCTGGACGAGCTGAGTGCTGAGGTGCTTCTCTTATCTTCACCCATTATGTGGGCAGAGTTGTCTTCTTGCACCCTCTTCGTCTGGGATCGCGGCGTCTTGCACGTTCTTCGTCTCGCGACATCTAGCACTTTCTTAGCTTGTCCTCGCGACGTCTTGCTCGGTCCCCCTCTCACTGAGAGTGAAACTAGCAGCTTACCGGCTATTTATAGACTGTAGTGCTAGCCTCAAGTCTTCGGCTCAGGACAGTCAAGACGGGGCTTCCTTTGCCTCCAACTAGTCTGTGTTCGAGGGAATTCTTCTTGGAGCGGTTACACCAGGGAGCTTGCAGGTCGACTTAGCTAGCTCGAGCTTCCTGAAAAGGATGCTCGGGGGGCGAGTGTTGCGTTCGTGAGAGTACGCCAACCCTTTGGTGTCTAAACCTGGGCTTGTGCTCTCGGCGGAACCGAATTGCAGGTGGTACCGCCAACACTAACTTATAGCACCAAGTACTCTTGACTCAATGCGAGCTAGCTCAGGAGTAAATCTATGTTGGCCGAGATGTCCCGCGTAGACTCAGCCTCTACTCCCGCGTAGTGTAGATTGGCAGCGCATTCCTGGCAGGGGCCTTTGGAAGGGGGGATAGCGCACAACTAAAGCCAACATTGAGAACCTGGAGGATGTTTGTTTTTTGCTTTGGGGAATCGAAGAAGCATTATCATGGCTGCAATAATTGTCATACTATTATGTTCTCTTTGCTCAGCGAAATCGATCTTGTTGTTTGGTTCTGCTGCTTCGTTTTCGAGTATTTGGACCCTTTCAGTGAGGTTGCTTTCTATTTTCTCGAGTATTGTCGATGTTGCTGAGGACTTCTTAAATCTTGTTCAGAGAGTTTTGCGAACTAGACTGTGCCTTGCTCTTCACTGCATCAGCATAGTTGCTAGCTCTTGCTTCTTAGTACTTAGCGCAGCCTCGATAATTTGCGGAGTGGCTCTCTCCGCAGTTGAAGCATCTGGCACTTTCTCGAACTACTTCACATTCTCTTATAACTTGCTCTCCACCACAACATCTACAATTAAGATTGTTTGGGCAGTCTTTGGCCTTATGTTCGTGTTGGAGGCATTTGAAACATTGTACTACCGAGGGTCTTATGAGTCTCGTAGGCTGGTTGGTCGCACGACCTGTTATTCGATGGAGTTGTTGTCTAAGAAGCTCGGGTTGGAAGTTTGTAGTATAAAACCTCGAGTTGAAAGTTTGTACAGAGTTCTCGTCTTTGTGCAGGGTTCGTCTTTGTACAGAGTTAGAAACTTGGTCTTTGTACAGTTAAAAGGGGCTCGAAGTTGTTCAAAGATTGAGAGCGAGAGATGCGATGTTCAGTGTCCCCAACTCAGGAGCTTCTCGGTTTCAGGCTGGACTAGCTAAGTGCTGAGGTGCTTCTCTTATATTCACCCACTATGTGGGCAGAGTTGTCTTCTTGCACCCTCTTCGTCTGGGATCGCGGCGTCTTGCACGCTCTTCGTCTCGCGACATCTAGCACTTTCTTAGCTCCTCCTCGCGACGTCTTGCTCGGTCCCCCTCTCACTGAGAGTGAAACTAGCAGCTTACCGCCTATTTTTAGACTGTAGTGCTAGCCTCAAGTCTTAGGCTCAGGACGGTCAAGACCGGGCTTCCTTTGCCTCCAACTAGACTGTGTTCGAGGGAATTCTTCTTTGAGCGGTTACACCAGGGAGCTTGCAGGTCGACTGAGCTAGCTCGAGCTTCCTGAAAAGGATGCTCGGGGGGCGAGTGTTGCGTTCGTGAGAGTACGCCAACTCTTTGGTGTCTAAACCTGGGCTTGTGCTATCGGCGGAAACGAATTGCAAGTGGTACCGTCAACACTAACTTATAGCACCAAGTACTCTTGACTCAATGCGAGCTAGCTCAGGAGTAAATCTATGGTGGCCGAGATGTCCCGCGTAGACTCAGCCTCTACTCCCGCGTAGTGTAGATTGGCAGCGCATTCCTGGCAGGGGCCTTTGGAAGGGGGGATGGCGCACAACTAAAGCCAACATTGAGAACCTGGAGGATGTTTGTCTTTTGCTTTGGGGAATCGAAGAAGCATTATCATGGCTGCAATAATTGTCATACTATTATGTTCTTTGCTCAGCGAGATCGATCTTGTTGTTTGGTTCTGCTGCTTCGTTTTCGAGTATTTGGACCCTTTCAGTGAGGTTGCTTTCTATTTTCTCGAGTATTGTCGATGTTGCTGAGGACTTCTTAAATCTTGTTCAGAGAGTTTTGCGAACTAGACTGTGCCTTGCTCTTCACTGCATCAGCATAGTTGCTAGCTCTTGCTTCTTAGTAATTAGCGCAGCCTCGATAATTTGCGGAGTGGCTCTCTCCGCAGTTGGAGCATCTGGCACTTTCTCGAACTACTTCACATTCTCTTATAACTTGCTCTCCACCACAACGTCTACAATTAAGATTGTTTGGGCCGTCTTTGGCCTTATGTTCGTGTTGGAGGCATTTGAAACATTGTACTACCGAGGGTTCAAGTCTCGATCTCTCACATCTCTTTCTCTGGTTGAAAATTGTAACTCGAGTAGCAACAGCATTTCTGGCAGTTTTCTCTGTGTTAGTGAATACTCTTATGAGTCTCGTAGGCTGGTTGGTCGCACGACTTGTTATTCGATGGAGTTGTTGTCTAAGAAGCTCGGGTTGGAAGTTTGTAGTATAAAACCTCGAGTTGAAAGTTTGTACAGAGTTCTCGTCTTTGTGCAGGGTTCGTCTTTGTACAGAGTTAGAAACTTGGTCTTTGTACAGTTAAAAGGGGCTCGAAGTTGTTCAAAGATTGAGAGCGAGAGATGCGATGTTCAGTGTTCCCAACTCAGGAGCTTCTCGGTTTCAGGCTGGACTAGCTAAGTGCTGAGGTGCTTCTCTTATCTTCACCCACTATGTGGGCAGAGTTGTCTTCTTGCACCCTCTTCGTCTGGGATCGCGGCGTCTTGCACGCTCTTCGTCTCGCGACATCTAGCACTTTCTTAGCTCCTCCTCGCGACGTCTTGCTCGGTCCCCCTCTCACTGAGAGTGAAACTAGCAGCTTACCGCCTATTTATAGACTGTAGTGCTAGCCTCAAGTCTTAGGCTCAGGACGGTCAAGACCGGGCTTCCTTTGCCTCCAACTAGTCTGTGTTCGAGGGAATTCTTCTTGGAGCGGTTACACCAGGGAGCTTGCAGGTCGACTGAGCTAGCTCGAGCTTCCTGAAAAGGATGCTCGGGGGGGGGGGGCGAGTGTTGCGTTCGTGAGAGTACGCCAACCCTTTGGTGGCTAAACCTGGGGTTGTGCTCTCGGCGGAACCGAATTGCAAGTGGTACCGCCAACACTAACCTATAGCACCAAGTACTCTTGACTCAATGCGAGCTAGCTCAGGAGTAAGTGCTATGGTGGCCGGGATGTTCCGCGTAGACTCAGCCTCTACTCCCGCGTAGTGTAGATTGGCAGCACATTCCTGGCAGGGGCCTTTGGGGGGGGGGGGGTGGCGCACAACTAAATTCTCGCCTCATGGTAAAGAGACTGAGATAACTAGGTCGGCTTATCGTTGCTGAGAAAGATAGTACTGCGAACTCTTCGTCTTGCTCCTCATCTGTCGTCTTGGGTTGGGGCAAACAACTTTTTCGCTACCTATTTAAAAAAGGCTGTTCAAAAACCCATATTGAGCTTAGCTAATCACAGCGTGAGAAAATAGCCACGTCATATCACGGCACTTTTTCAGCCAATCAGTGCGAGAAAAGAGCTCCCAAAGCAGCCTAACTGTATATTGACCTCTCAGCCAATCAGAGTGCGAGAAAAGAGCTCCCAAAGTAGCCTAACACTTTCTCACACTCTTATGGGCTGAGAGTTCAGTATACTGCTAGGCTACTTTGGGAGATCTTTGGCTTCTTTGACTTTGTTTGCAGTGATCAACTTAGCTATCTCGGTAGTTCTGGGTTTCATCGAGAAGCCTTTTTCGTTCTGGTTTCGTCTAACCTCTCCATAGTTGGGGTTAGCAATTAAATTCTTGAGCTGCTGATTGAACTCTTTGTGGCTAGGTGTCTCGTGTTCGAAGGAGAAGTAGATAACTTTAATACGTTGCTCAGCCTGAAGTTGCCTCTATGATTTGACTTTGGAGTTCTACTTTGATATCATCCGGTTCGATGTCTTGATCAACACTGGCTATGAAGAAGCGTGGTTTGACTTGGTTAGGCAGCAATGCTAAGGTTAAATCGTTAGTGCGTGGAAGCTTTTTAGACTTTGTTGTCATTGATCAACTTTGCTATCTCGGTCTTTCTAGGTGTCACCGAGATGCCTCTTCCATTCAGGTTTTGTCTAACTCCTCCATAGTTCGGGTTGCCTGTTTTATTCTTGTGAGATGCTGATTAAACCCTTTGTGGCTAGGAGTCTCTTGTTCGAAGAAGGAAAAGACATATATTATGTTCTCTTTGCTCAGCGAGATCGATCTTGTTGTTTAGTTCTGCTGCTTTGTTTTACTTTTATTTGGACCCTTTCAGTGAGGTTGCTTTCTATTTTCTCGAGTCTCTTGTCGATGTTGCTGAGGACTTCTTAAATCTTGTTCAGAGAGTTTTGCGGACCAGACTGTGCCTTGCTCTTCACTGCATCAGCATAGTTGCTAGCTCTTGCTTCTTGGTACTTAGCGCAGCCTCGATAATTCGCATAGTGGCTCACCGCAGTTCGAGCATTTGGCACTTTCTAGAGCTACTTCACCTTCTCTTATAACTTGCTCTCCGCCACAGCGTCTTCATTTGAGATTTTTCGGGCAGTCTTTGGCCTTATTGTCGTATTGGAGGCATTTGAAGCATTGTACTACCGAGAGTTCAAGTCTCGATCTCTCACATCTTTCTCTGGTTGAAAATTGTAACTCCAGTATCAACAGCATTTCTGGCAACTGTCTCTATGTTAGTGAATACTCTGAGTCTCGTAGGCTGGTTGGTCGCACGACTTGTTATTCGATGAACTGATATTGCCTGTGTTCTGACTTTGCAGCTCCACTTTATGTCCTCAGGATCGATGTCTTGATCGACACTGGTTATCACGACGCTTGGTTTCACTGGGTTGGTGGCAGCAGTGCTAAGTTTGACTCGATAGTTTGTGAAAGCTACTTTGACTTTATTTGCAGTAATCAGCTTAGTTATCTCGGTAGTTCTTGGATTCGTCGAGTAGCCTTTTCCGTTCTGATTTCGCCTCACTCCTCCGTAGTTTGGATGGCCAGTTAAGTTCTTCAGCTGCTGGTTAAATTCTTTGTGGCTCGGTGTTTCATGTTGAAATGTGAAGTAGACTACTTTTATGTTGCTCAGGCTGCCTTTTTCTAATCTTGGATCTGGTTCGGGGTCCATCACTTGCTTTGCGTTTCCTCTGGCTTTGGTTGTGGCTCGTTGCTTGACTTTGGCCGAGGTTGGAGGCTTGAGATAGGGCAAGTCTTTGAGCAGAGCAGTTCACTGTTGAGGCAGTTGGTTGGGAGGTCTTCGAGTTCAGAGAGAGAAGGGATTTCGAAGAGACATCACTAAGTTGGCTTGAGTGCTTCAAGTTGTAAAAGCTCGAGTTGGAAGTTTGTAAAAGCTCGTGTTGGAAGTTTGTACAGAGGAAAAGTCTTAGATTTAAATTAGGTCAGCTTATCGGTGTTGCTGAGAGGATATATTGCTGCTGTTCTCTCTTCGTCTTATCTGTTGTCGTGTTTGGAATTTATCACATACTTTTTGAACCTAGTTGAAAGTTTGTTTCAAAGTTCTAGTTTCGATATTCAGCCAATTAGAGTGCAAGAAACTTGCAGCCTCTGTCACCGAGGACTATTGTATAATGTTACAGCTCTGAGCCAGTTAGATTGTGAGAAACTTGGTCTGTGTGTAGCCCAATAGTGTTGGCTTATGTTCAAAATCAATAATTTTCGACCTACCAAAATATGAGAAATTATATAACAACTCTCTTTCAAAGAGAGTGCGAGAAGTTAGCTCTATATGCAACTGTGAGCTGTAACAATAGATTACACCATATTGCACCATCTTGGTCAAGACCTTTTTCTAGCACCTTCTCTGACGTGTAGTTATCCTCGCAACTTCTTGCTTGGATCCCACTCACTTATTATGGCATCTCCCGTTTTTAAGCAGGTTTTGCTATGGTGTTATTATCTTTCTAATACGGTTTTTATTCAGTATTTGCTTTGTGGTTTTTCCAAGTGCGAGGTACAAGGTAGAAACGTTCTGATTTCTGCTAAGTTAATAGGGGTGCTTGATACAAGCGACTGAATGGAGGTGCCGTAGTGCCGAACTGAAATTATACAATGTTACTGCGTGCAGTATTTTTCCCTTTTCTTTTTATCAACCAATCATAAGCTAAAACGTGATACCTATTTTGCATATACCAGTGGGTTAGCAGTGATAATGTCAGTACCTTGACATTTTGACATTGGTGAAGTGATTCTGAAGTTTCTTAGGAGTTAGTTAGTTGGGAGAATTGCTCCAAATTGCTGTTTTAAATGAACCAACAGGCCTTGTGTCGACAGTAAGATTTACAAAATTGTTCAGAAGAAAAATTCCGAGTGTACACCGTTCGTCAATTGATTTGATAAGCTCTGAAGTAAGAAGTCTTACGTCTATTTGAAATTGCTTGGATCGGGTTGACTTTGGTTTGGCAAATGAAAGGAGTTGGTCTTGAAATAGTTCTTCGACTGTGGCATTTTGCTTCAGTGCTCGTGTAAAGTGAATTATGGTTAGTGAGTGAGGTTGATCCTCTATTTGGAGTTAGCTCTGATATGTGCAGTTCCTTGACAGTAGTCCAAATCGGGCAAATTTCTAGCAAGAGGTAACTTGAAAAAGTTACTCAAGGCGTGGATCTGTTGGTCGAGTCGCTAATTAAGACCTTCGATAATATCACTTGTAGCGACTCTTGGAGGCAGCAAGCTGACCTCGCAGATCTCAATACTTGGCCGTGCAGGCTAGTGCAGGAGCTCTAGTGTCAGAGAAATCCCGCGTAGACTCTGCCTCTACTCTCGCGTATGTAGATTGGCAGCGCAGCTCTAGCAAGGGTCACTTTGGGGAGGGAGGTGGCGTGCAACTAAAGCCTTGCCTCTTAGAAAAGAGACTGAAGTTATAACTTTGGTCGGCTTATCAGAGTTGCTGAGAGAGGTTATTGCTGGGATCTCTTCATTTAGCTCATCATCTGTCGTCTTGAGTCGTCAGAAACCCATATTTCAACTTAAAGCGAGCTATAGAGATACCTCTCAAAAACCCATAGTTCGCTCAGCTAATCAGACTCATTTTCTATGCAAGCTAAAAGCTCGAGGTAGAAGTTTGTACAGAGGTTGTTGTGTAAAAGCTCGAGGTGAGTGTTTGTACACCAAAAACGCGAGGTGGAATTTTGTACAGAGGTTGTCTAAAAGCTCGGAATTTTGTACACTGGAAGCTCGAGTTGGAAGTTTGTACAGAGGTTGATGTCTATAAGCTCGAGGTGAAAGTTTGTACACTGAAAGCTCAAGGTAGAAGTCTGTACAGAGGTTCTTGTCTAAAAGCTCGAGTGTTAAGTTTGTACAGATGAAAAAGACTATGTGCGGATAAGATGCTCGAGGTTGTACTTCGAAGATGGAGTTAAGAACGTCTGTGTGAAGAGGTAAAAAGCTGGAAGCGAGTTCGAAGTGTTTAAAAGTTCGAAGCAAGATCAGATGCGTAGTGGGACTCAGGTTCAGCAGGCTATCAGACTAAGGTGAGGACGAACTCATTGCAGGGTGTTACTCTTATCTTCTGTCTTCACCCACTATGTGGGCCGAGTTGTCTTTTAGCACCTTTAGCACCTTCCTCGTCTTGTACCTTCTTTCGTCACGCGACGTCTTGCTCTGCTAGTGCTCGTCCTTGCGGCGTCTTGGTCGGATCCCCTCTCACCGTGAGTGAAGCTAACAGCTTATCGCCTACCTGTTGACGATAGTGCTAGATCTAGCCTTTGGCTCAGGACGGCAAAGACCGGATTCCTTCACCTCAGAACTTGTCTCGGTGTTAGAGATAATTGTTTTCTGACGGAGCACTAGAATTGGACCGGTGTACTAGCAAGAGTTCACTTGAAAAAGTAACTCGTGGCGGGGATCTGTTGGTCAAGTCGCTAATTAAGACCTTCGATAATAGCAATTGTAGCACCTCTTGGAGGCAGCAAGTTGACCTCGCAGATCTCAATACTTGCCGTGCAGGCTAGTGCAGGAGCTCTAGTGTCAGGGAAGTCCCACGTAGACTCTGCCTCTACTGCCGCGTAGTTAGATTGGCAGCTCTAGCAGGGGTCACTTTGGGGAGGGAGGTGGCGCGCAACTAAAGCCTTGCCTCTTAGACAAGAGACTGAAAGTATAACTTGGTCGGCTTGTCAGCGTTACTGAGGGATTTTATTGCTGCGATCTCTTCATCTAGCTCATCTGTCGTCTTGGGTTGGGTTCCAAGAGAGAGCTGACACCATCAAAAACCCATATTTCAACTTAAAGCGAGCTACCTTTCAAAAACCCATATTTCGCTCAGCCAATCAGACCCATATTCTATGCTAGCTAAAAGCTCGATGTGGAAGTTTGTACAGAGGTTGTTGTGTAAAAACATGAGGTGGAAGTTTGTACAGAGGTTGTTGTCTAAAGGCTCGAGGTGGAAGTTTGTACACTACAAATACTAGTTTCTACTAAGTTGTTGCTGTGTGTGATAGGTGGCGATGGTGCTTGTTGGCAATAAATGTGACTTGGACAGTGAGAGAGTGGTTGGCAGAGACCAGGGCAATATCAAGGCCAAGCAATTTGCATGCAACTTCTTTGAAGTATCAGCTAAGAACAAGATCAACGTACACGAGGTTAGTAGTCTTTTTTAACAACATAACTGCAATCTCTTTAGCTCCATTTTCAAATTCTTTTTTTCAACTTCTGGTAACAAAAAATGGGTGACTCAGTTTATTGATCTAACTTGTTTCTGGCATTTTTGCAAAAAAAAGCAATAATTATTAAAGCTTGTGGTTTTCGTATTTTGAATTTTAGTAAGGTCTAATTTACGGTTATCTGTGACTAATTGGCTTCACGTCTATAAATTTTGGAATTCACTGTGGGGAAAATTTTGGGAAATTTGGCAAGTTTCGTTTTGCGAATGAGATCTCTAAATGTCGCTAATATATTAACAAAAAGTATTAAAGAACTCTAACCGTGATTTGGATGTCTCGCTTGTGTGTTTTCAGATCTTTTACGATCTAGTGCGGACTATAAACAAATTGAGCCCGACGAAGTTTACAAAGACGAAGAACACGAAAAAGCAGAGGAAGAAGAATACGAGTGGAGGGGGAGGATGTTTACTCTTGTGATCAGAATTACCAACCATTCATTCATGTATTATACAGATTAATAGTTCTTTCGCTTCTCATTAATGGTTCGGAGCTGGAAAAGATAACAATTAGGAACTGTTTCTACTCCATCCCAAATGAGGAATATAAATATCTATAATTAATAGCCGCCCTCATCCTCTCAGCCGGCTATTATAGCGCTCCTATTTTTTTACAATTCAAAGAATTTGACTTGTATTGGGGCGCTGTCTTTTTTACGACTCGAAGAGGAGTATTGGAGAAGTCCTTTTTTTTAAATCAATTTTATTGGAGTGATTTTTGGAGCAGGAAATGAAACGCTTGAAAAAATTTGGAGTGATTTTGGCGCTGAACAAAAGTGAAAAGCGGAGCGAAAAGAGAGTGGTTTTTGTTCATACCGTTGTTTTTGAGAGAGCGAGAAATTGATGTGTGAAAAAATTTTCTCTAAGCGAGCGAAATTTTTTTGTTCATGTGCGGCATTTTAAAGCAGTTTTTTTTCATTTGTTTTCGTTAAGAAGTTTGGTTATGATTTTGTTTTAATTTTAGGCTGGTTTCGGCATTGGTTTGAAGGTTTCTGGAAATTCTTATGAATTTTATGATAATTCGGTGGTTTTTAATGTATTTTGCTGATTATCGGGCTAATTTTTGCGTCTTTTTGACGATAATTTTGTTTTACTGGCTCAAATGGGTATTGAAGAAACCTCTTCTACGTGAGCAATATTATGATAACAATTGGTTACAGTTTTGTGGGTAAGAATCTTTTTTTTGTTGAGAAATATGACAAAAAAATGGCGAAAATTGGAACTATTTTTCTTAATTTTTTGCAGTTTTTCGATTTTTTCTGTTTTTAGCTAAGTTTCTTTGCGTATTATGACTTGCCTATTGTTTTGCAAGCATCTGGATACCCTATTGGCTGAAGGGAATTTTTCTTTGGATTTATATGTTTTTTGAAATATTAAAAAAATTAGTAACTTTTTCCAGTTTTTCAGTGAAAGTTGGAAGATTTTTTTTCATAATTTAGCCTAAAGTTTTTTTTCAAAACTCATATAAGTGATTTTTGTAAGCACTAGTTGGTTTGATGAAGTTATTTTGGTGAAGAGATAGTTTTTTCGGGATCTCAATTTATAACACATTTGATTTTATTGTTTTAGTTTTTTGTTTCATGACTTTGTTTCAAGATAATCATAAATTAGTGAGGGCATTATTTGATGAGTAGTTGGATAGCGTTTAAATGGATTTTCACTTCGAGTCGTTTCCGGAATTCTTCCGGCTATTTTTTTTTAAGATCTGTTCACACATTTTCATTTTTGAAGTCAAATTGGAGTAGTGATTTTGGTCACGCCGAAACAGGAAATGGAACGAAAAAGCGAGTGGTTTTGCGGCGTGAATTTTTTTCGCTCTAATTTTAAAGTAGAGTGAGAAAACGGTGTTTGAACAAAAATTCGGTTTCTCGCTAGTGGTTTTTTGTTCACATGCGGCAATTTCACTCTGATTTTCACTATTTTTTCAATTTTTTGGATCGGACTTTTTTCTAAATGGTTTTCCCACCCCATTCACAGCTCATTGTAGGCCTAGTTTTTTGTTTGATATAAATTTTCTTTTATCGCTAGTGGTTTTTTTGTTCACATGCGGCATTTTGACACTGATTTTCTGTTTATTTCTTAATTTTTTGTTCTGGTTTTTTTAAAAATGGTTTTCTCAATTCACTCATAGTCCATTCTAGGTCTAGTTTCTCCGTTTAGTCAATGAAAATTCTTTGAATTGTACGTCAGGACTTGTCCTGCTATGTTTTTTTACTTCGTCGAACTTTTTTTCGCTTTACCATTTTGCCGCTTTTTCGACATTTTGCGTGAAATCTTTTTGACTTCTCTAGGCTAGTTTCTCTCTTCTCTCATTCTGCTGGAAGTGAATTTGAACATCAGTTGCTCAGCAAAGCAATTGAAAATGAACAGAGTCAGTATAAAAAATCAAAGTCAGAAATAGAAACGGGATAAACCCATAAAGCCCAATTTTAGATGCCCGCTATTTGAACGTCGTTCATATAAGTCTTAGTTACCATCTCTAATGCTTATGGTCATTGATAGTAGCCCCTGTAGCCTCTCTCTAAGAAACAGAAGTATGTTCAACTACGAAATGCCATCAAAATAATTCGGACTTAAAAAATGTTTCAATATCTTCTATTCTTTCAATCCCAATCATGCTTATTGGAATCAACGGCGGCTATTTTCCGGCAATCTGCCGGGTATGTTTGACATTTTTACACCCATTTGTCGTAATTTTATTTGTTTTTTTTTCAAATTAAAAAATTAAAATTTTAGTCAAAACGTTAGGGATACTTGAAACAAACGTAGGAAATTATTGAAATACCAGTGTCATCGCTATTTCGAACTCCAATTGGCTATTAGAACGATTGATATTCCATAAATGTGACGTAATTTGTTTACATTATTATTAATAATTTGTTCACATGATTGTTAACTGAGAAAAAAAAGTATTCACGGTGGATGTGGAAACAGATCCTGAAATTAGTCTTATGTCTCAAATTCCCAATAAGGAAGTTAATTCCTTCATTATCTTTGCAAAGAGCAAACCCAAATAATTGTGACTACATTAGATAAGAGTCATGAGGTGGGTAGGATCTATTCTGTCCCCCCCCCCAGTGTTATATGTTGTTATATAGCACGTTACTATTTATGCTCACTAAGCTGGGGGTGGGGGGGGGGGGCAGAATAGATCCGATGGTTATGTGTGGCTATATTTCAGTGTTACAAAGGAAATAACTCATTCTGTAATTTAAAATTGTTTCTTCCTCATCTGAATAGGAAAGATTTTTTTTTCATCTGGATCCAATTGGCAACGTTGTATTTGCTAATTATGTTAGTTTTGAGAATCTTGGATAATTGGAATAATCTTTCAACGCAAGTCTTTCAGAAAAAGAGGGAGGGATTTGTATTACCGGAAAAGATCGAAGTAGTTTTATAATTGAAACAATCAGTAAAAATGAACAATGAAGTTATTTCTAGCCGGATGAGGAAACAGTTGTAGCCTTGGGCTTATTTCATTTGATATGTCGAAACCAGAAGGCAGGTCGATTTTTCTTATTGTTAGATCTAAGAATAGTCTATTTGAAGGCAAGTGAACGCCGATACTATTGCATTATGGAAACAAATTAGACCTATTTCTCTATTTAGTCGCTACATGATCTAATTTATCTTTGCTCTCTATCCTGTTTATCGCTGCTGCTTTTCCCCATGACTAAAAATCAATGAACTGTCTTGAATTAAGTTCACCGTGAATTTTGGTTTGTGCCCGTTATAGAACGCAAAAAGCCCCACCCCCTCCCCCACGCATCCATTTTACCAGAACCCACAAAAATGTATAAATCAGTTCTTACCGACTATGTTATGATAAAAATTTGTCGAAAGAAGAATACCCATAGGGGGGGGGGGGGGGGGGGTAGTCGGCACCCAATCAGCAATATGTATTCTTCTTCGGCTCTCGGCTTTTATTCCCGACATGTTTTCCCCCTATTTTTAATAGCTGCATTAGCTCATTAGCTTTTCAGCCGCCTATTATAGTGCTCCTTTTTTGTTTTGAATTGTATTGGGGCGAGACATTTTCATGATTTTTGAAGTCAAATTGAAGTAGTGATTTTGGTCACGCCGAAACAGGAAGTGGAGCGAAACAGCGAGTGATTTCGGGCCTGACATTTTTTGACTTTAATTTTAAAGCAGAGGGAGAAAACGGCGTTTGAACAAAAATTCGATTTCTCGCTAATTGGGTGTAGCAAATTTAAGCCGTCTGTCGTTTAGGTCATACTAATTAATTTTAATAGGACACGCATAAACTATGCCTCACTGATTGAGTGCTCTTATATGTGCTCTTGAGTGCTTTTAATTAACTTTTCGAATGTTCATTGGGTCATGCCTCTCTCGCCGAGTGCAACTTAAAATACAGAAAAAACTCTGCCATTTCTCATTCTTAAATTTACCTCGCTCGTTGGGTGTAGAATAAAATTCAACTCTTGATATAACAAAATAAAAAAACTTAGAAATCGCTGATTTACTCAATGAGTTCAAACTCGTTCTTTATTGCAATTGAAAATCTGGAAATTGTACTCTTACATAGATAATTGTTTTTTTTTGCCCGCTGATTGGGTGTAGCAAGATAAAGCAGTCTGTCTTTGAGGTCATACCATTTAACTTTTATAGGCGACACAAAAACTCAGCTTCGCTGATTGAGCGCTGTTATGGAAACTTCTTTCCATTATAACAAAACTTTTATTTAACTTTTCGAATGCAATTAAAAAATACAGAAAACGCAGACTGCAGAACTCTCCTTCTTGAATAAAATCACTCAATTTAAAGAACGGAAAAATTGTTGGACAACTAAATTTTATTTTTTTGATCATTACGAATGCTCATACAAAGAACAGATTGTTACTAAAAACAGCTCCTGCTTATAGAAGTCGTTTACACAGAAAAATTTTTCGAGTGCTTCAACTGGTTTTACATCCTCATAATTGGACTCCGCTACACGGTAGAGAACACCCTTAACTGTTCCAATTTCCTCAACAATGTCAAAAAGTTTCACTAGTGCGCGCGCGGGAATTCCTTCGGAGGGGACAGAAACAAAGAATAGAATTTCTCCCAACGATTGTCGGTTGTTGTGAGAGAATTTCACAAAACTGTTTGCATTTTTCGATCTCTTATAGGCAGCAGACTCGAAATACACTCTTCCAAACTTGTCTGTTGGCAAAACGCGCATCATTGTATAGAGAACGTGCACTTCTTGTTTCAGTCATTTCTTTATCAACATTTTCTTCCTTATCCTCATGAATTCCTGAAGCTAAAGCGTCCACGAAACGAAACGCTGTATCTCTGCAAAATTCTTCGACATATCACTTCGCATTCGTTCACTGAGCTATTGACAACTTCGCCAAGAACTCGGTTTGCTGCTTCAAAAGACATCGCCGATGGTGAAGAAAGCGGACCAATGCGCTCGACTTGGCTACGAAGGTGTCTCAGGGAATGCATATTAATTGTTTTTATGCGTTCGTCATTTTCAAAGTAATCTACGGCTTTTTTGCAAAAGTCCGCCAAAAATTTTAGCCAACTCTATCTTTTTAGCTAGACTCTAACCAACAGTCTGACAGCATTTGACAAATTCATCAACTGTGTGTATAATTCTCTCTGAAGCCGATCTCTAGAAACAATAGGAGCCACGTAGAA
Organism: Convolutriloba macropyga; assembly: GCF_964194025.1. NCBI lineage: Eukaryota > Metazoa > Xenacoelomorpha > Acoela > Convolutidae > Convolutriloba > Convolutriloba macropyga. The sequence continues at coordinate 18,443,271 of NC_134482.1, forward strand.
AATCTAGTTAAAAAATTTGTTATCCTTGAATTGTGCAATTTCATCTAGAGTTCGAATTGCTCTGGTGTATGCTGTCATTTCTCTTGGGCTAGAGAGTGTGAACAAGATTTTTTATTTCCTTTCTCTTGTCAACTGAGAGACTTTTAGTTACTCGACGATACACATCTGGGACAACACCCAAAAGAGCGCAGTGCATATAATCTGTTGCAGCACTTAAAGGAAGTCTCTCAACCAGGCCATCAAAAGAACTTCTCCCTTTAACGCCTGCCTCATTGTTTTTTCCACCAAGACATTCAACTATAGTAACATGTTATTTGTGAATGCCATTATCTCTCAATTCCGACTCTTGATTGCAGGGATCGTACGAATGAGTACGACCGATAGTTTTCAATTCTGTCACACAAACATGGCATCCATAAAAGCCGATAAATTTGTGCATATTTAAAATATGATGTTTTTCGCCCAAGTCTGCTATGAGAAGACAATCTGTATAGAAAATAGTCAAGTCTGCGTCATTAGCGTGTATAGATCCACTTAATTCATATTGAAGTGCAGGCACGAGAATTTCCAATACGGAGCTCCACTTCCAACAAACAAACCCGCAAGAACACTGTTCTTCCTTGACATACGCAAATTTTGTGGAAGATCGCTGATTTAAAACCATGTGTGCCATACCTTTTTGTTAGTAAACTATTTAATATTGACGCCATCGGTAAAAATAATTAGAGTTATTAACACAGAATTATCAGCAATTTTTTACTGGTTGGGCCAGAGTTAAGCTTAGGTCGGTTTCGGGATATTTCTCACGAAACAAAGCATAATCCAAAATCTGTTTTAGGTTGTGCTGTACAGCAAAGTTAAGAGCAAAGCAAAAGTTCAAGACGCAGTAGTTGCCTTTCTCATTGTTTAAAAACATCCGCCGACTATGAGAAAGATTTTGACTTCATTTTCTTCAAGAACAAATATCCAGACGGAAAAAAGTTTTTTTCAGGCAGGGCGCAAGTAATGAGAGAATGGAGCAATTGTGATCCAACGTCTGACAAACCTGTTGATATTAAACCTCTGGATATTAAACCTCGAGTAAAACATCTCGGTCAAAGTTGTTGCATCGCTGACTGTTATGTGACTCTGTCTGTACTAGGGTTGTTGGAAGTTTTTTGAGCGCTCAACTGACAATAGAAAATTTTCTTCTGGATACACGTTAGAGAATGGAATGAGGGAGGCTGGTAATAAACAAAATTTGTAAGAGGAGACGAACATCTATGCTCATTGGTCAAGACACGTTGCTCCCAAAATATGTATTATTTTCCGAAGAACAATCTACCGATGACGTGGACTGCTCGTTTTGGGGTGCAAAAACATCAATTTCAGAAGAGAAGACAACTGAAATTGATTTGGAAGTTTGCAAGCTATTGATCAAATTTCGATGTTCTGCAACAGTTGAAGGTTTAAAATCAGAGCAAAAAGCGGCAGCTCGTTCTAACTGAGAGCGCCTTGATACACAAGCACGTTTCGGTTGCACTGGACCGTCACAAATTTCTCGACAAACTTCAGAACATACTTCTGAAACTAACTCTTCAATCTGTTCTTTTAAAAGGTTCTCAATTTGACATCTTTGGATATGAAAGTCCTGCATCTGCTTTGTGTTGAGGCGAAAAAGTCTTCACCGTATTTCACAAAAACTTCGTCACCTTTATTCAATTTTCTTCTAACGCGTATTTGCACAATTCCAACGTCACTTGAAAAATCATATTCACAGTTAGGGCTACAGTCCGAGTTAATGAAGCGAACACGCCCTAAAAGAACCATGTTTGATCCAGTCCGTTCGGAACGAATGATGGACAGATCATAAACACCATCTGGTATCGGCTTCACAAAGCCAACAGGAGAGCGTCGGAAAACTGTTCCAGCATTAACTTCATCAGATCCATTGTACACCAAGCGATATCCACCGTACTGGTCATGGACTATATCAAACATCTCACGAAGCTTTGATAGCTATCACAGAATATCGTAGGTCTTTTCCAGGAACCAAATCTGCTGAGTTGTTGATCAAAATGTCCCTCGCTCATCGGCGCTACAATAGAGAGCAGGTCGGTCAGCTGTCTCTACAAATCTTTTGACGGTGTAAGCGTCACACTGAGACAAAACAACCCAGTCAATCTCTTTATAGGGATCATAACAATAACTGAGTCGCAAAAAAATTAATTAATTGATAGAAAAACATTGTTTTGCTGGGCATTGCTCTATTGACAGTTTCTCAATTGGCACAGAGAAAGAAAAAACTATTTCAAAACTTAGGTCAAAACGAGCTCTTTTCAAAAATTGAAAGTGTTAATAAACATTGTCTTAGCTCAAAGTTTGTTAATTTTTTTAGAAAAATTCCTTTTTCAATTCGCCTTAACCATTCTGAAACATTTTGCATAAAAGTTCAAAATCTCCTATCAACAGATAAAAGATACACCAAATGTCATCAAACGAAAAGAAAATAAAAATCAACAGTCTCCAAACGAGAGAAAATAAAAAACAAAGAAAATTGACCAATAATCGAATGAAAACTTTTTCTGAGATATAATAGGTACAAGGTAACAGATCTGTCTAATAGGATAAAAACAAAATATCACATCAAGACAATTGAAGTCAATTGTATTATTCTTTAGATACTGATTAGATGCATCATCGTTAGAACAGGGGCTGCGTTCTTTTTGTCCTCGGCAGAAATTTCGTTGCATAAGTTGTTCAAACTGATCTTACCCAGTTCGTACATGTGGACCCATCTATCACCATACTTTATTTGAAAGAGCTATAAAACAGTCAAAAGAGCATTGAGAACTCTACGCAATAAGCAAGGGCTCTAAGGTGCAATCAAGTCTTTGATCAGACAAAGAAACACCATAATTTTGAGGAAGAATTTCGACCTTGAGAAAGGGCATATAGAACGAGAAATATCGAATTATTTATATAAGAATCTTACTCTTATAGCAGGATTTTCTTTCCGGTGAAAAGTCCGTGTGACCGGGTTTGGCCCTCTTCGGAGAACATATGCGTTTTCAGGTCATTTCTGTCCCACAACCCTTTAGCCGCGTTTCGGGCTAAAGACTCAGGCGTTTTGCCTTTCGTAGTTGCCAGATCGTGGCCGGTTTCAGGACCACTTGGAATGGTATCCAAATTTCGGAGCTCTCGTGATGAACAGGCTTAGGTAGCAAAACTCCCAACTTGGCTACTTCATTGGTCTACAGCGAACAAAACAACAAAATTGGACCAAAAGGACTCAAACAATAAAAATATAATGAACAAAGTTATATGACTTGACGAAGCTGTGTTTAAAAGTTCAATAGAGAAACTTACCAAACTTTTCATGAAACTGCTGAAGTTCTGCACCTCATGAACGTTTCGGTTAGCAAGTCCAGACACGCAACTTTTGAATTCCAATACAATGTTTGTCATTATGTCCACGCTCACTTTCAATGACGTAACGACATCACTAAGGTTCTCAACAGCTTGTTTCTCTGATTGCTTGCACCAACGTTTTAACTTGATCAGGTTTTATCACTTTTCCACTACTTTTGAACTTTTTGGGATTTCCCGGAGTTGAAGACAAAACTTTTGTCGTCAACGGAACTGGTTGAGAGCTGCTACTTGGTTTGTCATTGTTCTCTCAAGTTATCGTCAATGATCAAAGGCAAAAAGTTTCGTTCAAATTGTCGAACTCGCTTTCTACTTCAGGTAAAGTTCTCTGGACCAAGTTACCATCCATTTCAGTCAGTAGAGGGGGAATGTTTTCGGCATTCGTTGTCACATTAGTATTATAGTTAAGGCATTTTCTGACGTTGCAATCTTGTGACTAAATAATCTCATCCACAGACGTGTGCAAAGAGAGTGCTGGGTCATTATTTATCTCTAGATCCAAATCTAGACCAAACGGACGTGGGTTTGCTCGACTGAACATTGTGACCTCGTGGGACTTCCGAGTAACGTAAAGCTCATGTCCCTTACAAAGCAATTCAGTTTTCCAGATGAACGATTTATTCATAGGATGAAGTACGGCGCACTTCACTTCAACAATATTGCCAGACTAACCATTCTGGCAATATTGCCAGAGAAACCATTTCTGATCCAAGAAAACTTGGATCAGAAATTGTTTCTATGAATTTAATTAAAAGACTGCAGTAATTGCCCTAAATGGTGACACATTTTTCAGATAAAATTTCTGTAACCTTTGCTCACTTCGATTGGCAAATGGCATTTGATTGCTTCCATGAGTGGCCTCTGTAACGGACACGTGTCTGTCGTACTATAACAGAAGCTACCACACATTGTTCAATTGAGCCTTATGCAACTTTTATGCGTGTCTTGCAGCTTCCAAGTTCGCGGCTCCTAGGCCCCTAGTTTGTCTGGCATTTCAAGAAGCACCATACTGAATTTGAAACGACGCAGCGAAATCAATTTTCGAACAACAGAAAAATGTTAATCAAGTTATGAAATTTATTTTAACTCAGTAAAAATATTCACGAAAAAAAGAACTCACTTTCATAACAGTTCCATAGGTGCAAGTTTCAGACTATGAAGATGGCCCAGTTTTTACAACTTTTCCTCTAATTGAAGAGCTACTGGAGGCCAGAAGAGGTGCTTTTTCACTTGTCTTTGAGAGCTGAGCTTTGAACATGTTTCCCTAAAGAATATGAATCATAAGCTGTTTTGCTTTTAATTCACTAAATATTATCAAAAACAAGCTGAGCTTAATTGACAGTTTATTTGGAATATTTATTCCTGCGGTGATCACGAAGCAGATATTGTGACAAAACAATTCAGGAATCATGAAAACAGTCACTGCAATGTTAACATATGATGAGAGTCGGCTTCCATCAATCCTTTCGGTATAAGACCTCTATTGTCCATTACTGCAATTCCAGCAAAGTTTTCAGTTTGAACGAGAAACTTAAAAACTTGGGAAATAACTCGAGACACATTTCACATTCTACAAAATCTGTGAGTTGATATATATCGTCTATTTTTTCTCTGCAAATTGGGAATGTTTGTTCTTTACCGAGAAGATGCTGCCGATAAAAACAGAGTAGCCACTTTTTCACACATAGATGACACGCCTGATGAACAGACACAGCATTTCTATGCACAATAGCTCCTGCTTCGATCTTCTCGCATCAAAATATACATTCAGTATTAATGGAAGACATTATATGAATTTTGTGGCCAACTTATTAGTCCAAAAAACCACTTGAAAAGGATATTAAATCTGGCATATCTAATCTTCTTACTAAGGCAATATGAAAACATTTCGCAACAATTTGACAAAAAACATTATCAGAAACTGCTGTTTATCGCAAGAAAGGACATTGTTAACTTAGAGTCTATCAAAAATCGTTTTTTAATGAAATGCAGTTCATTTGTTTACTTTTTTCGTAATGTCTTCTACCCCGCCATTTGAGTGTGGTAATTTTTGAGTTTCTAATCTCGCATTTTTACCGTTCACCGTTTATTTATTTGCCTTGCTCTTTATAATTTCCGCCTCGCTGATTGAGTGTGGTATTTTCGACATAAGAGTACCGTTTTTTTTATTTGCCTTGCTCTATTTTTTCACCTCGCTGATTAAGTGGAGGTATTTTCGACATTAGACTATAATACGGAGAAATGTTCGTTGCAGAAAAGAAAATGTTGTTCTAACCAAAACTTTTGAGTCGCAGAAAAAACATAGAAATAAGAATCTCTAGTAGATGCTCTAGATTCCGTGAAAATTATCAGGCTTGTGATCTTCCTGTGAATTCTTCACCGCTTCCGCAATATCTTTGAGAGTTTGTTGCCGAAACTTGACATTTTTTGAGATACCATCAAAAGTATCCAAATAGTTGAAAACTTCTTTGTTTAGGTTCGAGCGCGCGAGCGCTTGCTTTTTCACCGATATCAACGTGTGTCCAGTTCCTGTTTCAACAGAAACTCAGAACATGCTAATGTAGAGCATTCAGTACAAAAGAGAGGATGCAAATTGTTGTGCTCCTCGATTATCGCAGCCTTGTATCCTTTTTCGTCGACAATTTCATGTCCTCTTTTGATATGGCTAAAAACAGTATTTGCTGAATTTTTTCAGGTCGTCTGTTATTTCCCCGGCGGAATCCGAATTGGAAGCGACGCATGATCGACATGCAAAAGCTACCGATTCGTCATTAAATATCGATTCACACAACGAACACTTGGACACCCTCTCTTCACAAGCATTATCAGAGTTAAGTTTCACATAAGCATTTTCATTCGAGTTTCTTTTAATCTTTTTCAAGTCACCGACTTCATTTGAAGCGATTGATGGCTTGTGTCTTTTTAATGTTTTGTGATTCACCATGACAAACTTGAAAAAAAAACAAAAATGAACCACAATAGCAAATTTTTTAAAGAATTGGTAAACAACCCCCATTTGTAAACCAGCACACCTAGCACGAAACAAGTGCTGAATTGTAATTTGCATGCTTCCGCCCTCATTTGCCGAGCACATATAAAGATAGTCAGTGGACAATGATGAAGATACTCTGATTCCAAGAAACTTGAAAAGAAACAAAAATGAACCTCAACTGCAAATTTTTTAAGGAATTGGTAAACATCCCCCATCTGTAAACAAGCACATCTTCCACGAAACAGGGACTGAGTTGTAATTTGGATGCACCCGCCCTCATTTGAAGTGCACATTTAAAGACAGTCAGTGGAAAAATAATGAAGGTACTCTGATTCCGGGGTAAGGAACGTACAACTCGGGGTTGAACTCAGTAGAGTGAAGGGTAAAGATAAAGATTGTGGCCAGCAAATGTTTTTGACGAACAAGTGAACAAAATTTTGCAAACTGTCATTCACGTTTGGCGTCTGCACATCAACTGGTCGGAAACAAATTAAATTTGCTAGCACAGCGTTCTGCTCTCTTACAGATATATCAAGGTCTTGTATTTTAGAGTTCACTTTATGAACAAGAACGCCATTCGAAGATATCAACAATTCCCGGGTTTCCACGACCAAACGATCTGCTTTATATACAACGCCGCCGAAATTTGGTCTCTTTTCAGCAATCCATTTATCATGCTCATTGTTGAACTGGGTTGTGAATTGTTTCGATTGGGAGAATTGACCCCCCGATGCGCTCTGAACAAAATCGGCAAAGAACTTTGGCTAAATTCCGGGAAAATTATCAGGCTTGTGATCTTCGTGTGACTTCACTGCTGCCGCAATATCCTTGAGAGTTTGTTGCCGAAACAGGACATCTTTTCAGGGACCATCAAAAGTATCCAAATAGTCGGAAACTTGTTTAGGTTCGAGCGCTTGCTTTTTAACCGATATCAACGTTTGTCCAGTTACTGTATGTTTCAACACACACTCAGAACATGCTAATGTAGACCATTCAGTACAAAAGAGAGTATGCAAATTGTTGTGTTCCTCGATTATCGCAGCCTTGTACCCTTTTTCGTCGAAAATTTCATGTCCTCTTGATATGGCTCAAAACACAGCAATTGCAGAGTTTTTTTAGCTCGTCTGTTATTTCCTTGCCTGAATCCGAATTGGAAGCGACGCATGATCGACATGCAAAAGCTACCGATTCGTCATTGAATATCGATTCACACAACGAACACTTGGACTCCTTCTCTTCACATAAGCATTTTCAGAGTTAAGTTTCACATAAGGATTTTCAGAGTTTCTTTTAATCTTTTTTAAGTCACTGACTTTATTTGAAGCAATTTATGGCTTGCCTCTTTTTAATGATTTGTGATTCACCATGACAAACTTGAAAAGAAACAAAATTGAACCACAATAGCAAATTTTTTAGAGAATAGGTAAACATCCCCCATCTGTAAACAAGCACACCTTGCACGAAACAAGGGCTGAGTTGTAATTTGGATGCACCCGCCCTCATTTGCATCATTTGCAGATTCCTAAATTCGGTAGAACAAAGATACAGCACTAACGAATTCGAACTACTTGCCGTAGTGTGGGCATTAGAACACTTTAAACACTACCTACAAGGCACAGAATTCACGCTCCAAATGGATCATCAAGCACTTCTAACAGCCCTAAAAGAAAACAGGGGAAACAGAACATATCAAAGTAGATTAACGCGATTGGTCGACAGACTATTACCATTTAATTTTATTATAGAACACATTCCAGGCAAACAAATGGGATTTGCAGACTACTTCAGCAGAAATCCAAATGGAGTCGCCACCCCCATCAGAGAAAGACACACATTTCATAATAAATCAAATAAAGGACTTTAACTTTACATTGTTACAAAACTCATTACGTAATAATTGAAACAACACTAAAAACCAAACAAACAATTATGACGTTATGAATCGTTCTCAACACACGCTAACAAAAGGGAACGCTTTACGCCATTGTCAACGTAGGAATAAGTCGCGCTCTATACACGCATTGAAATTCCAAACGGAGAAAATTCACTCTAAACAATTAACACCAAATCCAAATAAATTTCCACAATTAATTACTTCAAATTCATTAGCTATTACTTCAAACAAACAAAACACCATACAAACAATTAACGTTATAACAAGAAATAGACCCCAAATAGAAACATCGGCAAGACCCATTATCAGACGATTTCGCGCACCAAACAGGAGACAAACCACACAAAGGAACACAATAAACAGATCACCAACAAGATCACCGCTAATCGCCATTAGCACTCAAACAGATGATACAGATAACACCGGAAAAGGAAGGGACCACTTCAACCTGAACTACACCCAGAGATATTTCTATTAAGTAACACAACAAACACGCCCGACTACAGAAAACAACTCGCAAAAGTGTTTGGAGAATTCCTGGCGGAGGCGGGGACTGGGAAAGCCTAAAGAAAAGCAGCAAATACTTCTACTCACTACGCAAAGACTTTTCAGTGACCGAATCCGGCTGCATGTTGTACGATAACAAACTAGTAACCCCCAGAAACCTGAAGCAACTTGTTATCGACGCAATACACCAACCACACCCCGGCCAAGCCGGCATGCTGAGTTTAGGAAATTTAGTATGGTTCCCCTACTAAGAGAACAATATAAAATTAATCTTAGCTCCAGCTGGAGATCATAGAGCAACAGGGATGGTCGAAAGACTAATCCAAACAATAAAACGCAAATTAGGTGTAATGACTATTGATCCCCTATGGTCATCAGAAGACATTTCAACAATCGTAGCAAACATTATACAGAGCCTTAGACTAATTCCAAATAGAGTAACAAAATTGCACCATTCGAAGCACACTTCGGAAGAAAACCAAACACAGCACTCTCAAACATAGTAACAAAACCTAATAAACACAACCTATCATATAATCATATAAAATTTCACTTCAGATAGGAGACTTCTAAAGCAACCAGTACTAACCCCAGCGGCAATGTGGGACTTGGAACAAGGCTCAGAGCCAGAACTGAACATACAATACAAAGAAGGTCCAAAGAAGACCCCTCACCGTAACAGCAATAGCTCCAATGAGAGTGACGACTCCGAGAATGCGCCGCTGATTAGCCTCACGCGCACCCCGGGTAAGATAATACCATCAAAATTAGAAAACACATTCCGAGATAAGATATCAACAATAGTATATAATAAAAAACAAGTCGCGCGAAAAACAATCGCACGCAAAGCACCAGAACCACGTGGAATATTAAAACCACAATGAAATATAATAGAAAATGGCACAATCACAAATTACTCACCACACACAGTAACGCTTGACACAAATAATCGGAAAAACACAGTAATAAGAAAAAACGACCTAGCAATCGTAACAAAACCAATCACACAACAAGAACCAGCACCTCCAGCAAAAAGATTAATTCACATGATAGCATGCAAATCACTAAGAGAATACAATAACAATCAAGAAAAGATCAAAAAATTCTGTTTAGAAGAGAAAAGACGAGCCAAACTAAGACAGCAGGCACTTATCCCAGGACCAAGCTCCATTCCAACGTCAACTCCAACTGGAGAACAGAATCTATACAGCAATGAGAAATTTGTCGAATTGGCAAAGAACAATCAATCGCAACAACAGAAAAGACGCCAACAACAAAAACGGAAAATCAGCACCACGAAACAACAACCAAAACAACAACTCCAACCTCAAAGACGGAAAAAGTATACAATGCCACACAAAGAACAGAAACAAGAAAACCAAGGAAAGCGCAAACAACAAACAAAGCCAAACGAATCCTTCCTCACCAATTCAAGGGCCGCCGCACTTCAACAAACAAAGATCCATATGGAGAAGGAACAAAATCGATCTTTTATTAAAATCAACGAGGACGAACTAACCAAATCACCGACTATCGAGGTAATAACATTAACCTCAGATTCGACTGAAGGCAGCCCACTAAAAGTCTACACATCAAACAACAACTTTGACTTTATGGTCACAGCTCTGGACAGTCCAGATTTTCCACCCTTCCAGTCAAGAATATCAACCCCAAAAATCGATAAGACCATAAAGAAGATCCAACATCTCAACACAACCCCGTCATCCAGCAACTCACCGATCGTGTACAATACAGCTCCACGTGGAGAAACGAAAGTTAATGAATGCGAACCCATTAGCATCAAAGCAGGACAGAACACAGAAAAAGCCACAACTAACGAAACCGAGAGTAAACATGTACGCGAGGACAAACCAAACCCCACCACGGAACAAGAAAACAACGAAGAGCATCAAATAGGAATCCCATCACCGGGAAAAAGCTCTATATCAGACATTAAACAAAGCGATTTCTATGAAGAATTCCAAGACTGAAATTCTTTCCTGTCGTGGGGGGAGTGGTGCACCTCCATTCGGAGCACATGATTAGATGGAACCAAGCCTCATAGATGTATTACTTTATAAACACTCATAAACTATATGTTATGATATTTATCCTATAAACTGTTCAGCTATATTAAAGTACGTTGTAGCTACTCACTACTGTGAACATATGTGGTAATGTTTTATGTTATGAAGTGTCAACGCATGCGTTGACAGGTATTCGTCTGCTCGCACTGGATAAGTGAATGCTAGACTATGAAAAAGTGCAGTTTGCCTTAACGTGAAATAAACTTAGTTGCATATTCCAAGTGGAATTTAAGCTTCGTTAACAATCGTTTTCTTACACACACCACAATTATAATATCGTAATAATTGGGAACGAGGAACGAAGTGTCTCAGCTTAGATAAGATGCCTGATTGTTTTCCGTGTCTCATTTTTACGTTGTCTACATGCGAGAGGAACGAAAGTTTGTTATCAACATAGACACCTAGGTATTTACAGACAGGTTTTATTTCTACAGGCAATGAGTTTAGGAAGAAGGTACAATGGGACGCAAAAGATTTAATATTAATTTGGACTGTTTTGTTTAAGTTAAGTTTTAGCTTATTGGCATTCAACCAGTTATTAAGATTGAGTAGGTCAGCCTCAATGGCATTTAGATTACAGCTCATAGCGGTCAAATTAGTGTCGTCGGCAAAGAGTAGTACGTCAACAGACGGACAAGACAGAGGGAGATGGTTAATATATACAAGGAACAATAATGGACCGAGAATGGAGCCTTGGGGTACACCCGTAATTACTTTCTGCCATTCCAATAAGTATCCATTTGCTTCCACCCTCTGAATTCTACTGGAGAGGTACGATTTCAACCAACTAAGAGCGTTGCCCCTAAAACCATATCTTTCCATTTTGTACAGCAGAATTTTGTGATCTACAGTGTCAAAGGCTTTTTCAAATCAAGGAAGAAACTGTAGATGTTTTTTTGTCTTATTGAATCTTATTTTTTAAGCAGTTCAATTAGAACATCGACTGTGCTGTGTTTGCAACGAAAACCGAATTGTTTTCCATAAAGAAGCATGAAATTTTCTAGAATGTTATACATTCTGTTATACATTGCACGTTCGTAAATTTTACTGAATACTTTAAGTAACGATATGGGCCGGTAATTTTTTCGATCCGTCTTGGAACCCTCTTTGTGTAGCTGAATGACTTATGGCATTTTCCCATCCGAACTAAAAAAAGTAAAAAGTTCTTCCGCTACACAGAGGGTTCCAAGATGGATCAAAATAATTACCGGCAATTATTTCGATACGTCTTGGAACCCTCTTTGTGTAGCTGAATGACTTATGGCATTTTCCCATCCAAACTAACAAAAGTAAAAAGTCATTCCGCTACACAGAGAGTTCCAAGACGGATCAAAATAATTACCGGCCCATATCGTTACTTAAATTATTCAGTAAAATTTACGAACGTGCAATGTATAACAGAATGTATAACTTTCTAGAAAATTTCATGCTTCTTTATGGAAAGAATTCGGGTTTCGTTGCAAACACAGCACAGTCGATGTTCTAATTGAACTGCTTGAAAAAATAAGATTCAATAAGACAAAAAACATCTACAGTTTCTTCCTTGATTTGAAAAAAGCCTTTGACACTGTAGATCACAAAATTCTGCTGTACAAAATGGAAAGATATGGTTTCAGGGGCAACGCTCTTAGTTGGTTGAAATCGTACCTCTCCAGTAGATTTCAGAGGGTGGAAGCAGATCGATACTTATTGGAATGGCAGAAAGTATTTACGGGTGTACCCCAAGGCTCCATTCTCGGTCCATTATTGTTCCTTGTATATATTAACGATCTCCCTCTGTCTTGTCCGTCTGTTGACGCACTACTCTTTGCCGACGACACTAATTTGACCTTTATGAACTGTAATGTAGATGCCATTGAGGCTGACCTACTCAATCTTAATTATTACTAATAATAATTAAATACTCAAATTTAATCTAAGCAATTCTGAAAGACATATTTATGAGATAGACCATATAAGTTACAATTTCATGAGTAACTGCCTTCAGAATGAGGTTACTAATGTAATCTTCCCCTCAAGATGATTTTTTGTCTAGGCTATCGATGATACACTTTATTTCTGCCGGAGTGACATCATATAGAGACATTGATTTTTCTACGCGTTCAATTACTGGTAATGGAGTTTTGGGGATGTCTTTTGTGAGAATCCGCTACGCTGGTAAAAAAAATCGTTTAATTGATGAGCTTTTTCAGAAGGTGACTGTTTGTTTTCATTTACAATATTATCTAGAGAGGGAATGATTTCTTTTGCTTTCACTTTGCCGTTTAGGTCGTTAATGAGTTTATAGATTTGCCTTGAGTCTCCGATACAACTATTGAACTTATTCCCTTAAAAAATTTTCTTTGATTTTTTGACGGAACCTTCGAAAACTTTCCGAATTTCCTCTAATTTCACTTTGAGAGCTTCGTTTGTGGTGTCAGATTTCCAAGCTTTGTACGCCTTGTTTCTTTTTGATCTAAGATTTTTCAACTTATTATCAAACCAGGCAGGGGTTGTCTTTGTCTTATTTTTAGCTGATTTTATTGGAGCCAGTTCAATTAGTGTTGAATCGAATGTATCATGAAATATCTTGAACGCTTTATCCACGTCTGGTTCAATACTCAGCTGATTATGAATTGTTTTTAAATTTTTAGTTAGTATTTCACTGAACTTTGTTTTGCGATGATTTGATAGGAAGGATATGTCTCCATACACTTGGCATGAAGGTGAACAATCCGGTTTAACGTCCCATTTCATTAGAATAGGGTAGTGATCTGTGATGGCCTCATTCACTAACACTTCAAAGCCTGGGTTCAGCACATTCTGGTAGATAAAATGGTCAATGCATGTTTTTGAATTTTCGGCGACACGCGTAGAATTTTCTGGCTGTATTTCAAATCCGTTGGCAATTATTGCATTTTTTTATTTGCTAGAGACCAGATTTGTAGTAAGAGTGTCAATGTTAAAATCACCACAGATCACGACGGGAACACTGACTGAGTTAATTTCTTCTAAAAACTCATCAAATTTTTCTATGAAATCCATTTTGTTGGTGCGTGGTTTATTGTAAATGGTAACTAATTTAAACTGATATCTCGTAAGCGCTTATCTGTTGAGATTGCTTCATCAAAATCTAGGTTTTGTCTGAGGATGGTGCAGTTTTCTTTTACTTGAATCATTACACCTCCACGTGAGGTCTCCCTATTTTTGGTAACGAATTGGTTGTACTTTTTAGGGTATAGCTTGGGAGATGATCATTATCGGTTAGCCATGTTTCAGTTAAACATATAACCTCAGGCGGACACTCAAAGCTTGAAACTAGTGCTTCCAGTTCCTCAAGGTGAGTTTTTAAAGATCTGATATTTAAATGAAGAACAGATAGATGAATTGGAGAGTTCGCAGTTGGTAAGATATTGGTGGAGTTAGAAGTTGCCGGCAGGAAATACCTGCCTAGGAAAACACTGTAAAGCATCTTCAGCATCATAGTTTAGAGCAATAGTACCATCATACAGATTATAAATCTTCAAAATTTCTCTATCATTATGGAATGTGTATAGTATACTGCCTTCCTTGGTCCATACTGCAGAAATTCTGTTGTCACTTTTCATCGTGTTTATGAAAGTTAGTCTCGCTCTGCTGACGTCTTCAAATATCTTCACTTGACTGCCATTCTCGAAGAGTTTTCTCTTTTTCTTCATAATGTCAATTTTTGCCATTCTTCGGGAGAACCGTACGATGATGGGGTTCGTTCCCTTCTTCGCACGGAGGCGATGGGCAATTGATATGTCCTTGACGTCTACAGTTGCGCCTAAGTTACTTCTAATCTGCAAGGCTTTGTTTATAGTAGACTCAGGAGGTTCAGGGATAAGGAAGCCGTTTGTGCCCTTGTGAATTTCTTCGTCCACATTGAAAATCTTTAAGTTGTCGCGTCTTTTATAGGTCTCTAGCTGTTCTGCTTCACATAAGCTTCGTAGTTCAGCTTTTCGTTCAATTGTCATTTTGTCGGCCGCAACACTCCAGAATTTCCTCTTTCGCCTTGGCTACAGCAGTGTCAACTGTTTCACTTATCCATGCTTTCAAATTATTTAAGATTTGCTGGATAAGAGCCGGGATAGCTGCTTCAATTGAAGTTTTAGTTGCCTCCTCGATAGATTTCCATTTTTCAGTTTGTTGTTCGTCCGCGGCACTTATTGGGGATATTTCTGTATGGGCCTTTTTGGTACTGGGTTTCGGAACTAGCGTTCTGTCATGAAATCTCAATGCTGGTAGGTCAACGTTTACATCAGTCGCAGTTACCTCGCTGTTCTCTTGATGGTTTCTTTCTTCGGTCTCAGTTGCCATCTCACATTCATTAGTCATATCCAACCGGAAACTATTTAATAATTTTATCACAACAATTGGGCTATATTCAGTTAGGGGGCTTTTATTTGCAACATATTTTTGGAAGCCTAACAATAATCATGCATTGAATGACTTTGCTATCTATAAATAGTAAGTTATTGTTTTAGTCGGGGTGGGGTTGAAAACCGAGAAACGAAGAAGAATACATATGGCTGATTGGGTGCCGACTACCCCCCCCCCCCCCCATCGGCATATGTCTTCCGTCATGGCTTGATGAATTGTTAAGTTTGAATTAGGCGGCCTTGCTAAATATCTTCAAACTGCTTCAAGGCATCACTTGACTAGGCTTCTAAAGTCCATTGACTTTAGCTGTCAATGTTAGTGGTGTGTTTGTCTGTGTCGCCAGATTCTGAAAACCAATTTATTATATAGGCAAATTTAAGAGGATGGTTTTGCAAACCGTACTTACTAGGGAGGGTAGGGGGCATACAATAGATCCTAATTTTTCTCCAAACTTAGTGTCATAATGGTAAAACACGAATTATTAATTGCCTCAACGTTGCAGTTTATCTCCTCAATTTATGCGCTTAAGTTCTATTACGCTTTCAGTTTTGAATTTGATACAACAAATGCTGATATTGACAATTGTATTTCTATCTTAAATACTTCTTTCAACTTTCTGCTCAATAATTTTTGATGCAAATTTCTGCCATGTCAAATGCTGGACCTTAATGCATTGCATATCTATTTCTCGTACTTTGACGGGTCATTTTACTTTTAATTCTAAATGATCGCTTGTATAAAGTAATCATTAATTTTGATAAACTATTTTGTGTACCATTTAATATCGGGATTTTTTCATCCTCACTAATCGGAAATTTCTCCCCATAACCATACCCTACCCTCATAACCAGCATTCATTACCGGCTCATACAACCTCAGTTTTCCTCAGTTAGCCAATCCAATGCATTGGGGGGTTGAGAGTTGGAAAAAATCCTGTTTTCAAGAAATTCGATAAAAGAACGACTAAAAACCTCAGTAAGCTACGAGTTGCCGACTTTCATTATAAATTTAAGACAATTTATAAAAAATAAAATTGATTTTGAGATTATATTTTTCAAGAATTTGTGAAAGTGGGAACTCTGAAATCTATTGATGAAATTTAGTCGCTCAGATGCCTAACAACTTGCATGTTTTGTGAACTTGTTTGATTTATACATGTCTAATTTATCACGGTCGAAACCGATTCTATAATTAAATTTAGTTTAGATAACTTCTTTTGAATTGAGTCGAGTCAATTTCGATCTCAAGTTTAGTTTCAAATCAAATCGGGGCCAACAATTGTGCAACATGTCAATAGACAATAATTGGATTAGTACATTAGTACTTTGTGTTGAGTTGTTTTATGTCTCCTTTGTGGAAATTTCAAGTCCAAACTGTCCTGAAAGCGAGTTATGCATAATTCGTAATTATACAATTCATGTTCAAAATTTCGGTATGAGATTTTTACCAGATCATCGTTTAAGAATTTGAGAGCGATGATCTGTTCTTGAGTGTTCTTATGGCCCTGTGACGCACATTTTAATTTGGAATGCTGGAAAAACTTTTGTAGATATGAGAGCGCGAAATTACAAAATTCAATAGCCATTTTGAGAAATAACCAATTTTTTTGTCTGAATAGGCGTAAAAAGGAATTTTTGTCCCTATCTGTGGAATAATTTTGTGTTTAAGTTTACTTGATTGAGACCAAAAGCTGATAGAACATGTTTTTTTTTAATTTTGTGTTTTCTGCCGCTGAAAAGTATTTTACATTGCTCTTATGGCATTTTGATATATGCGTAGCTTTCCATGTAGCGTTGGAGCCTCAGTTGTTTCATGAAATTGCTTTTATGAAGAGAAAAATGTTTAGTAGCATTTTATTAAATTTGAGACTAAATTAGACAATATTTGACAAGTTGTTTTTGAGACATTTACTGAGATATGTTTGTTTCATACTGACCTTGGTTTCTTCACATTTGGACGGAAACATAGAGCCAATAGCACCAAGTTAAGTATTTCTGTATATTTTTGTCTGGTACTTGTTAAGAAAATTGAATTGACAGTATATTATACCAGGAACTCGCGGTAATTTTGCTTTCTGATATACTCATCAACACCGATTTATTAATAGCCGATTTTCATGTTTTAATCGGGACTAACCTCACTCACTGTTTTAGCTGAATGGATTCTAAATTCTTTCACGCATTGAATTGCGCAATGTAGTGAATACGATCTATGTTAAAAGAGCAAAATAAAAAAACGGTCATATTGCATTAGGTTATCAAAGTTCATTAGAGCAATTGCTAGCTGACGTTAGTATTATGCTTAATAGCTTTCAGTTTAGAAGCTAAATTAAATATAGTTTTTTCATCTAACTCTGCGCATCGAATTAGAAAACTTTTGAAACTTAGGAAAAAGTTTCTGTCAGTTTCTATCTCTTTTTTTCTGTTTCAATCCCGATGAACGTCAACGGCGGCTTTTTTCCGGCAATCTGGCGGCTATCTTTAGCATTCTAAAGTTACTATTGATGCTTTTTCAATTCTGTAAAAATCATTATTCTTGAATATTAACTGTTCGTTGTCTTTGATTACTATTTGAATTCCTTCTCCTCGTTGGTACAAAACATTATCGATTAAAATTGGTTGCTTTTTTCGAAATTGAACAGAGTGCAATTGTTTGTCGGTAAACAATGGCTCGTTCACTAGGGTTTTTTATTCATTATTTTAAGCTCGTTTCCTACCCTGGTTCTTAAGTTTTGCTCTGAGTAAGTTTTTCGCAGGAGCTTTATATGCTCAGCAACAAAGTTTGGTAGGTTTTTAAAGTGTGATTTAACGGGCCCATGTTATTGAAGCAAGCGTGATAATTTTGTTCCGGCCATATGACATCAATCTCACTTCAAATCAGCTTTTGCTCATTCATTCATGCAATTTTCTAACTGAAATTCATGTGTGACTTCGTTTTCACTCTCAAAAGGACTTTTTGCTCACTCGAATTGATTTTTAATTGCCTTTGACTTGATTAAAACAAACTCGTTATGAAATTATACGTTTGGAGTATTAATTACCGAGTGTTTACTTGACGTCAAATTGAAGTTTAATTAATAGCTTGGGTAACAATAGTTGAACAGAGCTATTGGCTGTTGATTTTTAGCGATTCAAAATTTTGAATTGTATCTGGACGCTGTTCGATGGGGTTTGCACTTATTGGTGATTTTTGGAAAGTCAATTTGGGTTGGTGATTTTGGTCACGCCAAAACAGGTGAAGCGAAATAGCCAGACGTTTTTCTGTAAAAAGAATTAAACTATATTTTGAAAAGTAAGAAGATTGTGAATGAACAAAATGTGCTTTCTCGATTGTGCTTTTGCGTTCACATGCTTCAACTTGACTTCAGTTTTTTGAGGTTTTAAATGTTTTTGCTAGTTTATTTGTAGTCGTATTCTTGTTTAGTCAGTAATTTTTTTGAGATATGTCTCGCTGTTTTTTTCGTCGATTTTTTATTGCGACCAATGGCGTCATGCGTTTTTCAATCAGCAGTTTTTGACTCATTCACACGATTTTTGTACTGAATTGCGTTCGTGAAGTCATTTTTCTTACTTATTGAAACATACATTTTTTGCTCATTCGTGTGAATAATTGCTTTGGTGACTTGTGACTTTCCTTTATCTAGAAATGACCCTGCTTGTTTAGAAGCTATCGCATTTATATTCTGTCAGTGAACTTTATGGTCCACCGTGGCGAGCTTTGGTTGAAGTTTTTGGTACAAATTGAGAACGAATGTAACTTTGTTTGATCTTAGGTCTAGGACAACCGATTTCTCCAATATCTCGGCGTTTGATTCTTTCTCGTGTTGCTAATTGAGAGATTAATTCACGTTTGATTACAAGTAATGTGTTAATTTGTTGGTTGATAGTTGTTTCATGAATCTTTAGTCCTTAAAACGTTAATATTGTGAGTTTTGCAAAGCGTTGTTTGAAGGCGTACTAATCCTATCTGATTGGAACCGATACGTGTTAAGCGTTAAGCCTCTTTCAGAAATGCTAAGCTTTAAATACGGTGACTACATATTGTTTTCTATACTGATATGTCCAACGAAGTTGAGTAAAATCTCTTTGATTTTCGAGCGAAATCCCTTTTGCAATCTTAAAATTCTGGTTAAGATATTATATTATGGGTTTACCCTTAAGTTTCATTTCAGTTGACTTGATCTTTGAGCATAAATAGACTTCAGAATGGGCTGCGACTGTATTTCGAGAGGAAAGTCAACTCTTAAATGGTAATTGCGGTATATGCTTAAACAACCTTGAGAAAAGAGCATTGAGAAATCCAAGGACCCAATTTTTGAATTAAAAAATCGGATCTTTGCTATCCCCCACCAAAAACCCAAATTAGAAGTCTGTGGGGGGAGTGGGGGTTTATCAGAAGTAGGTATAGAAAACTAGAATCTCAACGGGGAGAACGGACACTTTTGGCAACGCCATTTTCTGTAAGAATCTACAGCGGAGTGGGACACTTGAAAATTTTTAAAGGTTTTTGTTAATTTATTGAAAATATTTGAGGTTCTAGTCAGTTTTCTATACTACTTATATTGACAAAATGTTTTGCAGGTTAAAATGTTGCGCAAGACCCAAAAAGTACCTCCGGGAAGAATATGTGTACAAAGGTTGTATATTTTCAGAGAGTATCATTGTAATGAAATTGAAGCACTGTTGCTGTACTTCATAACAGTCTAGACAAAGATTGAAGATGACAGCAGAAACGGATGCGTTGTTCCGGCTGCCTTTGGTCTACCAACTGGATCGCTGTATCAGCAGCGCTCTGGCCGATTCTTACAATTACTATTTCATTCCAGCAATTATCCAAGACTTAATTGCAGTTCCAGTCATCTTTGTTCTCATCATATTCACATGTGTTTTGATAACATGGAGGAATCAGTTTATAATGACGTACTACTGTTCACTTTTTTCATCCTTTTGTATTTTTGCGTCGTTTAATGTATCGCTTCAGTTCGCAGCGAATGCCTTTTCTAGTGAAAGTTCCCAATTAAGTTATGTCTCGATTCTTTATCAGTGGGTGAGTTCGGCGTTTGTTCTTATGTTTGCCGGCTGTTTCTTAACAATGTCTTACATTTCGAACCCGTTAGTGAGTGCTCATTATTGCCCAATTGGGTTTTTCGTTGTGTTTGTACCAACAATGCTGTTTTCATTTTTGGGCGGTTATTTGCAAGTGTTCGTTATGATTTTGTTTTACATTATCGTTCCTTTAGCTCCTGTTTATTGGATGATTCAAAGAGAAGGCAGGGAGTACTGGACTAAATTGAAGATGTTATTTCAGTTATCAGGCGCAAACGGACATGTAGAATTTTTGGCTGGTTATTTACTGGCCAATGTTGAGAAACAATTCATTTACAACATCCTCATTTTGTATTGGTGCTGTAATCAAGGTGAGTCCAAATTCGTTTTATTTTGGCGTTGGAAGGTTTTTCACACTGTTTCCAGGTATCCTGGGGTTTCAGAGGTGTTGAAATAGAGGTGATGCTAAATACGGAACACTATTGACCCACGTCAAATTTTGACGTCAAGGTTCACATGAAGAGAGAGATTAATCGCTGCATTTTTTTTAATAGCCGCGAAGCGATAGCTGAGGCTATTATTGGCTTTCTCTTGGTTTTTTTTATTTATTTCGTTACCACCATATGACGTCACAACCACTTCAAATCTGCTTTTTGTTCATTCTTTCATGCAATTTCAACTGAACTACGCACGTGACGTCATTTTTCACTCTTAGTGGACCTAGTTTTTTTTGTTCATTGGCTTGATTAAATTAATGGTCACATGTGACTTATTTTACTCTTAAAAATGACTTCCTCAATGAAATTGACTTTTCTTTGCTTTAATTCAAAGAGATAAGCTCAGATGAGTGCTTGTCACTCTAATTGAAGGTTATTTAAGAGCAGCTAATAGAAACAGCAATAAGTTTTACAGATTCTTAATTAAATTTTAACATCTCAGCCCTTAATGAAAAGAATGTTTCTTTTGATCTGTCTTTTTGAGACTACAGATCTATGAAGCTATTGCGGCTATTTTCTGGCAACTTGCCAGCTATGTGCGTCATAGATCTGTAGTCTCAAAAAGAAGGTAAAAAAGACATACCAAAAAAGAAACTTATTCTTTTCATTAAGGTCTGAGATGTTAAAATTTGATTAAGAATCTGTAAAACTTATTGCTGTTTCTATTAGCTGCTCTTGAATTAGGAGTTTTTGCATGTTGTTCTTGAGGTATACAGAAGTTTTTTTTGTTTTTTAATGGCCTTTATATCCACATATTTCGGCCCATTTTATTTAGCTGAATTGTTAATGTTTCCATATTATAAGAAGACTGTTCATGTAAGATAGAGCTTCCACATAATTTTATTGGGGATTTTTTTGCTGTTTTATTGAATCTTTGTTTCATCTCTTTTAAGATCAGTGGTCTTGTGCGTGTTTACAGGCAACTCGACCTTTCCCTTGTTTCTGGATTACGTCTTTGGAACCACCGACCAACCTTTAGAAGTGCTCCAGACCTACGATGTCGTAGAACTCACAGACCAGCAAACTCCAATTGAACCCTCACCAAGTGATGCCAGACTGAAAGAGGTGACTTTGCAGGAAGTCTTCAGAGGTTTTGTGCTGAACTGTACCAGTTCTTGGGTCCTCATAGCGTCAACCAGTGCTGTTTTGACCAAGTTAGCCAAATTACTGGATCGGGCTTTGTCTTTTCTGCTGGAGCGACCGAGTGAAGATGAAGATTTTGGGACATTTTGTGCATTGCTGTACTTGATCGCTTCAATTCAATCTCGTAAGCTCATTAACAACATGAATTTAGATTTCTTATGTTCATTTAGCATATTTGAAGTTATGTACCTACAGAAGCTAATTTAGTAATCCTTACTAATCCGGTTATAAAGACTATCCAACGCAATAAAACACTCAACTTGAAATCTATATTTTTAGATTTTTCAGTTTTTACATGTTTAAATTATAAATGGCATTAGGATAGTGTAGCCATTGAGCCATATTTAACCAAAAATTTTAATCTGATAAACATTATTGAGCAATCTAACTGTTTCTGTATTTTTTCAGATCTGGCCTATCTGAGTCCAGACGAACAATACAATCGTTTTCTGAAAAACTGTCTGATAATGGTGGTCGGAGTTCTTCATTTCTGTCATCTTTCTTCAACCACTGTTGTGGAAGCCATGGGTGCCACTAACAACCGCCGACTTAGACGTCATATAAAGATCTACGTTCTATTTTTCCTCGAACTCACAATCGCTTTTTCTGTTATCAATTACGCTCTCAAATTTCCTCTCAAAACATGGAACGTTGCTGTCGCGCTCTTCAGCGCCGAAATTATCTTCAAAGTTGTCATGTTAATTGTGGTTTACCTGTTTTTCTACACCTGGGATTTAATGCCACTAAAATTGTTATCAAATCACGACTTTGACGACGTTTTGTCAAATATTAAATTGTTTACAAGTTGTATTTTGTTTGTTTTTGGATGCGCCGTGTTCGTGAATGGGTGTTACATTTTACTATTTGACTCGGGAGGAAAATTTAGAGCTTTATTATTGGGACTTCACGCGTATAGTACTATATTTTTACAGTGTCGGGATGGTTTTCGAAAATTCCATTTGCGAAAAACGGCGTCGAAGAAATTAGAACAACTCGAAGTTGTCAATGTTAACGAAAGATCAAAAGAGAAAACAGAAAAAGAATCGATTTCTGAAAGTGAAACTGAATCTATTGACGAAATGTTATGTCCGATCTGTTATGAAGTGTTACATGTTGCTTTGAAAACTAAATGTGGTCACATTTTTCACAGAAAATGCTTGCGCAAGTGGATTTACGTGCAAAACTTTTGTCCGCTTTGTAAAGTAGAATTTACTTGAAAACTATATAAAGTGCTTAAATTAATTGCGTCATCTATTATTTGAATTATTAGAATAGTAAAAGTATAACAGTAGAAGTATTAATCATAATTTTTTGAACAGTAACATAAACTAGTATTAGCGAAAAACTTGAAGTGAGATACAAGAAAAATGAAAAACGAGCAAATAGAAGAAACGAGGAGCATATTATGTTCCGACCGCTCTCGGTCGCACGTAAACTTTTTCCATTCTCGAACTATTAATGAACAGAGCAAATTATTGAGGCAAAATAAAAGAGTATATGAAGTTTTGTGATTTGCAAACCTAAGTATAGAGAACTTAAATCAGAGAAACGAAGGAAAAGTGATTTAAAGATTAGTGACCTGAATTGTCCAAAGATAACCAACCTTTTCTAAATGAAAAAAATGAAATGAAAATTGTCGAAATTTTTAATCATTGCTATTACCGATAGCCGACGAAGTGTGAAGCTGAGAAAACGTTTGTCCCCGATTTTGCATTAAACGTTCATAGCGTCTGAAATAAACTTAAATAATCAGATTCAACAATGAGGCTCGGTAATGTGCGTTCGCACATAAAGTTGCGACCCCGCTCATCTACATTTTTGGCATAAATGTCTACCAAATGAAGAACAGATAGATGAGGTATTTTTCAAAAAAAAAAATGTGTACGATCAGGTATTTTTCAAAAAAAGGTAGCCTCCAACGCAAATAACTGAGTGGAGTTAAAAATGTTGCCTCAGATTTATGAGATCAGTCTGTATTAAGAAAGCAAGTCAAGACGAACAACAAAATCAAACAACAAACATTATTTACTTCCAAAACTTTGTCCATTTAAAAAAAAATATTTACAAGGTGAAAATAGCGTCAGATAAAACTGAAACTAAACCAAATAACTCGTAATTCACCGATGCTTTGGTACGCGACCTCTCATTAGTAGACCAAAAAGGAGCAAAAGGGAAAAATTAAGTAATAATTTTGTTTGTTTTTCGAAAACAATTATTTTCAAGGTCAAAGCCATTAGCTGAAAAATGAAATAAATAGGTTCGTTTGTTCATCAAAAGGAAGTGCGCGAGACCTTTACTTTTTCAGAGTATGTCTGACGTCTACGAAAAGAACGTCAAATATAGACAAAAATCAAAAATTAGTTTACTTCATTTGCTAAAAACCCGTGTCGAAGCAGGTAAATTCATAATGAATTCTTTAAGAACATACACTTGCACCTTCCCTTGGCGACAATAATGTCATATAAGAATTTTAAATAACAAGACTAGGTAACAAATAGACAAATAAAACAAAAATGCGGTGTTAAAAACTGTTTTTTTATTTTTGAAAACAATTGTTTTCCAACTCATGAAAGTCATCAGCTATCTACTCTCATCAGAATATAGACTCATTTATTCCTGCAGAAAAATTCAATGAGACCTGTCATAATCCACATTTCAAAAGACTAAAAATACAAAAAATTTTTTGAGAAAGGGGTGTCGAAGCCGTAAAAACCATAATCTATGCCTTTAATGACTATGTTCAGTTAAGCCTTATTTTGAACGCCAATAATGTAATATGTGAACTATCTATAAATTGGTTATGTGGAAGAACGAGGAAGGAAACCTGAAAAATGGGCCAATGCCTAAAAATCATAAAGTCTGAAATCTAGTAGTATCAAAGCCAGAAAACCATAACTTAACGCGTAAAAGAGCACAAAAGATTAAATTTTACTTCAGCAGATAGACGAGGAAAGGGAAGTTTTCTTTATTTGCTGAAACTAATCTACAAGTTGACCAAATTAAGAGAAAAATAGTGGCAAAGTTCAAAAAGCTATTTATATTTAAATATCAAACATTTTTGAAAGTCAAAACGACCATAAATTTTTGAGTAAAGAAACTAGATACAATTTGGAACTGCTTAGGAAGACAATTGGATCTATCAACAGTGAGCTGTGATTTCAATTGTTCTGTTCTTTAATTAATATATAAAACGATCAAAATTTTAAAAAAAGACAGACTGATTACAATCTGATTTTTTTTTGGATTTTAACAGTCCAAGATTTCACCCAAACCAGCCTTACTTTTGCTGTTTGTCCATAAAGAACACTCAGTTGTTGCGAGTGTTATAAATCTGGATAATTTGTTAATTAAAAGATCAAAATTAATTGTTGTGTTTTTGTTAGCGCCACTAATGAACAGAAGCATGAGCCATCAGACCAACAGAAATGAAATCAAAACTCAGAAACTTGAAATTTTGCCAAAACTCAAAAAAGGTCAAAACTGAAAATTTTTACAAGTTGGGACCGAAAATTTGTCCACCCCCCCCCCCGATTTTGGGAAGGGAAAACCTGAGCAACCCAAGGTTTTAGCACACGGTTAGGGTAACCCCTAAGCTATCCATGGACCCAACGAACATCCTTGCATCATACCTACAAGTGATGCTATTAGCACTTATATGGTGCAAAAAGTGCATTTTTGGATATTTTGTCATTTATTGTTAATTTTGCTGAATTGTTAATTCTATGATCCCTTAAGTGTTTATTAAAGGTCATTTGTCATACATTTGAGGCATTTAGAGTTACGTATGTACCATCAGTGCTTATGTCAACAAAAGCAAATAGTGCGGTAATTTGACATTTACTATGTAAACATTGACTTAAATCACTTTATTCGATTAACCAATCAGAGATCAGTGACAATGATGTTATAAATGATATTTAGCGGATTATTTACTTTAACCCAATTGTTTGCATAGTGAAACCATATTGTATTTAGAACCATTAGAAACTGTTACAAAGAGCAGTTGGCTCTCAGACAGACTAAAATTTGATTCTTTAACAACTTTAGTCTTTTTGTTAAGTTTGCTAGATCTTAAGATCTCGAGCGTTATAAGTTAGTTGAGCTTTCTTAACAAGAAGTTAGCAACAGTACTAGCTTTGGGCTGAAGCCTTACAAACTTCAGCACGAGAACAAAAATAAAGTTACAGTCCTTTAATACGGCCGAGCGACTAATTATTTCAGCGAGATCGTTAGTCAATCGAACCCAGTGAAGAACCAGGCCGGCGTAAAACTCGAGAACCAGGCCGCGAAGTTGGGTTCCGCTGAGATTCTTGAGCAGCCGCAACATTTGGTCCACCGACCCGGACAACATCAACAGCAGTGACACGAACAGAAAGGAATCTTCGATTCAACCTGGTGGACCAAAACAAAATCAGCAACGATGGCCAGCAAAAGTCCCAACAGACACTGGAAGACAGCTGATTGGAAGGCGAGTGGTCAACTCAAGACGTTAGAGAAAGAGCAAGCTGACCTGCTCAAGTCCTTCTCCAGACACCTCAACGAGCTAGAAGGCTACCTAACGCAAAACAAAACAATGACAGCCGAAAGTGCTTATCGATGTTTCTTCAGGACGTACGACGACTTGGAAGACAACCGACAACAGCAGAGGTTACTATTAAAACCAAAGTATTTTGAAAACTTTGACAATGACACCAAGCGTATGTTAGAAGAAAAGAAAAAAGTTTTGAGATGGGTAGTTGACAAAATACCAGATCTCCAAGATATTGAAGATTGTCGCGCAGTAGTCGTCGATTACCGGAAATACACATTGCGATGGTACAAATTATGGAAAGATGCTAATCTAATTGAGCACGAATTGGGAGAACTCGAAAAGAAATTGAAATCAGAAAATTTAAGCGACTCCGAAAGACAGATACTGTGTGATCAGATGGAACGATTATTAGAAAAGCTAGATGAAATTTACGCAGAAGCTCTTCGAATATTGAATACAGAAGGTTGTCCCGATGGGTTTGCGAATTTCAGTAAAACGAGAAGTCAATATCAAGACCTGATCAACCAGTACAGGTTCAGCAAGGATTGTGGAAATCAAACATCTTTAGTGTCAACTACATCGGCTGGTGACAAAGACCCAAACGACGAAACTGTAATTGATACAGGTAATGGAGCAATAGAAAATGCTGAGGAGAACGCCGAGGTCTCTTCCAAGCGTTCTGCTACACATGGAAACAGAAAGCAACCCAGTATCGCCAACTCGCGATCATCGAGAAGGCGACAGATTGAAGAAATAGAGCTCGAAAACCTAAGAGCAAAGAAAGAAACAGAGCAACGACTGCGAGAGCGCCAGTTGGAGTTAGAGCAAGAGCGTGAGGAAATAGAACTTCGTCGCCAGCAAGAAGAGTTACGTTTACAACAGCAACAGCAGCAACAAGAGCAAGAGTTACGTCTGAGGATGCAACAGCAAGAAGACGAACTGCGTTTTCGACAGCATGAGCGAGCTCTTGAAAACGAAAGAAGGAAAGCAGAGGAAGAAGAAGAACAAAGACGTCTGAAACTTGAGCTGACCAAAGGAAGCTCAAGAGCATCCGGATCAGTGGCAGATGAGATAGAAAGTGTTGGATCAAAACGAAATCAAGAAAGAATAGAGAGGTGGGCAGAAGCAGGGGCTCAACAGTCTGTCCCTCAACGACCACTATCTCCAAATGTTGTTATCGACCCTCCAACGAATGTCACTAAGGACAGAGCTGACAAACGTTTCAGCACCTACCCGAAAACTACCCCACTGTTCCACCCAGGCGAAAGGCTTTTCTCAACCCAACTAACAGAACCGAGCATTCTCAAGAAACCAGAAGTCCGTAAATCAATTAGAGTAACGGACCCACCAGCACCGCCGTTGACAAGGACGACGTTTCAGCAGCAGCGAACGTCAGCAGTTCAATACAGAAACAGGAGTCAGAGTCCCAATAACAACTTTCGGAACAGGTCTGCCGAGAGCAGAAACAGGAGCACAATGAATCACACCACTCCCCAAGTGATCTACCAACCAGTACCAAGCAGTGGTGCCAGCGGCTTGCCAAAACTAAAACTGACTGAGTTTTCAGGAGATCCTCTGGAGTGGCCAGAGTGGTCAGGTCTTTTTGATGTTGTTGTTCATCAAAAGCCAATCAGCGATACAGAAAAGATGCAATACCTCAAGACCAGTCTCACGGGTCAAGCAAAAGCAGCAATATCGGGAATGGGATTCAGCTCGCAATCATACTATCATGCTTGGGATATACTCTGTGAGAAGTATGGAAGATCAGATTTCATCGTCAACGCGCAATTCAAGAAAATACTAACTCATCCTCCAGTTCGACATGACGATTCTACGAGCATTGTCAAATTCGCAAATGTGGTTACAAATGTGGTGAACACCTTGACCCAACTTGGATACACATCAGACCTAGAAGCAGAAGCAGTGCTAAGTTCGACAACCAGAAAACTTTCTCCGCAACTGAGAGAACAGTGGTTGCAGTATATGCAAGATCGTCGACTACTGAGAGGTAACCTGATTATTTTCAAAGAGTGGCTTGCCTCCAAAGCTACAATTCATGAGAATTTGTTAGCACAGACAAACTCGTCGTTTGACAGAAACAAATTTCAAAGCCGTGATAAACCGAAGACGAGTACCTTTGCTTCAAACGCTGAAGAGTCAAGCAAACCCAAGAATTTCGAATGTCCCTTCAAAGACGGGCAACATCCTATTTGGACGTGTGAAAAGTTTAAGTCACTGAAAGTAAATGAACGACGAGAGCATGTCCAGAAGTTCCGACTGTGTTTCAATTGCTTGAACCAGGTCATATGTCGAAGGACTGCAGAAGCAGGACCTGCAGCGTACCCAGCTGTGGAAGGCGGCACAACAGGCTTTTGCACAGCGAACTACCGAAGAAGGAGACTACAAGGAATGTCTCAGATGCTACAACGGCAGTAGCAACTAACATCACCCAAGGAGGACTTCCAGTGGTACGAATCAAGCTGACTAACAGAGACTTAAGCCTAAATGTACTAGCAATGTGTGATTCAGGATCCTCAATCTCGTTTGTGGACAAATCAGTGGTGTCAAAACTCCATTTCCAAGGCAGAAAAGCATCTCTATCAGTAGCAGGGATCCATGGATCACAGGATGTAAAGACTGAAATAGTGCCAATAGCTGTTTCAGCGCATGAGAAGTCTCGACCATTGACAACAGTGCAGTTCTACGTACACGAAAAACTGAAATTGGGTGACCAGATTGTAGAGTTGCAAGAATTGAAAGACCGTTACCCACATCTGAGGAACTTGCCAGATCAAAGCTACAATCTAAATGATGTTCAAGTGATTCTTGGACAAGATTGCTACGACATTCATCACCCTTTTGAATTCAAGAAGTCAGAAGACAAAACTGCACCATGGGCAGTGAAATCAAAGATTGGTTGGGCTTTAAGTGGACCCCTACCAGCGAAGCAAGCAGCAACTCTTGCCACAACAGCAACATCAATTGCAGATGACAAATTAGCAAACCAGTTGAGTAAGTGGTGGAATATCGAGTCCTATGCTTCAAACTGCGATGTCACTGGACATTCGAAAGAAGAACAACGAGCAATCAAGACGTTGGAACAAACAACACGATTCAATGGTGAAAGATACGAAGTTGGACTTCTGTGGCGAGAGGACGAAGTGAAGTTACCAAACAACTTCTACTCTGCAATGGGGCAACTCAAGTCCTTAGAACGACGCCTGCAGAAAGACGAGGCGCTAAAGAAGCGCTACCAAGAAACCATTGACACAGATGTCAACGCTGGATACGTTCCGAAAGTAGATCAAGCTGAACTGAATGAAACCAAAGACAAACTGCAATGGTTTTTACCACATCATCCTGTCATAAACCCGCACAAACCCAAAAAAGTCAGAAGAGTGTGCAACGCAGCAGCGAAGTATCAAGGTGTAGCCCTAAACGACAAACTTCTACCTGGGCCAGACCTGCTGCAGAGTTTGATCGGAATCATCTTTCGCTTCCGAGAACACCAAATAGCCTTATCAGCCGACATAGAAGCAATGTTTCTTCAAGTAGCTGTCCCAAAAGATGACAGCCGATGTTTACGATTCCTCTGGAGAGAAGATCCAGAGCGGAGGATAGAAGTCTACGAGTACACACGACACGTTTTTGGGGCGAAAAGCTCGCCGACTTGTGCAAATTACGCCTTGCACCAAGTGGCGAAAGATAATGCAGTCAACGACGAAAATCTTGTCAAAGTGGTTCAGCGAAACTTCTACATGGACGACTTCCTCAAGTCAGTCAGAACACCTCAAGAAGCGATTGAAATTTATCAGAAAGTCAGAGACATCCTCATCAAAGGTGGTTTCAAGTTGACGAAATGGATAGCAAGTGACGAAGAAGTCAAGTCACACATTCCAGAGACAGACAGATCAACGAAAGTTGTGAAAACTTTCGAAGCAGAACCACAATCATCTTCAATGCTAGGACTCAACTGGAATGTGGACACAGACAGTCTCATTGTCTGTCGTGGAACTGAGCAAGAAGTTCCAGCAAAAATAACTCAGAGAATTGTCCTATCCTTTGTCTCAGCAGTGTTCGACCCACTTGGAATATGTTCACCTTTCACCATACGAATGCGATTTCTTCTCAAAAGCATTTGGGCAGAAATGGGACAAGCATGGGACAAAGAGTTGTCAGCAGAACACTCAAAACTGTTCAGTGATTGGTGCTCTGAGTTGAGAGAAATAAGGACGATGTCGATAAATCGACTTTATTTCGAAAATGGATGTTCAAATTTGAGACTTCACATTTTTACAGATGCATCAGAGGAAGCGATGTGCATCGTGGCATATCTGCAAGATGAAGCAACGCTAAAACTGACATATGTAATAGGGAAATGCCGTGTGGCACCCATCAGACATATGACGGTACCGAAATTAGAACTTCAAGCCGCAGTCTACGGAGTTCGTCTCAGAAGGCAGGTACTCAATGAACATGATGTCAAAATCGGCAAAATCTATCATTGGACCGACTCATCAACAGTGCTACAGTGGCTACAGGCAGCGCACAAGAAACAACAAGTATTCGTTGCAAACAGAGCAGCTGAAATACTGGAAAACTCATCGATGGATCAATGGAGACACGTCAAAGGTGTTGAAAACCCTGCCGACATCGGAACCCGAGGAATGTCCATCGAAGGCCTCAAGGAGTCCGCATGGCTAAACGGGCCGGCATGGCTTCAGGCAGATGAAGAAAAGTGGCCAAAGCCGTGGTGCCAAGTGAACGAACTCTAACCTGAGCAAGTTACGAGTACTGTAGCAACAGAAGCAAAACTAGAGCAACTATTTGACTGGAGACGATACAGTTCCTTCAAACGAATTAGAAACTTTATTGCCTATTGCATGAGGTTCAAGACAAAACAGAAGGGTCCCCTCAAAGCAGACGAGATTCATCAAGCAGAGCAAATACTGTTTCGATTTGTTCAAAACGAAAGCTTCCCGAATGTTTCGAAGTCTATATCAAACAGCAAAGAAATCTCCAAAGTTTTAAACATTGCCAAATTGTCACCCTTCATAGAGGAAGATGGAACAATTAGAGTGAAAGGCCGACTGAAGCATTCAAACCTGGACTACAATGCAAAACACCCAATATTGTTAACCGCGAAACATCCAGTTGTACAGCTTCTGTTGGAGAAAGCACATCGAGACAACCTACATGAGGGCACAGAATATGTGAGGAACATGCTCCAACAAGAATACTGGATCATCGGACTGAGAAATGCATTAAGAAAAATCAAGTCGAGATGTATCAAATGCAGACACAGGAACGCCAACCCCATTCACCCACCGATGGCGGATCTACCACGAGAACGACTTGATGAACATGTGTTCCCATTCACCCATACCGGAGTTGACTACTTCGGACCCTTCGAAGTCAAGTTCCTACGACGTACCTTGAAGAGATAGTGCTGCCTCTTCACTTGCCTGACAACGAGAGCAGTACACATCGAAGTTGCTCAGTCATTAGACACCGAGTCATGTCTAGCTGCAGTGGCAAGATTCATTGCAAGACGTGGCTACCCGAATACCATCATCAGCGACAACGGCACGAACTTCGTTGGAGCAGCCAAGGAACTCAAAGCATTCATGGAGGAATGGGACAAAGCTAAGATTGAAAGTGACTTAGCTCAGAAAAAGATTGTTTGGAAATTCAACCCTCCTGGAGCGCCACACTTTGGTGGAATCTGGGAAAGACTGGTTCAAAGTTGCAAGAAGGTCATGATTGCAATCTTGGACAACCGAAGCCTCACAGACGAGGTACTCAATACAACGATGTGTCTTGTGGAGCAAATTCTCAACGCAAGACCCCTGACAGCAGTAAGTGACGATCCAGAGGATTTGACAGCTCTTACACCCAATCACTTCCTATTAGGACGAGAAAGTGCAAGTGCACCATTTATGCCATCCAGTGAACGCTACCATGATCTCAGAAAATCATTCAAAACGGCTCAAGCATATGCGGACATGATCTGGAAGAGATGGACTCGTGAATATCTTCCACAATGGAATCAGAGATCAAAGTGGTCAAAAGAACATGTGCGAAATCTGAAAGAAGGAGAACTTGTTTGGATGGTAGATGATTCAGTGAAACGATGTGAGTACAAGATGGGACGAGTCATCCAAGTCTTCAAAGGCAACGATGGCGTCGTACGATCAGCGAGAGTCAAGATGGCACATGGCGAATTCAACAGGCCGGTGGTGAAATTGGCGCCAGTCTTCTACGATGGTGTTTCCGAGATCGAAAACAGGGCCGGCGATGTTAGCGCCACTAATGAACAGAAGCATGAGCCATCAGACCAACAGAAATGAAATCAAAACTCAGAAACTTGAAATTTTGCCAAAACTCAAAAAAGGTCAAAACTGAAAATTTTTACAAGTTGGGACCGAAAATTTGTCCACCCCCCCCGATTTTGGGAAGGGAAAACCTGAGCAACCCAAGGTTTTAGCACACGGTTAGGGTAACCCCTAAGCTATCCATGGACCCAACGAACATCCTTGCATCATACCTACAAGTGATGCTATTAGCACTTATATGGTGCAAAAAGTGCATTTTTGGATATTTTGTCATTTATTGTTAATTTTGCTAAATTGTTAATTCTATGATCCCTTAAGTGTTTATTAATGGTCATTTGTCATACATTTGAGGCATTTAGAGTTACGTATGTACCATCAGTGCTTATGTCAACAAAAGCAAATAGTGCGGTAATTTGACATTTACTATGTAAACATTGACTTAAATCACTTTATTCGATTAACCAATCAGAGATCAGTGACAATGATGTTATAAATGATATTTAGCGGATTATTTACTTTAACCCAATTGTTTGCATAGTGAAACCATATTGTATTTAGAACCATTAGAAACTGTTACAAAGAGCAGTTGGCTCTCAGACAGACTAAAATTTGATTCTTTAACAACTTTAGTCTTTTTGTTAAGTTTGCTAGATCTTAAGATCTTGCGAGTTATAAGTTAGTTGAGCCTACTTAACGAGAAGTTTGCATTATTACTAGCTACTGGCTGAAGCCTTACAAACTTCAGCACGAGATTGAACATAGACTATCACTAAGGATTTTCTTAACTTCAATCAACAAAAATAAAGTTACAGTCCTTTAATACGGCCGAGCGACTAATTTCAGCGAGATCGTTAGTCAATCGAACCCAGTGAAGAACCAGGCCGGCGTAAAACTCGAGAACCAGGCTGTGATATATCGGTTCCGCTGAGATTCTTGAGCAGCCGCAACAGTTTTTGATAATGATGGAGTAAAGTTAGCAAAAAACGGCAAAATTTTAATTCCAGACTACTCACAATGGAAGTGGAAGTAAGACTGGCTCACTTTGTAGTTTACAAAGATTGTGTTATTAGTTTTTTGGGGTGCACTTCCGGCAAATTTAACCAAAGTGGACTGAAGAATCTTATTTCTGGCAGTTTTTGATGAAAAGGGCTGAATGTGGAATTATTTCGCCAAAATTTTGGCCAAAAATATAAATCAAAATATTCAACAATGCTTTTTTTGTCTTAAAATCAACAGTACTACTGTTTACATATTTTACATATTTTAGCGAAATTGACAAAATTTTAGGCAAAATTCCGGAAAATGTGAATAAAAAACGCAAATTGTTCTAATATTCACGAAAAATTAAACCACGATAACTCGCTCTAGAAAATGAGATTAACAAAATCTTTTCAATAGCATATTCTAGGCTGGACGGGCGTTTTTGAATGATACCACTCACAACTCTGTTCGATGAGTATATCATTGACTGAACAAAAAAGCATTTGCGTGTATAGAGGGGTCGGAACAATAAAATGAGGTGAAAGATTTTGCCGCAATCAACATGTATAGAACCTCAACGTCTAGCCTTCGTGACGTCACTAGCGGCGTACCCCAAGGTTCAATCCTGGGGTCACTACTTTTTCTCGTCTACATAAAAAATTTACCACAAAAAATTGAATAGTCAAACCTAAGGTTATGCAGATGATTACAAATTGCTCTCTAATAACAAACATGAACTTCAAATTGATCTCCAGAAATAAAATGAATGGTGCAATAACAACGAAATGCGCCTCCATGAAAACAAATGCAAGATCCTATGTTTCAAGAAAAAGTCACTCTTTACAATAAAAATGAAACTCAACATCTCGTCTCATCAAAAAGATCTCGGAATACAAGTTTGTGATAACCTCACTTGGCATCAAAACGCAAGCACACGAGCCTCCAAAAATCTTAAAGCACTTTGGTACCTCAGAAGAAATCTTCACCACAGAACTCTCCCTCAAGTTAAATTAAACGCATACAAGGGTTACATTGTACCAATTATATCCTACGCCTGTCAAGTGTGGTATCCGTCTAAATGCGATCTAGTACTCATCGAAAGAATCCAAAAAAGTGCGACGAAATGGATAATAGGTTCTTCTCTCACATATAAGGAGCGTTTAATCAAACTGAAAATTCTACCTCTATCTTTTTACTTCGAACTTCACAGCTTATTACTACTATGTGATCTCATAAACAATAAATACAACATTGCCATAGAAAAGTATATACATTTGAACAACAATAATCGGACGAGACAAGGCGCGAAATGTGAAATCAAACTTACGAAAAAACGATTATTTAAAAGCGACGAAAATTTCTGGTCGAGAACAGCCTATCTCTATAATATTGTCAACAAACGCACAGACCTTACAGACAACAAAAATATAAAATATCGGATCAGCGACATTTATTGGAAATTCTTTTTTAGAAGTTTTAACGAAATTGACATGTGCACTTGGAGAATTTGCTGCCTGTGCAAAAACTGTAACCCTATTTCGAAACTATCTCATTTATAACGATCAACAAGTGTGCTTCAACCCGTGCATTGCAGAAGCCTGAACTACTACTACTACTATTGATTTGAGGAAAACCACAATTGTACAGCTTTTATATTGCTTTCTTCTACTCTTAATCGCAATATATGAATTATTCACAAGTTTAAATTCAGAACATGAACTTTGAAACAGTTTTAGTGGATAATCCTGGATGAATATGGCTTTGTCTCTGATTCGACCTTTCTACAAATCACAAATTTCGCTTGTAGCAAATTTATGAAAAAATCGGCCTGATGTTGACGGCATAAAGTAGCGCCACCGTTTTTAACACAAATTTGTTAAATAGAATGGTCAAACCAACTATCTCGACTAGCAATGGTGACTTTGAAAGAGTTCTTTGCGATTGGTGATATAATCAACAATATTCGAGCTGGCATTTAAGTTCTGTTCTAATTCTGTAAGTTTTTCTGGACCTCCAAATTGTTTAATTAATTGAGGCTCCGATTTTATGAAAAGAATTATAAAGTTGGCTGAAATTTAATTACACAGCCGGAATCTTAGTTGAAATCTGAACACTTTTGGTATATTAAGCTTATATTGTTCAAAAGTTAATTCAGAATCGTGTCCATCGTCAATAAGTTAAACAAATTTTTTTCCTAGAAGGAAATAGGTCGTCCATTTTCTCATGAGCTGACAAAGTTTGAATACATTTCTGTTCATAAATGCGTTTAGCACAGGGAATACAAAACTACTCCCGTTGTTCAGCTGACAACAGCAGGAAAAGCGGTTCGTTTGATCGTCTATGTTTCTAAAAAAAATTATAGAAATTACATTTTCTTCAATTTAATAGCTGAAAAAATGATGAGAAATAAGTTGGTTGTGGCTTATAATTCAAAAACAATGAAAAATAACCAAAGATCTCAGTAAGTTTTAAGCAAAACAATGGATTTTATATACACCATGGTGACAAAAAGCTACATACATCACAATTTAAGCCATTTGAGCGTTAATTCAAAACTTTTGATCTGCGCGAAGGAAGGCGTAAAATTTTGAAGTTTTCACTGTCTGGAATTTTTATTATCGATGATTAAGCTGCTCTGATCTAATACTTTTTGCCACGCTCTTCAACTTGTCCAATTTTTATGAACAGAAACTAAAAGATTCTTTGCATCAAATTAAAATCTGGTACACTGCAAGCGTGCATATGAATAGATTTTTTGTGACCACGAAAATTGCGTAAAGATTAGAAAGGGATGTTCACACGTCATGTGACAAACGGAAGGGGGTGAGTACAGCTATCAAAAACCTAATGGAAGCTTTAGGTCAACAGCAACAATAGACCACAAAGTTATGGAAACAAATTACAAATAGAACTCAAAAGAATTGTATGAATTTGAATTTGGTTTTGGATATTTTGGCTCTATCAAGCGTTGAACCAATGAATAAATCTCTTAACCAAAGACTCTTTTGTTTCCATACTATTAATATCTATATTACCAAAAAAATATTTAAAAATTGAGAGTGTGAAGCTATACTTATACAGAAGGTAATTATTGGTTGATTGAGTTTTATTACATGTTGTTCTTTAACACAGCAATTCATCATTTCAATCTGATGTGTAGAATAATAGAAGCGAGATAGAAGGCAGGAATGAAAATCAATTTGGAAAACAGCTGTTCATGTGAACAACTTATACAGAAGGATACATGATTGTATGAACGCATTTTAACTCCATGGAGAGACACATCGCTATTGCCAAAATCAAGGTGAGACCATTTTGGTGTCTTTTTTAAAAGAACAAATAGAGTCTTTTGAATCATTGCAAAAAATGAAGAATTTTAAGCGTAAAGCGGCCATAAAACAGAACCACGCTCACATTTGCCTTAAGTACACGTTTTGCCCCTTTTTTTCTTTACAATACGGGTTATATTTGTGTGGGCAGCTACAATAGCAAAAACCTAAGAAATTTCTGATTGATTTTCAAATAGTCCTTACGACAGATAAGAATTTTCATTTCACTGTTTAGTCAGAAACAAGAAAATTTAAGCTATAAAGTTCTCTTCTGAAGTGTTAAATTATTATAATTTAATTATACGTGTTTTTTCTTATTACGTGGCTCAAACCTTATAACGGTTCTAACTTCATTAAATTTTGGAATAAACCCTCAGTGGAAGAATCTGCGATTCGTTCTGAATTCAACTTTATCTTGCTTCTCTGAAAAGGGGACTTGTTTGCTATGAATTTGCTGAAGCGAATCAAGTTTTTTTTACCAAGCTGGATTTCACTTAAGTTTTTAGTAATAATTTTGATTGCGTGAATGAAAAATTAAATTAAAAAAACAAGAAGTACTGCACTTTCTTGATGTTTAACTCAAAGCAAAGTTTTTCACTTATTTATTTGGACCGGAGATAGGAACACTACCATTCATTTGACCGTAAGCTAATTTTCAGGGCATGGATTTTAATCAAACTAAGCGTTAATTTCAATTTTTTTTAGGGTGGCTTTTAGTTACAATGTGCGTGGAATGTAATTGTTTTAAGTCTTCTGAGTGTACTTACGGTTAGAACGTGAAATCTAATGACAACTTTCTGTAAGTACTTAAACTTTTTAACAAAAGTAGGGATTAGTACCATCTTTTGTAAAAATCTTTTTTTTATATATGCATGATGAATTTTAATGGAAATTTTACAAACCTGCATCCTTTCTTGTTTTGATAATAATTTTATGTAACAACTCTGAAAAAGGAGGAGTGAAACACAATTCTGAATATTTTTGCATTTTAATTGGCCAATCAATTTTTTGCTTGTCAACGAAAACACCAACTAATCAATTAAGAATAGCCTGAAAAACTACCAGAAGCTGTAAAACAGTCACTTTTTTCGAAGTAACAATTTCTAGAAG
Source organism: Convolutriloba macropyga (assembly GCF_964194025.1). Classification (NCBI taxonomy): domain Eukaryota; kingdom Metazoa; phylum Xenacoelomorpha; order Acoela; family Convolutidae; genus Convolutriloba; species Convolutriloba macropyga. The sequence goes on from NC_134482.1 coordinate 18,481,513, forward strand.
AATTTTGGGTTTTTGCGTTCTTGTTATTATAAGTTTTCCGCTGACGTAAAGCATCGTGAAAAATTTTTTGCTTCTCAGGATAAGTAGTAAAACTATTTTAGGCAATCCTACTGTCTCCAATTTTTTTAAATTTTTTTAGTTAAAATCCAGGTCTGAAGGTTTACAGCAGCAGCTATTGAACTTCTCCTATTGGACTTAGAAAGGATAAATGTTTTTTGTTGTTTTTTTTTGAAGGCAAATGAAATTTTAATTTAATCATGCCTGGGTAAGTTTCAGCTGTAGTTTCTATTTGCCGAAAAAATATTCCCATTCTGCGCGCTTTTTTCAGCACATATTGAAGTTTATTTGGTTTTTTTAGGTAGTCTTCTAGATATCAGCACCAGTTTTTAAGCCCAGGTAATGGTAAATGATAAAAGAAGACTCTTCTTGTTAATAAGCTTTCAAGGAAGGTTAGGTTTCAACAGTTTTAATCAAGTGCTCGAAAAAATTGCCACCACTAATCTTTCTTTTGTTAAATCATATTTCGCAATATTTTTTTTGCGTTACCAATTGGTTTAGTTTTCCAGAGTTGAAAGTTAAATTTCAAAAGTTTGCTTGCTCGTGAAAACTGCCCGCTCTCCAGTTAAGATCAATTTTCGTGGTAGTTATTTTAAATATCTGAACCTTGATTCTCCATAAAACTGTTTGATTACGTTTTTACGCCAATTTAGACCAGTCACGATTTTAAAAATAAAAAAGTAGCTGAGGAAGTACGGATGCACAAAGAATAGGATAAAAAAATTGAAAAAAAATGCCTAACGGGACCACAAGATCAAATGCAACGACCCAACACCAAACAAAAAAAATTGAAAGTTGAAAGCGGACAAACAATAAAAGACCGTTCAAGATGCTTAATTTTTTCCTGTGCAATAAACTAAAGCAGCTACTAAACAATTGCAGTGAACTTGTACAATTTTTAAAATTCAACATAAATTGTTTGTTTCTCTGAAAGCAAAATAAAAAGGCAATTAAAAAAAGTAGATCTATTCTGTTTCGGGCCCCCCAGCTTAGTGAACATAAATTTTTTATGACCCCCAGGCTCATGTGCTATTTTCTTACGTAGTAACGTGCTAGAATCCAACATATAATTTGTAATTGGGGGTCATAAAAAACACTGGGGGCCGAAACAGAATGGATCCAAAAAACAATACAGAACAATTAACTAAACAATTTTTCAGATTTTCATGGTGCACATTTTCAGCCAACATCTCGATATGCAGCTTAACGGTGCCTATGTGAAAATCCGCAATTAATTATACAACAACAAGTTTTCAAACACTTCATGTTAAAGTATTAAAAAAACAATGTCTCTATGCAAAAAAAACGTTTGCAAGTTCTTTCAACGTCGTTTTCTAATGATAATAAATTTGTTGAAATTAGCTTTCTCATAGTATCAAAGTCCTGATTCCATGACTTTAGTGTTAAGAAACAATGAGACGGAAAATTTTTGTCTTGCTATTTTTCGAAATGTTATTTAAAATTTTGACAGCTGCGAAATCCAAATGCGCAGCAGACACGATTGAACCCAAATGAAATTAACCCCTCAAAGCAAGGAGAAAAGGAGACAAAAGAGTCCAAAAAAGAGCAGAAAGCGAGGAAACAGTCGCCAGAGAAAAATGCCACCGGAGGACAAAATACCCAAAAGTCCCAAACTGAAGATCAAAAGGTCAACCCAGCGTCAAACCAGGTCAATAAACCGGCTCAAAATGTGGCAGCTGACCTTTTGACACCTGTAAACCCTGGAGATCAGAAAAATAGCCCACAATCAAGGCCCAATTCACCTGGACCGAAAGAGCCCCCGCCTCCTATTGAAGAGTTCTTCGTTGTCAACTTAGATTGCACTTTTGTACTGCTGTTGGATCATTTGAAGGTCATTTTTTGTTTTTTTAACTCAGTTCTCACCTTTCCACGTCAATATCTTTAGGTTTACTCATAAAAAATTACTGGTTGTTGACATTAATTGTTATCTTGTTGCGTGTTGTTGTTTTCCCGTACGTAAAAACGTCGGAATAGTTGTCTAAAAATAAAAATTAAATTTCGATCAAAATGTATCTGTGGAGAGAATCGAAAGGAATCAATTTTGCGCCTGAAATTAGGAATTATAGAAGCATCGTCTTTTTGAAATTCTAAGTTAGAGGGTAGCAGTATCACAAGTGGAGTCGCAGTACAATCGTATAGTCTGCGTTCAATTTTTTTTGCAAAAGCTTCCTGTGATCAAAATTGCTTATACCAAAAACTGCTTATGATCAAAATTGCCTATAACTAAAACTGCTTATGATCAAAATTTCTTAAGCCAAGGCCTGCTGATGATCAAAATTGCCTATAACTAAAACTGCTTATGAGCAAAACTGCTTAGAACAAAAACTGTTTGTGGTGAAAATTGCTTATAACAAAAACTGCTTATGATCAAAATTTCTTAAGCCAAGGCCTGCTGATGATCAAAATTGCCTATAACTAAAACTGCTTATGAGCAAAACTGCTTAGAACAACAACTGCTTGTGGTCAAAATTGCTTATAACTAAAAATGCATATGATCAAAATTGCATGCTAAAAAAACTTATTATGATCAATATTGCTTATAACAAAAAAAAAATTCTTATGATCGAAATTGCTTATGCCAAGACCTGCTTATGATCAAAATTGCTTATAACTAAAACTGCTTATGACCAAAATTGCATACTAAAAAAAACTTCCTATGATCGAAATTTCTTATGACAAAAAACTTCTTATGATCAAAATTGCTTATACCAAGACCTGCTTATGATCAAAATTGCTTAAAACTGAAACTGCTTGTGGTCAAAATTGCTTATAACTAAAAATGCATATGATCAAATTTGCAGGCTAAAAAAACTTATTATGATCAATATTGCTTATAACAAAAAAAAACTTCTTATGATCGAAATTGCTTATGCCAAGACCTGCTTATGATCAAAATTGCTTATAACTAAAACTGCTTATGATCAAAATTGCATACTAAAAAAACTTCTTATGATCAAAATTTCTTATGACAAAGAACTTCTTATGATCAAAATTGCTTATACCAAGACCTGCTTATGATTAAAATTGCTTGAAACTGAAACTGCCTATGAGCAAAATTGTATACTAAAATTTCTGTGTATGAACGAAGTTGCTTATAGCAAAAACTGCTTAAGATCAAAAATTTTTAAAATGGAAACTGCATATGATAAAATGTGCTTGTGATAAAAATTGTTTATGATCAATATTGCTTATTACAATAACTGGTTATGATCACTTTATAACAAAAACTGCTTAGGATAAAAAATAGCTTATACAAAAAACTGCTTGTGATCAATATTGCAACTAAAACTACTTATGATCAAAATTGCTCAGAACAGAAACTGCTTATGATCAGAAATGCCTATAACAAAAACGGCATTTGGTCAGAACTGCTTATAATAAAAACTGCTAATGATCGAAATTGCTTATAATAAAAACGCTTGTGATCAAAATTGCTTACAACAAAAACCGCATATGATCGGAAGTGCTTGTAATAAAAACTGCTTATGATCACAATTGGTTATTACAAACACTTCTTGTGATCAAAATTGCAAATGACAAAACGTGCTTGTGATCAAACTTGCTTTTGACAAAAGCTGCTAACGATCGAAGTTGTTTGATCAAAATTGCTTAAAATATAAACTGCTTATAATCAACTGCCGGATTGAACATAAGCAACGTGTATGATGATACTCTGGTGGCCATACGTAATTTTGCAAGGAACTCAACTTGGGATATCGACAATGGTTGGTACAAATTTTATCGAATGATAAAGGGATTTGCAGAATATTCTGATCAGAGGACATTATTATCCATAGATTAGGGCAGGGAGGATTATTTCATGTTGTACTCTTTGTGTAGAGAAAACGTTTCTAGCAATGTAAATTCAGTGATATAAAGTCATGTTCAGTCTCTTTTAACGGAGAGTTACTGTTTTACATGTTTTATTGGACAAAGTCAAGTTCCCACTTTTTGGTGGGAAGAGTTTCAACTTTTGTAATATTTACTTCGGCCATCTTGAATTGATGTCTCGTCAACACATGTAATATAATTTTTGTTCAAAAAATTGTCTGTTCCAGAATAAACTTCTGCCCGAGCGAACAAATTGTGACCTTGACCTGATAGACGAAAGTGGCCAGATGGTGAACCTAGCCGAAATGTCTGTTAAGGAGAAAGCGTACAATCTACTCAAAGACGACACAACTTACTATCCTCTCATCATTCGAAAGAACACTGATGGGTCACTGAGTAATTTCGACATATATGGAAAAGAGGTGAGAATGGAAATATTTTCAAATAATTTATGAGCTGTTCTGGCTATTGGTTCTGAAACACGAGCTGTTATGGTTCTATATGGTTGTCATGAGATCAAAAACGCCTCCGAGGTAAAAGCTCCCAAAGGTGTGCATGATCTACGGATACCTGGAAACGCTTGGAAAGTCCCTCAGAGGGTATAATTTATATTTGAAGTTTTCCATCTCCAATTTTTCGGTCTGGGAGATCATTTTCAGTAGTTTGCATAGGAGTAAAAAAAGTTAATCTTACAAGACAAAGTTAATCTTGTAGAACTTTTGCTGTAACCTCTTTCACAAGAATCTGTTATCTATGTTTAAAACGATGCAAAACCTGCTGAAATGAAATTTTTTCTTTCTCAATTTCTTTGATCGGCAAAGAATTATAACCAAAGAGAAAAAAGAATTTCATTTCAGATTTTGAGATGATCAAATAATCTCTATAACAACAGAAAATTATTCGCATTTTGATTAGAGAGAGGTTTCGAAAAAAAGTCAAGACGAGTTTTCCTTGAAAATGCTTTGAAATATGTACACACTCATTTTTCTCATGTTTTGTAAATTCAATCTGACAGCATTATTATTAATAATAAATTATTGCTCTCTGATTGTTCATTGTTGAAATTTTTCTGCATATACTTCTTCCAATTACAATTCTGCAGCACTAATTGTGATATGTAAAAAGCTATAAAGTAATCCAATCTGATTAGTTCCACTCAAGAATTATTTTTCGCGACTTTTCAGGGCAAAATCAGGGCACGTGAAGTACCAATGTTAAAATCCAATAAACGCTTAAAAATGTAATCGGTTAACCGACTATTAGCTGTTGTACATTTATATGGTGAAGTCTGCCATAGTGAATATTTCGCAATCTATTTCGCGATATTAAAAAAGAGTAGGATTGTTCTAACAGTTGTCCAGATGAATGTTAAGAAATTTGAGTCGGTCAATTTTACGCAGACACAATTGGTCCACACCACGCACAGGAAGATGTGTATCTCTGTTGAACAATTTCACAGCTTAAAATCAAAAATTACTCTATTAAATAGAAAATTTTTCTCAGAAACCACTAAGCAGTTTTTTACTGTCAGTGACAATTTACTTATGATTAAGTTTTACTGTCGGCACAACAAGGAAATAATAAATCAGTGCTATAATTTTCCTGAAAATAGATTGATCAACTTGTTCCCTGTTGATCGTTCGGATCTTTCCCATTATGGCCCCCACGAAAATATAGCCCCCCATTAATGTATGTTTACTTACCGTTATAGGGGGCTGTAGGTTATCTGACCACTAAGGTGGGAGAGGGGGCTATAATGGGAAATACCCGATCGATCTTGTTTTCGATTGATTGTTTTAAAACAGAAATATCAGAAACCAGGTTTTTGGTTGTACATTTTGCGAAATCAACTAATTACAGTAAAACAAACCGGAGAAGGTTGGAAAAACTGTTCGTTCGAGATTTAATTCTAAAAAATTGGATTAAAATTTTCTGTCGCTTTATTGAAAGTGACGCCAAAAATAACATTGTACCGGTTTTCGTGTTTTCTGTTTTGGATAGTGCTGAGTATTAATTGCTCTCGAGCAAAGTTTGTAGCAATTATATTAGTCGTTTGGTCTTTTTTATACGATTTTTTGCTTGACCGATTTTTGTCCTGCCCATTTGACTTTTTGTCCTCAAAAATGGAATAAACAAATAGTGCCTAGAGGGCATTAAGTTCTCTTAGAGACTTTCAGCTCACTAGTATCGAAGTACGCGATTCACAAAAACTGTTTTGGAGACGTGTACTCATGGTGTGAATAGTGGTTCTTAGAGTTTGACCCCCGCACTTCCACCCAAAAATTGATTGAATTCTCTATATTTATTTTCAGAAATCTATTTTTTTAAATTGAGTTTGTTTGGAATGAATGGATGCTCAAACATTCTTTATAACAACAGACATTTGTTTGCTTTTTATTAGAGAGAAGTTTTGAAAGAAGTCAAGACTAGAGTTTTCCTTGAAAATGTTGTAATATGTACAGACTCCTTTTTCTCATGTTTTGTAAATCAGTCAAAAATTTAATCTGACAGTATTATTATTATTATTATTATTATTATTATTATTATTATTATTATTATTATTATTTTTATTATTATTATTATTATTATTATTATTATTATTATTGTTATTATTATTATTATTATTATTATTATTATCATTATTATTATTAGAGTGGGAGTATTTACTGACATTTTTTTGTTCAAGCGCTATTGTTTTATTCCAGTTGCTTTTGGAGAGTCCTGAAAAATTAAACATTTGATTAAGATTTACGTAAAAACTAATGCACTAAGCTGATTTGAATTGCACAAACAGATGCTCAAAATAATCAATAGAAAACGTTCAGTTTCTTCTTTTTTAAATTGTTGTTCATAAAAAGCATTTGTCAAAACATTAATGTTACGTTATCGATGAACTAACGCAAAAGATGGATTACACAAAATTGAAAGCACAGTTTTTAAAGACGAGTAGAATGAATCCTAATTAGAGAACAAAACGTATAAACTGAGAATAAACTGGCAGTGAATATTTCGTAGAGACAAAAATTGCAGGTGTGCTCACCGAACGTAATATGGGCTGTGGTAGAGTTATGGTTGTTCTCCATTTTGCCCATGCCAAAGTAAAATTTATAATTTTTGTACTCGCTTCCTTCCCTCCATCTTAGATGTTTGGTGCAGTGTCCTCTAAGGTTTGCTTGTGGGGGGGGGAGCATCCTTCCACGTTTGTTCGTAAATTTTATTGCTGTTTTTTAAAGGATTAAAGGGCAATATAAGAACGAGGAATTGACATTCAAGGTTGAGAAAACTATAAATAAAGTAAAAACGAAAACAATTGAAAAAGCAACTGAAAAGAAGGAAAATTAAAAAAAAAGAAGATGCAACATCTGAGAGGAACCTCTCTTGTTGGTTTTTTTTGTTCGGATAGGTTGATTACACGATGATAGGATATGATGTAGGAGGCTGTTTATGAGCTCTTCTTGAACGGTATTTGTTTTCCTACAATTTAAGATAAGTCGCCTGTGGCTAATCTTGGCTCTATTAGTGCATGTCGTTAGACTTCTTTCAAAATTGGTTAATCTTGTTAATTCTTGTAGAGCTAGTCCTGCTCTCAAGGATCTTTATAGAGAATAGTTAAACGAATAGATAATTTTCCAAATCTTGTGAGAATCTTGTCAGACAAAAAAATGGTTTTTTAAGAATCTTGTTTGAAGAAAATTCTGGCTGAAGATTTTAAGAAGTTGTTGAAGAAATTAAAAAATTGTTAATAGTTGCTTAAGAAAATGAAAATTGGCTTTGCACAAATAGATGCTCAAGAAAACATTAAAAGAACAAACAACTAATGTCCTTTTGAAGTGCTGTTCATAAACTTTGATATCAGTTTTAATAGCCGCCTCAGATTCTCAGCCGGCTATTATAGTGCTCCCAATTTTTACAATTCAAGAATTTGAATTGTATTGGCGGCGCTGTCTTTTTTTAAAGATCTGTTCACACATTTTCATGATTTTTGAAGTCAAATTGGAGTGGTGATTTTGGTCACGCGGAAACAGTAAGTGGGAGCGAGTGGTTTTGTGGCGTGAAATTTTTTCGCTCTAATTTTAAAGTAGAGTGAGAAAACGGTGTTTGAACAAAAATTCGCGTTCTCGCTAGTGGTTTTTTGTTCCACATGCGGCAATTTCACTTTGATTTTTACTGTTTTTCTTTTTTTTGGATCAAACTTTTCTCTAAATGGTTTGTTCAATCCATTCATAGTTCATTCTGGGCCTAGTTTTTTGTTTGAACCAAATTTCCATTTCCCGCTAGTCGTTTTTTGTTCACATGCGGCATGTTGACAATGATTTTCTGTTTTTTTAAAATTTTGATCTGATTTTTTTAGAAATGGGTTTTCGAATTCACTCATTCCGTTCTAGGTCTAGATGTTGTTGAGTCAATGGAAATTCTTTGAATTGTACGTCAGAATTTGTTCTGCTATGTTTTTTACTTCGTCGTACTAAGATTTTTCGCTTTACCTTAGTTGAAAGTTTGTTCAACATTTTGCGTGAAATCTTTCTGATTTCTCTAAGCTAGTTTCACTGGTCATTCATTCTGCTCAAAGTGCTTTTCGACAGCAGTTGCGCATCAAGGCAATTCAAAATGAACGGAGTCAGTATCAAAAATGAATTCAGAAATGAAATCAGAAATCGAAACGATAAAGCCCATAAAGGAAAAACCCATAAAGCCCAGTTTTAGATGTCCGTTACTCAAACTTTGTTCTTATAAGTCTTAGTTGCCATTACTAATGCTTATTGGTATTGATACTAGCTCCTGTATCGTCTCACTGTGAAACAGGAGTATGTTCAACAACAAATTGACATCAAAATAGTTCGCAATTTAAAATTGTTTTTTTTTTTACAAAAATCTTTTTTTTCATTATTTTTTTCTTTCAATCCCATTCGTGGTTATGGGAATCAACGGCGGCTATTTTTCGACAATCTGCAGGTTATGTTTCATTTCTTTTGAAACATTTTCGACTTCTTTTCTATGAGTTTAGTGCCATGAACGTTACCCTAACACTGATTGCTTTCCCATTCTTCAGAAATACATTTTCAATTGTTCTTCTTATAAGGGAGTCAGGAAATATAAGAAATCCGATAGTTTTCTTGAAATATGAACAGAAACTTCCTTTTCTCATGCGTTTAACCGTTAGCCGGTCAAAAAATAAATTTGACATTAAAATTATTAAAATGGAGGTACTGACGTTTTTAATTGCTCTTGAACGAAGTTCATAGCAATTATTGTAAATGTGTTGGTCTTTTTATGCAAATTTTTCGCTTGACCCTTTTGCTTTTTTCTTCTTGAACATTCTTTGACTTCTCAAGTGACTTTTTCATGCTTTTTTCTTCATTTTTGAGTGATTTCTATTGCTCTTACTCTGAAGCTAAATGGAGGGACAAATAGCACAGTCGGCAGTGCAGATGGTTATGAAGCGGGAGGTCGATGGTTCGAATCCCGGTGAGGTCAAATGTTTTTCTACCCGCCTGTCGTTCGAGAGCAATTCTTCCAGCATTAATCGGTTTATGTTTTGGTATTTCAAACGCTATTTTTGTGAATTCCAGCTGCTTTTGATTGACGATCTCAGAAGGGCATTGAATATTTGACCAAAAATGAAAATTTAAGCAACGTTTAATTTGCTTAACTGTATTTGTATTAGAACAAACATATGCTCAAAGTAATCAACAAACCGTCAGTTTTTCCTTTTTAAAACAGGAAGTTTTAGCCATAAGCACTAACGTTCCGATATCGAAGAATTAACGCAACGCTTGTATTAAAGAAAAACAAAATAATAATTTAGTAAAGTGGAGTACAGTAACTCCTAATCAGACAACAAAAAGCATAAAACAAGAATAAGAAAACTGGCAGCGAAATTCCGAGAGATGCGAATTGCAAAAACAAATTTTGCCCGCTTCTTTTCCTACCTCATTTTATCCGGTTTTGTTTTTTGGAGACAAATTAAACAAAGAATTCTTTTTGCTGACTTTTGTAAGAGTTTTGTTCGAAAATTTTACGCTTTTAAAAATCTTGTACAAATCTTGTTGGAAGAAGTGTCGGTAAAATCTTGTGAGAAATTTCTTTTTCAACTCACGTAGGAAGTTTTTAAGATTTAACAACGTCATTTAAAACCTTGAATGATCTCAAAAGATAGGTTTGTTTTGGTTGGTTACCCGAGCTGACACGGTCCATCTATAAATTTTATATGTATCCATATGATAAACGCTTATGATTCATTTACGGCTGCAACTTTTAGCGAACCTTAGTTTAGTCATGCTTCAGGAAAGATGTCACAACGTTCTATTTCTTATTTCTGAGTTAACTCAGGAGATTCCTGTGAAATGAAGTAACCAGCGTGAGGTCATCGTTGCTGATTTTTTAAATTTACCCAATGAGACCAGACCCTCCTGTTTCAGACTTTGGTTCCTTCAATTTCTGTGAGCTTGTGTTCTTGTTTTAAAGACAGTATGCATCCAGATTGCAGACGCCACAAATGATCCGTTCCGGTCTTCAGCTCGTTCACAGTAATTGAAAAAGCACTCAAAAATGTGTTTCTATTCTATACTTCGAAATGCTTAGACTGAATTGCTTTTCTTTTTACATCCATTTTTCTTCTCACATTTAATAATGTTGATTTTTTGTCAAAAAGGCTTAAACATAACAATTCAAATTTTATTAATTCTTTTTACAAAGTCTCAATTAATGATCAACAAACAGAAAATAGAGTACATAGTCTTATTAACCAAGAATGGGTTGACAAACCCGGTTTCGAATGTCATCGATGAATAATTTAAAGAATCAACTAGTGTGAAGTATCCTGGCGTAGTTATTAATATCAAATAACATTTTCTTGAGTTTCAGCAATTTTCAAAACACTGAGTGAAAACTTATATGACAAGACAGAAAAATATTACTCAACACGATTGTTTTCAGTCAAATAGACTATTCAGCTTCAATTTCGGTAGATTTTCACAAACATTTATGACATTTCTGGAAAGTCAATTAAATTGGGGATTTAAAACCTGTTTCAGTAGGAAAAAGTACAAATTCGCCGATACACAGATCTAAAAATTCGTAATGGAAATTAACGGTTTCTTTTCTCTCACAGTATTCAGTATTGTTGTGCAAATTGTTTTTTATCGTTTACTCAACAGCGACCCTTCAGTTTTAAAAATTGAATCTTTTCCACTGTGAGAAGAAAAATATCGCACGTCTAAAAACTTACGTTTGATATAAAAAGGAACACTAAATATTTTGCTGAATTTTGTGGCACAAGACATTCTCTTTTACGATAGTCTACCTTCTATTATTAGACTTAAAACATCGAGAGCTTCCTTGAAAATCGAGTTGGAAGAACAATTTGTTCTTCCATTTAGTTGAAGAGAAATTTTGAAAGACCCAAAATAATTTTATATGCATGATATCGTTGAAAACAAACGATTTTAAATTTTAGTGACATTGTAAATCTTCACGCTGTGCATAAAAAAATTGGGCATAAAATTTTAGTCCCAATTTTACTATTGTAATGTCATGGTCTTCAAATAACTAATTGGATGTTTTTTAATTTCTCATACTGATAAATTCTTAACTGTAAATTGTCTCTTTACTCTTTGCTTTTTGTTCTTATTTGTATTAGAGGTATATATTAATGTTTTTTTATTGCTTGCTGGAGCTAAATGGAACTTTTTTTCAGGAATTCAGCCAAGAACAGATCTCAAAATTAGGTCTTCAAATAAAGAAAAGTGTGAACAAGCTGTCGAAGAAAAAAGCAGGAGCAGCTGACAATACAGAGACAGCTGAAACCCATCCGGAGGGGGGCCAAACAGCTGTCCAGTCATCAACAGGAAAAGCAAGGAAGAAAAAGAGTGACAAAACAGCCGGGGAAAGCTCGAGCTAATTTTCAACGAATTAAGAGATGAAAACAATTTTTAGCAATAACCAATTTCGTGCAATTTTTGCAAAAATTGAATTTGTAAGAAGTGTTATTTAGTTTATACGCCTCCCTGGCTTTTATGATATTTCTTATGTTATACTTCTTAGCAATTTAGAGCGAGTGAGTCCTGAATATAATTGGATCAATTAGGGAAGAATTAAATGGATGTCTTCAAGTTGATGCCCGGTGTCTTAAGAAGAGTACTTATTAAACCGCCCGGTGTGAGGTGGTGGAGTAACACAAACCGGTTGATCCAGACAAAAAATTAGCCATGACTGGAATTAGCTAGCATTAGCGCGAACTACCACGAAATGATCCGACCAAAACGCGTTTATATTTTGGCCCTGCGAGCTATTCAAATTTTCGCGACTATGAATTAGAAGTGCGACGACTCCAAATTGTTCTATTATGACCAGACCGTGTTATCCAAACGATAAAGAGCCATAATCACATTCTCAGACAAAAAGTTCACTTGACGAGAAACTCTTATTTTCTAAATAGCGCAAATTTCTGCATTTTAAGACAAGCATGACCCGATGGAACAGATAGTGGAAGGATGCGCGACCATGATTCGACAAAAAAATTGCGACAAAACAATGCAAAATTGCTCGACTATAACCAGAAATTTTTTAATATATGCTAAATTTTTTGTCTCATGATTTATTCTTTGCAAGTTTTATTTTCCACGAGCGCTACTGCTTAAAATATCTGTGAAAATTGCGATATAAACTCCCAATTATAACTGATTAAACGTCGAACAAAGAATTAAATCTATTTTTTATTCTGTTTTAGTTCTGCATAATTCCACAAGAATTCAAAAACAAACAAACTGAATACAGAACTACAAAATCTTAAGATCAATCTTGCTTCCCTAATCCTAAAAGGAGTATTTTTTCTCACAGGCTTGAAATTTTATATTGTTTGTGTTGACATGAAGATCATGCTGATATTTTACTTGAGTTACCTCTCTCAGCTGAGAGTAGTGGATAAAACAAGGGATTCAACCACCAGTAAAATTTGTCCCTTTCTCCTAACGCTAATCGCGCATGTCGAATCAGGCCAAATTTTACTGTTTGTTGAATCCCTTGTTTTATCCAATACTATATTCACCACTATAAATACATACTACGCGCACAATTGTGTACAAAAATGTACATAGCCAGTATAATTTATGTATTTCATACGCTAATATCCAAAAGTTCTCAAAGCTAGTTTTAAGCCTAATTTCATATCTAATATACCAAACTATATTGAAATAAATCAGGTTAATCATCTCACAAAGTTTTTTTTCAATAGAATCGGATGGACTGAGAATAACTCAAAATTGCTTAGAATTGGATAATAAGAAACAAGTTTCTTTAAAATTTTGACTTTAACCAGGAGACGATTGATCTATGATGTTTAACTGAGTGATTCTATGTACCTGGTTACATTTTTGAGCCGAGTTTTGAGAGGTCTTGTTAAAAGGTTGACTCGCCTTTACCACGCTACGGCAGTACTGCTCGACCTTTCCTAATGGCAACTGTGGGGGAGGGTGCAACTACAGAATGCTTGAACACTTTTAATTTTAATTATTAGGCTGACTGAAGTCTAATATTAAGCTGACTGAACAATATTAATGTATCATTTGTAGGGATATCGATATCAATATTAATATTAATATTAAATATATTTCTGAATAATCAATCACTCATTTATCATTTATGAAAATTGTAATTCTGTCATGCACCTAGATTGTAGCTGGCTATCCTTCTGAACTTCTGCCAAAAACATTGTTAGGAACTTTTTCCATTCTGAGTAGTAGTCTGTTGAGACTAGGATCCTTGGATAGCTTTCACATGCCTGAGAGAAGTTGATATAACTCTGGATGGTACAGTAGGAATATCCTTTATCGTTCAGCAGTTGTTTCCAAGCAATATCCTTATTGTTTTCTTGATGATTTTGTTTCAATTTCCCCCATATGTATCCTCTGTCAGAAATTGTCAGTAGATATAAACGATTCAGCTTTCCCTCCATGTTATTGACTGTGGTGAGATAAGACTCAAATTCACCAATATTGAATGAATTCCTGAGTTTATTGTGGAAAGATAAATATTCCGGCACATTCACTTCAAACTTGTCCAGTGTTTCCTGATGCTCGTAACTTAGTAGGTCCTTCTTGAACGTGGAGTGGAACAACTGGAAGAGTTCTGTTTTAGTTCGTTTTCCATTCTCACTTTCATGTTCGGCGGTGTTGTCGGGTTTGCATTTGTTCTTCTTACAAAATGTAATCATTTGAGTTGTTAAATTAGTCGACTCGTTTATATTCTCTTCAGATAAAGAAGTGGATGATAAAGCTCCAGTTATTAAAGTCTCGTCAAATGACGAAAATTGTTTAAAATTTTTCGCTAGTTTTTGTAGTGAAGTGAAACTCATGATGAATAGCCAAAAAATGCCGTGGAGAATAAAGGTCCCCACGTGGAGAATTATTCTAGAACATTCTTTTTTCTAGAATATTCTGACATGATTTTTAAGTTGAAATTAGTTATCAATTCCCAAGTAATTACATGTTTTAAAGTAAAATAATAATTAAATCCTTCTATTAAATTGAATGATTTGTATGATCTATTAAAAATTAAATAAAGATTTTAATAAATACTCACTTTACTAGCTAATTTTTAAGGGTATCTTATATTCAAAATTTTCACTTGTTTTCATTCTGTTAGTGGTGGTGGCTTTCTTTGTCAATGGCGGCGGCCATTTTAGCATGACATGCACTTTTCATTCGATCTTCTAAGCAGTGTAATGCGATGTTAAACCAAGCTTGTTGACTTCTTATACTATTAGCGGTTGCTAAATATGAAAGAAAGCGAACAATAATAGCACAGTCAAAAACACTGAGATCGGTGGAAACACAATGAAGATAAATACATAGTCTACATTTCCTATTTCTAAATCTATATAATGATATATTTTTATAAACATTACACATGCTACACGTTAGATATTGATCAGGATCAGAATAATGATATCCCAAATGTTCTATATAATCTTTAACCTTAACCATATTTTTACATACATAACAAGAATATTCTAATTCTTTACAATTATTACAACATTCTTTCCAAGGTTTATTTATACACTTATCGCATTTCATTTTCATTTTTCGAAAAATTGTTTTTTGATTATTTCCCTAAAAAAATACATCATGTCTCAATCAACTAATACTAGTGTCATAGACTTCTGCGATGTCTGTAATCTATCCTTTGAATCAAAGAAGGCTTTATACAGGCATCAATCATACGATCTCAAACATAAGGAACTATTGGAGAAAATGTTTGAGTCTGAAGAAGAGGAAATCTTGGAGAGGGTGTATAATTTGGATGAAGATGATTTTATTATTAAAACTAAACCAGCCACCAAACCTAAAACTAAAACTGAAGAGGATATCTACACCAGAATTAAGTATGAATGTAAAGAATGTCATGAAGAATTTAGAAGTAAAGTAGCTCTAACTACTCATTCATTTAGTCACAATCGCATGTATCTAGAAAATACAGAAGACTTCGATATAAACTCAAGTCAGAACATGAGAGAATTTTACATTACTGATAAAGGTGGGAATTACATTGAAGATATAGATGAAGCAACTAATTACTCTTTAGAAGAAATTAAAAACTGTTACCAGTTTCGTAAAGTAAAGAGTTTTAAATATAAGATCACGGCTGAATTTGATTATAAGAAGAGAACCAAAGAAGAAGTTAAAACAACTAAAATATTCTTCAATACTGATTATATTAATAATAATGCAATATATGAATATGGTGACTTCAATCGGTGGCCAGATTTCCAAAAGGAAATATATGAAGGTTATGGTTATGATTTTGAGTTTCTTGGAATAAGAAGTGTTCAGTTAAACACTGAACCAACTAAAGCATCTATTGGTAGTTATATAGATTTACCTCCTGATCTCAAAAACTCTAAATCAATATTAAATATACGTAGTTATAGATACAATTGCTTACAACTAACTATAACTGCTTGGCTACATCCCGCCCCACACCATGCAACTCGAGAAAATAAATAGGTAGATAAGCTAATTGAACCAAGACAACAACATGAAGATGATTTTGCTTATATAATAAGAATACAGAAATTGTATAATATTAATATTTGGGTATACACACCTTGTGGTAATGGTAAAATAGAATTGTTTAAACAAGTGGATGATTTTAACAAAGATAGAAAAGATGTAAGAATACTAGTTTGGAGTAATGGTCAAATAGAACACTGTGCTCTAATTAAAAACATAGAAACCCTGTTAGTTCGCCCAAATAAAAATAACAAAAAATATTATTATTGCGATAGGTGTACCTATTGGTTTAACTCACAAATTAAATATGATAAACACGAATGCAGCACCTCATTCAAACCAGAGATTGTTTGTCCTAAGAAAAAACATATTACTTTTGTAAATGAACACAAACGTCAGAATATAAAAAAATATTATAACTGCCGATATGGAATGTTGCATTATTGAAGTTACAACTAATGATTGTAAATATGTAATAGCTGAACATATTCCAATAGCTGTGGGTTACACCTGGCAAAGTAACTTCAAACACTACTTCGGTCTAGGCTGCATCAAAAGATTTGCTAGAGATCTGTTAGAAATAGAAACTGAGAATAATTTCAAACATAATGAAAAGATGATATTCACAGAAGAAGATAAATTATATCATGAAACTAATAACACTTGTCATATCTGCAGTAAAACATGTATTAATAAAGTAAGAGGTCATTGTCATAAAACTGTTAAATATAGAGGACCAGCATGTAAAATATATAATCTAAGATACAAACAACAAAACTTCATTCCTGTAATATTCCATAATGGCTCTGGCTATGATTTCAACCTACTATACAGTGAACTCTTTAAACAGAATAATGTTAAAAGAAAAGCAGATAACATACCACTAGCTGCTGGTAAATCTAAGATGTTTAGCATTGGTTGTCTCAAACTCTTAGACAGTTATAACTTCTTAGCTATGCCTCTAGATCAAATGGCAAAGATATACGGATGTAAAACTAAAACATTATATCCATATGAATACTTTGGGTTAGAGTCGTATAGTATCAAAGCTACCTACCAAGAAGCTATAGGTAATCTAAAAATAGAAGACTTCAAATCCTCACTACATAATAAATTACCAACACAAGAAGAAGTCGATATCTTTAATAATGAAAACAGTCATAAAACTGGTAAAGATCTAACTATAGAGTATTTACAGAATGATGTCGAAATATTAGACTATTGCATGAATGAATATGTTAAACTAAGTATGAAAGAATTCAAGCTCAATCCCCTACACTATGTAAGTCTCCCAGGTTATAGTTTTGATTGTTGGTTAATGTCAAGCGGTGTAACAATAGATACATTACAAGATAAACAAATGCTAGATGATTTTGTTGGAGCAAAGAGAGGTGGTATATGTGGAATAATGGGAGATAGATATATAAATATTAGTAATACTAATACTAATGCTAATATTAATGATAATACTAATACTAGTACTAATACTAATACTAATGATAAAGTTATTAATAGAAATATATGGTACATAGACGCAAACAACCTATATGGTTATGCAATGATGCAAAATTTACCTTATAAGGATTTTGAGTTTATTATTACTACTACTCTAGTTGTATTATTGAATACTCCAGATGATAGTGATCATGGTTACTATATAGTTTGTGATATTGATTATACTAATGAATGTAAAGAGAGAACAGAACAGTTAGCACTAATGCCTAATAAAAGAAAGATAAATGATAATGAATTGGGATATCTGCGAAGCAGTTTCACTGATCAAGAAAGAGATGGAGTCAAAGCAAGATCCGAGAAGCGGCTTCACCGATCAGGGAAACTGCTTCACCGATCCTAGAAATTAATCTTAGACCAAAACAACAAAACAGAATATATGGTTCATTATAGGATGTTAAAGTTCTATGTTAAGATGGGAGTAAAAGTAACAAAAATACATAGAGTAATTAAATTTAAACAAGATTATATATGTAGCGATTATATACAAAACAATACAAATAAAAGAGCAACAGCTAAAACTGAAGCAGAAAAGGATGTAAGGAAATTAACGAATAACTCATTATATGGAAGAATGTGCATGAATCCTCTACACTTCTTTCAAAGCAAGTTCTTGCATGATGAAGAAAAGATAATGAAAGGTGTAAGAAAACCAACATTTAAGAATATAACTAGATATAGAGATTATAGCCAAATAGAATATATAAAGAAAAAAATAGAATATGATTCTCCAGTATATGTAGGTGTTACTATCTTAGAATTAAGTAAATTACACATGTATGGTGTATTTTTTAATATTCTACAACCATCCCTCAAAGATCTAACACTTCACTATATGGATACGGACAGTTTTGTATTAAGTTATAGTGAAGGTAAAGTTAGTGATGAGCATATGGACTTAAGTAATCTAGACATACCTATAAAAACTAATAATAAAGTCCCCGGCAAGTTTAAGCACGAGCTGGGAAGTAGGATTATTGAGGAATTTATAGCATTGTCCCCCAAAACATATAGCTTCAAAAATTATCTTAAAAACACTAAAGAAAAAGGAATAAAGAAGCATAATAATGCTAGGCACATAGATTATTTTGATGCATTAATGAATAATACAAAGAGAACAGTAGATGAATGCAGAATACAAAAAGTTGGCGATATTATGACAACAACAAAAACAAGTAAGATTAGTTTAAACATATTTGATGATAAACGATTTTATGTAAATAATATTAAAAGCTATCCTCATGATGCAAATCTATATCTGTTCAAAAGAGATTTAATAAAAATGATCCACCAAGCATCATTAGATTGAGACAAAGACCTACTGGTTAATAATATTCTAGAACTAACCATTAATGATGATAGAAAGTTAATTGAAGTTGCTATTATATTATATAACGAGCTTTGTTAATTTTTATAACAAATAATTATAGACCTAATTCATTCATTACATCCATATGGTTGGTAGTTAGTATATTATAAATCCTTATCTGAGCCATATATTTTTCCATAATGTCTCCCATGATTGTATTCTTATATAGTGTAGCTCCAGCTATTATATTTTTATTATATTCTAGAAATTTTATTATCTTCTTAGCCCCATCTACATATTTAGAAGAAGTTGAAATTATTAAATTATCATGATTTGGTTCCTTAATATGATCAATAAACTCATCTATAGTATTACAACGTCTTCTACAAGCTAAACATCTTTTTAGATTAAGAGAGAAGCTGTTTTCATTATCCATTTTTTACTCTTATTATAATTTTTCATTACATATAAAATGACTAAACTAGATAAACTTATAGAATTAAACAATCTAGAAAAACAGAAGAAATAGATTAGAAGATAAATTAATACAACAAGAATATTATGGTGAAATTGAAGAGTTATTTGATCCTCTAACCAAAACTTTAAACGCAAACATTGAACAGAATCTAGCATTAAGTGAACAAACATTAAGAGCAATAGATTGGCAAAATCAAGAGTTAGATAAACAAACTAAGAAGATCGAGCAAGCTGGTTCCCAGTTTAATGAAACTGCTTCGCAGATGCGTGAAACTGCTTCGCAGATTGGTGAAACGTTAAACGGGACCATAAAGCAAACTCAAGGTATAGCACCAGTTTATGCTGATACAAAAACAGCCAAACTTCTTCATGACATGGGGGCTCAAACTTATCCTCATTTAAAATTAGAACTCGTAGATTTACCTAGTAGGAGATATAAAATGAATGGTGTTGATATAACTCTAGAGCAGGGCGCATTTTTAGGTAAGGATAATGTATATGAGTTTTCAGAAGGATTTACTGATTTTCTTACTAAAACCAATGTAACATATGATGATAAGGTTGAGGAAGATGAAAACAAAATTTAAAGGTTTTTAAAGGATGTTAGATATGATTTAGGAAAAGGGGATAAGAAAAGCGCTAGATATAGAACAATAAAACGTATAATGGAGGTAAGAGATGATATATTTGGCAGGGGATTAATTAGCAACCCAGATCAACAAAGTTGCCACCACTACGTGGATCAGGGAACCTGCTTTGCAGATCCAAATAATTTAGTAGAAAGACTAGAATTTTTAATACTAGAAACAAAAGCTGGTCATGATGGATTATATGATGAAATGCTAGATATATCTAAGCAACTATTATCTATGAATATTATTAATCAAGACCAACTAGATAATTTTGTTTTTAACTATGGTAAATGATCGAAGTTATCAGGGAACCTGCTTGGCTAGCCACGAGCAGAGCTCGTTCGCAGATGACTATGTCCATAAATAAAACGATAGAAAAACAACAACAACAACTAGCTAAAGAAGTATTCAGTCCTCGACTAACAAAGTTTAGAAGACAAAGAATAATACCATTATATAAAGATGAAACATGGTCAGCTGATTTAATTGACAAGTCATCTCTAAGTAAATACAACAATAATTATAAGTTTATATTAACAGTTATAGATATATTCACAAAATATGCATGGGCTATTCCTTTAAAGAATAAATCTGGTTTATCTATAACTAATTTTTTAAGATAGTATTAAGTGAATATCCACAAGGTGGCTCTGAACCTAGAAAACCAGAAAAGTTATGGCTAGATAGAGGTAGTGAGTTTTACAATAAAACATTTAAATCTTTACTTAAAGAATATGGAACCGGCAAAGCCGCTTCAGGGATAGAGCTATATTCTACTTATAGTGATTTAAAGACTGTGTAGAGATTTAATAGAACATTATTTCACATAATAAAAAAACCAATGTTCATCAATGGAGATGGTAATTGGGTAAATATATTAAATGATGCTGTTGTAACATATAACAATAACATTCACTCAACAATTAATATGACACCAGTTGATGCTTCTAATAATCCTGATAAAGTTAAATACTATGTTAATTCTACCAAAGCAACACCAAAATTTAAAGTTGGTGATTATGTTAGAAATGTAGATAAACGTAATATCTTATCTAAAGGTTACAATTCTAATTGGAATAGAGAATTGTTTAAAGTGAATGAAGTTCTAAAAACACATACACCAACATATAAAACAGAAGATATTAATGGAGAGATAATAAAAGGCAAATACTATGAACATGAACTATTAAAATCCGAGTTTGACTTTGAATCTAATAATAAAGTTTTAGAATCAATAAATATAGACCTACTGTCCTAAGTCTAATTATAATTCTAAGTCTAAGTCTAATTGTAAGACTAATTATAAGTCTAACTACAAGACTAATTATTATTCTAATTATATGTAAACAAATACAAAGATGACAAGAAATAGATTCAATCAAGCTAAACATAAATGAACATCAACATCAACAAACAACTTAACACTAAGTAAGGCTCGTGGGTTATTCCTAGAAGGTAATGATAATATTGATATGAAGGATACCTATAAAATTACAAATGAACATCCTCCGATAGATGAAAAAGATGTTAATAAAGAGTATTGTGACAATAACTTATTATCCTCTTCTAATAAAATAGACTTTTTAAGTAGAAACATAACTGAACTAAGAAAGGGTGACTTTGATAAAGTTACAACTAAAACATTACAACTAAATGAAACACAAGTTAATGAAGAACTAATTAATGAGTTTATTGAATCAACAAATGAAGTCAGAAATACTGTTAAGTTTTGTAATAAAGCTGCTCTCTAGTTAATCTCTAAATATAATCAATTAAAGCAAGAATTTGATAATAATAAGTTTAATCAGAATATAACTAACATACACTTAGATGAAATGTTTACTAACGGTCTGAGAGAAATGAAAGAATACAATAAATCTCTTAGAGGTGTTATAGTACAATATATAATTGCTATACTTTTACAAAGTAAGTTACTTGATAATAAAGAGAAAGACAGACTTGAGATGCATTATAGTTTTAATCAAGAAGATATAATGAAAGAAATAGAAAGAGTTTTTACTAATAAAAATAAGCAAAGCAATGACCAATCCAACAGCACCGAGTGAGAGATTACTATATCCAGATTTGTCATCAGTATCAGAAAGATTGATAAACGAAAAGATTCAAGCTAATAATAAATTTAACAACAATATTATATTATAAAAGATATTAGAAATTATTATGAAACTGAAACTAATAACTTTAATAAGAAGTTAGGTAGATATAAGAATTATATTAACATAGCTGAGATAACAGAAATAGTATTATCATCAATAGCAACAACTGCAACAACAACATCAGTTTCATTAACAGGTATAGGATTAGCTTATTCTATACCAACAGCTTTTGCTACAGCAACTGTTTGTGGTTCATTATCAAAAACAGTTAATACTAAAATTAGAAATAAAATTATAAAGTATTCACAAATGTATATTTTAATTAAACAGTTTAGTGATAAGTTTATTAAACTATATACTAAATCAATGAATGCTAATAAAATAGATAATGATGAGTATAATGAATTTGTCAAGTTATATGAGGATTATAAGAAGAAGAAAAACAAGCTGAGTATTTTTTTAGATTAAAGATATTAGTGCTTAGTAATAACAATGGTTTTAGTAATAATAATATTAGTATTGATATTTATCGATAAATATATAATCATAATCATAGCTATAATCATAATCATAAACATAATATAATCATGGATATAATCATGGATATAATCA
This sequence comes from Convolutriloba macropyga, assembly GCF_964194025.1. Taxonomy (NCBI): domain Eukaryota; kingdom Metazoa; phylum Xenacoelomorpha; order Acoela; family Convolutidae; genus Convolutriloba; species Convolutriloba macropyga. The sequence continues at coordinate 18,504,089 of NC_134482.1, forward strand.
TAATCATAATCATAAACATAGTCATAAACATAAATATAAACATAATCATAATCATAATCAAATAATTATCTTTTCTTTGTACCTAAGTAACCCTCTACCTTTTTGTACTAACTTTATACCTTCACCAGTAGTTGCAAATTTAATAAAATCAGGTGTGGCCGCTAGAGCTGCTTTAGGGTTTCTAGATGCAGCTGCACTTCCTATTTTACTTGCTATTTCTAATGCTCTTACTGGATTATTAGCTACTTTCTTTCCAAAGTTAACTGTAGCCCTACCAACACTTTTAAAGAAATCTTTAAGTCCTTCTGCTTCTATTGTTGCATCAGATACTGTCATTGATTTATTCCATCTACATAAAACACAATTACCTTTTAACATCTTAGTTCCTTTTGAAGTAATAGCTCCTCTTATATTAACAGTACCACTATAATGTCTACCTCCAACACAATATGAATTAGTTTTGAACTTATTTAAAAGAGTCATTTCTATATATAAAAAATAATGGAAGTCAAAAAGTATAATCCCTTTGTTATTATTCAGCCTAAACCCACGGGTTCCACCCGCGAGCGAAGCTCGAAGACTGAGCCTAAGCCCAAGGTTAGACCTAAGCCTAAGATTAAGCTTGAAGCTGGAGGCTTAGCTCTAGAGAATAAAAAGAAATTAGATATTATTTATGCTAAAGGTTTTGTTAATACTAATAATAAATAGTTGGGTATTAACAAGAGTAACAATTAGAGCTGACTAGCTATAAGTATAAGTATAAGTATATGGTTATGTATAAGTAAAAGTATATAATTATAACAATAACTATATTATACTATAATTATAAATTATCGCTAGATTTATATCTAAAATTATAATTATCGCTAGAGTTATATCTTTGACTTAAATTATAACTATGATATAATAGACCTTCGGTCATTAATCTCTACGAGATTATATCAACCATCTTATTACCATCACTATTAACACTAATAACCTTTCTAGTTAATACTAATGCATGACATATTACATCAGCAACTGCAGCACTAAATTTAAAATTAAGTTGTAGTGGTTGTGGACCTATATGATCCCTTTGATATCTAGTATCAAATACATATATTCTATAACTACTCTTGAATGTTCTATCATTTATATATGGTTTTATATTATGTGGTAGCCCATTATAATTTTTATTAAAGCTAACAATCTCTTTAAAAGCCTCATTATTATTATTGGTACCATAATTAATGTTCATTCTATCCTCGGGATAAAACTCACTACCAATCTTACAATAACATTCAGTAACATTCATTACATCAAATGTACTTGCATCATGAGTTTGTTCATTAACATTATTATTTTCAAAACCAACTACGTTATATTGCGGTCTTTCCATACCACTTTCCATACCAAGATCAAACAAGAAGTTAGTAGCATTGGGTACATTCTTATAAAATGTCTTTCTTTCATAATAACTAAAGTCTACATTATTCTTTTTATTTAATCCTTTCTGCACAATAATTCTATTATCATTACTAGGATCAATACTAGGTAAAAACCATGATATATCTCTAATTTCTATATTACCATCATTGGCAACTGCACCAGGATTAGCATTAACTCTATATAGAGCTCTATCATTATTATTCCTTTTTAATATTAGTTTAAATCCTAAACCATATGTAATCTTTTCTAAATCATTTACGAAACCAAATAGATCACTCATCTTAATCATCATATACATATGACCTCGTTGTGCAGCAATATGGTCACCTTTAAGTTGACTATCTCTATTGCCTTAATTTTTAACAAAACCACTCTCATTCTCATCACCAGTACTAGTTAATAACTTATACATCAATAGATTAGGATGACAATGATCTATATATTCAATAGTCCTACCACCACTAGTTTCAAGCTTAATTGAACTAAACAATGCCATCATACCATAATTAACTAATCTGATATTAGCATCATTAGCAAATACACCACCAGCATCATCTGATACAACAAACTCTATCTCTAGATATGAATCATGTATATTTAAGTGATTCTCTTCTCTATTGAGTATGATATTAATATTGGTATTAACTGTATTCATTGTTGCTAGATTATTAGGTCTATATTTTATAATCTTACTTTTATGTATATCATTATTATAACCATAAATTGTATCCAAATTAAAATCCATTTTTATTAGATAAAAAATGACAGACAACTTGATTTTATATGAACTGCAAAATATACACGAAGGTTTAATTAAAACTAAAGAAGAGTATACACTTAACTTAAGAATGATAAAACCAACAGAAAAGTTTAACTTTAGTGAACCTATACTTAATACAACAAAATTAGGTTTAATTATATTATCTGTTTATAATTCGGTGTTTAATGTGAATAGGAGAAATAATCAATTCTTATATGCTAGTACTGTTATAGAAGATGATGAAGCTTTACCACGGGCTCTTAGCTCTGACCCTAACCTTAACCCTATCTCTACCTCAAGCCCAAACATTACATCTATACTTAATTATAATTATAAAGGAATCCCGTTGCTATATTCAACTATTACACCGGGAGCATATGAGTTAACTGACATAGCAGAATTAATAAAAGAAGAAACTGATGGTAATGTTATAATAGAACCTGATAAGAATACGATGAAATGTTTAATGGAAATAAAACAAGGAGCACTCAGCTTTGATATAGAAAACTCACTAGCCTCATTACTAGGATTTAGAAAAAAAATTTATAAAAAAGGTAGATATAAATCTCAGAAAATTATTGATATTATGGGTTTTAGTACTATTAACATTCATTGTAATGTGATATCTGGAGCTAAAGAAAATGGTAAGGATACAGAAATACTATATACTTTTAATCTAACTGAACCACCAAGTTACTTGATAAATATTATAGCAACTAATATCTTGTATCAAAATGTAACTAAAGATAGAATAGAATATATTGAGTTTCATATTAAAGATGAGCATGGGAGACCTATAGACTTTAATGGTGATGTATTAAGTTTTACTTTACATCTGTGTTAACAACTTCGTTGATCTGATTTACACATACACTTATCTGCGAAGCAGGTTCCCCCGATACTTGTACTTACACTTATCTACGAAGCAGGTTCCCTGATACTTGTACTTAGACTTAGACTTACACTTAAACTAAACTACAAAACTCTCCGATCCCAATTAATTCTTAGTTTACCATTAATATTTTTTTTTAGTTATATCAATGACAATATAATTATAAGGCTCTTTCCATACCTTATTACATATATTAGCAAAATCATTATAACTAAGTTCAACATTATTAAAGAAATCTTGATATATAGATATGAGGATTTTACCTCTCTGTTCAAATAAAATAAATAGATTAGTTTTCTCTAACACTCTGCCTATCCAGAGAGAACAGGTTTTGATTAATATATATCATATTACAGTTATTATGTCTGACTCTACAAAAGTATTCATTACTAACTGGTTCTTTGGCTCTAACATCATCAAATATCATTAGTTTCTTTGGGTAGTCTTTGGGTAGTCTTTGTGTAGTTTATCAGGAGATGGTAAATCTTTTATATCTTTAATAAATTCAACATCTGCTTTTGGGTTTATTCTTTCTATACCATAGTACTGATCACCAGTAGGTCCAATGATGTATAGCTTATCAAAGTATATACTAGCTAGAATTAGTTTTTGCAATAAGAATGTCTTACTACATTCACTAGGACCAGATATTATACATCTAAAGTTATCTGGGAATGCGGCTTCAGTAATTATATCATCATCTTTTAACCATGAATATAGATCATCATTTATGTTTACAGATATCGGTGAATTTGCAAAACAACTCTGTTGAACCGCTTCACGGCTAATTTTCCTATTAGATTTACTCCTTTGATATTTTTCATCAAATAGATATATAAAATTATTATTATCATTATCATTAACATTATCATTAACATTATCATTAACATTATCATTATCATTATCATTATTAGCAAAGCTACTTCGTAGATCTTTATCAATGATAATATCACTATCATTATCATTATCATTATCACTAACATTAACATTATCATTATCATTAACATTAACATTATCATTAACATTAACATTATCGTTAACATCACCTCTACTACAATTCAAACAAAAACACTCATTATATATTCCTGGATATTTACATTGATTAACTAGAATATTCAAAGCACTTTTAATTCTAAATCCTCTATCAATAAGATAGATCACATATAAACAATAAGCCCCACAATAAGATTCATCAAATTGTTGTATTCTCTCATTAGAGCCTAGATCAACATATTCTTCTAAAGATAAAGGTGGAGTTTCTACACCAAAACTATCAAAGTAATTTGTTGGACCACCTTCTCTTCTTATAACTAAAACCCAATGTGTACCTTCAGTTGGATGTAGATTTACAATAATGTTAGAGTTAGGTTCACTTACCATTTCTGGTTCATCATCTCTCATTACAATCTCAATTGGTGTTAGACTTATATCTTTACCTATATCTTTTATTCTGATATCACTCATAGCATTATTATCAATATTAAATTTATTATTGAATTCCTCAAAAGTTAGGATGAGCATTTCTATATAATAAATTAATTAAATCTAAGTCTAATTATAAGTCTAAGTCTAAATCTAAATCAAATCTATATTTATTATATAAAAATGGAAACAGGTAGTGCAGTTTTTATTTTTATTATTATAATTGGAATTTTTTATATAATATATGATTCAAGACCAAGTAAATATACAAAACTAGAAGAAAGCTTTGGTGGATTTATGAATAGGAGTCTAGTTAGATTTGAATATGAAAAGTCACCACTACATACTATTATTTATGGTGGAACTGGAACGGGTAAAACATATTTTATTAGACAATACTTAAAGTTATACTGAGACCATGATCAAGTTCAAGATCAAGTTCAACATCATGTTCAAGATCAAGATCAAGTTCAAGATCAAGTTCAACATCGAGTTCAAGATCAAGATCCGGGAAGCGGCTACACCGATCAAGTTCAAGATCAAGACCAAAGGTCCATAGTTATAGTTTGTAAAGATGACAGAGACTGGATAGATCCTGTGTCTAATAAGTTTTGTACTGGGTTTAATAATTGCGATATAAATATGATCACAAAAAATAATATGCATAAATTTCAAAATTGTGTAATAGTACTTGATGATATGGGTGATAGGTTAAATAAGGATATAGGTTATTATTTTACTGAAGGTAGACATTATAATATTCAAATGATTGTAATGTGTCATAAACCAGCTCAAATAATTAATACAGCAAGAATGAGTTGTGATACTATTTATTTAACAACTTATAATGGACCTGACCTTTTAAAAACTTTAATGAGATATATAAATGTGAACATGACTTCAATAAAATAATTAGTGAATTAAATAGTAACTATTATAATTGTACAGATGGAATGTCAGATGAACTTCGTTATGGTTAATTAAATATAATAAAAAGGAAAATACTTTTATTTTTATTAGTAGTAATAAAACAATGATATATCATTCAACAGTTGGTTTCCTTGATTTAAAAGCACTTAGTTTAAAAGATGATTTAGAAAGAGAAGATATAAATAAACTTATAGCATATATCAAACCACTAATGATTAATGCAACAGATAGAAATGTTATTAATCATGATAATTATCAGTTTTATTGTAATAAACTTCTTACTTTAAATAATATTAAAATTCAGAATGATGTTCTAACTAAAGAAATGATTAAGGGAAAGTGTATGAAAATTTTATCAAATATTGGTGGAATTATAGGCACAGGTTTATTTATATTTAATTCATTTTACCCTGATTCAATATCAAAAAATGCTGGAATTGTAGCAATGGGAGCAAGCACAACGTTGAGTAGAGTAAATACATTAGTTAATGTTGGATATGGAGAAGAGTTGGAAGGTGAAACACGGACAAAGTCCGATTCCTCGATCTGCGAAGCAGGTTCCATGATCCAAGAGGAATATATAGATCGGGGAAGCAGTTATACTGATCAGGGAAGCAGTTTGGTAAACCACGAACAAAGTTCGTATCCTGATCGGTGTAACTGTGACTTCGTCAATGAAGAGATGGGAATTTTGAATAGAAAGGGAGGAAAGTTTTTAAACAAACTATATATAAATAATGAAGAATTTAGAGAAGAGATTATAAATTTTGTTAAAGAAAAAAAGAATTAGACCTTGATTTGATCTTAGATAAGAGATGTAAAACTAATACACTCAATACTTTAGGAAATAAATATTTAGCAGAGTGTATCACATCTAAAGATAATACTAAAGATTTAATTGAAATCATGACTAAATATTATCCACAAAGTTTGTACACCGATTCTACAGCATAGCTAATATTATCTGCGAATTTGCAAAACAACTCCGTTGAGCAGTTTGGTAAACCACGAACAAAGTTCGTTGGAGAACCACGAACAAAGTTCGTTCACTAATAATTTTATCTATTAAAAATGCTTTTACAATGTTTAGAGTGTAACTATAAATGTGGAAACATTGCTGTTTTAAAATATCATTATGAATCATTTCATAAAGATAAAACTGATAAATGTATGTGTGGTAATATAATATTAAGTGGTATTTGTGCTAATGATTTTTCCCCATGGGGTTGTTCTTTAAAAAATGAATCTAGTTCTAGTTCTAATTCTAGTTCTAACCTTAGTTCTAATTCTAATTCTAATTTTAGTTCTAACCCTAGTTCTAGTTCTAACCCTAATTCTAACTCTAGTTCTAACCCTAGTTCTAGTTCTGGTTCTGGTTCTAACCCCAGTTCTAGCTCTAGTTCTGGGTCTATCTATGACTATAACTCTAACTCAGATCCTAACCCCAACCCTAACCCTAACCTTATCCCCAACCCTAACCCTAACCTTATCCCTAACCCTTACCTTAACCCCAGCTCAGAAGTATTAACTAGATGTTGTAATAAGTGTAATTATATAAAACCACTAAACAATTTTGATGAGGGTTATTATACATGTAGAAGTTGTACTTCAGCTAAAGTTAATTGTCCATATTGTACTTCTGTTGTGAGATATGATGGGATACGGGCTCATGTAAAGAAACAACATCCAGATATAGAATTGACTAGGGGATTTTGTAGAAATATAACTGATCGGTGTAACCGCTTCGCGGATAAAACAATTAATCCTAGTTGGCAAAGTCCTAGAGCTGTAAGTCCTTTAGTTATTAACCAAACAGAGGATCTGCGAAGTAGTTTCACTGATAGTTGTTCATGTAAATACTATAATTTTGTATCATTTTTTATTAATAATGGAATAAATATAGAAAGAATAAAAGAAAATATAAATTTTTTGAAAAGTATAGATAATTTGAAATAAAAAGTATAAAAAAATAAAAAAAACATCAAAAAAGAGGGATTCACTCTTTAAGAGCGAAAAAGAGCGATGTTTTCTACTGGGGATCACTCCGAATAAGAGTGAATCACTCTTAAAGAGTGAAATTTAAATTTTGCTTTGATTTTTTGATTTTTTGTTTTTATTTTTGATTTTAATTGATTTTTTTATTGAATTTAGAGTTAATATATAGTAGTGGATGAAACAAGGGATTCAACAAACAGTAAAATTTGGCCCGATTCGACATGCGCGATTAGCGTTAGGAGAAAGGGACAAATTTTACTGGTGGTTGAATCCCTTGTTTTATCCACTACTGCTGAGTGAAGGAAAAATTTTTTAAAATAAAAGACGAAAATCTGCGGAACTATGGGGAAGATTTAATTGGCTTATGGATTGAACTATTGCGTTTATGTTCTTATGATTTAAAATAACGCGCTTTCAACTCGAACTTGTAGTTGTGCTTAGAAATAGTGGACTCATGATTCAAATTTGAGTAATTTTTTCTGACGTTTTCGGATAATGATTTGAACTAGAGCAACAAAGGGAACTGTCCAGACATTGTATTTAACATCTGGAAGGGTACAGCCCCGACAATAAATTGCAAAATCCAGTTGGAACCGCTCACACCGCGAAAAAAATGCTTCAAGTATAGTGCACAAATTGTCAGTTGTATTGCCTTGTTAATGTTTTGATTTGGGTATAGCTGAAAAATAGCAAAATTTACAAGTTTTTTCTGGTTACGAATTTTGGTGTTTAAATGTGGTTTTTAGTTGTATCTTAAAAGAGTGCAAAAGTGTGCTATATTTATATTTAATACTTTTAAATGGTCTACAAGTCGCAGCCATCTCAGTTGTAATTCAGTTTAGTTAAATAATCGTAGACGCCTGTAATAATACTCTTTCAAGAAATACAAGAAACACTTTTTCAGAAAGCTAATATATCTAGTATATAAAACTATTAAAAAAAACTGATGTAAGCTTAATAGAAGCGATGATGCATCAAGTAGTTTTCCCACAAAAAATGTTTTTAATTCAATTGAATTTTGGATTTAAAATGTTGATATCATTTGAATAATTACTGTTATTTTTTGAATAACACTTAATTTAAAAAGTTAAAACAAATTGTGCGTTTTCAAGAGCATGAAAAATCACTTCAAGTCACAATCATTGTCATTTATCAGCTTCATTTTTGAAAGGGTGATAGGTTATGCAATGAAATTACTGCGTTAGTAAGAGAAAAACGGAGAAAAAATGTTTTTTGAAATAAAAAAACAAATGGTCAGAAAACAAATTTGTTCTCATTTGTAGTGTATCGCTCATTTTGAACTCTATTGAACATTTTCTAATTGCATCAAACTATAAATCAGAATTGTTGAAAACAGGTAGTTTGACGAAAATAAGTTTTTCGAAAAATAAATCAATTCTACAAAAATGTGTCGAAGTTTTTTGATGATTTTGATTGAAAAGGTTTCCTAAATTAGCTCCAAAATTTGTCCAAAATCAGTCATATCATTTCATTTGTTCGTCCAAACCGCAATTTTTTGTTTTTATTGCAGAATTTACCTCAGAAAAGGAACCCAAATTATTACGTCAAACAGTTTTCCATTTTTCCTAAGCACCCTAGTCAATGTAGCAAAACAAATTAAAACAAAGGTTGCTTGTGAAAAGTATACTCGGATATAAAAATAGAATTCAATTTTTTTAACAATAAATGATCAGTTAAAACCAAATCTCAGTTCTCGAAAATACTTTGAGCTCGTTTAACGTAGCAAAAAGAATTGTGATTGTTGCTGACGATAACTTACAATGTTTTCTTTTGTATAATCACTCTGTGACTTCACAGTTTTTCAAACAGAGCTGGCCATTTGCGTCAAAACCCTAAAATGAACGTAGAGAAATTTAAACTTCACTTATGAACATGTTTTGTAGGTTCTATGCAAAAATGGGATTGGAACAAAAAGATTTTAAAATTGTTTTGCAGGATTGTTTGTATTGCTTCTGAGTGGAAGAGACTAAAAAATAATTACTGTTCAGTCAAGTGTTCTTACGATGTTACTAAGCAAAGATTAAGCCTAAAAAACCTCATATTAAAAGAACCTCAAACCACATAATCCGCAGACGTTCTGATTTTACAACTCATCATTTTATGTGAAAAATGTTATAAAAACTGGCTGCACAAGAACCTTTGAGTGCAAATTTTATCTTCCCAGCTTTGGTATCAGAAGAAGTAAAATTGGGGTAAACTAGAGTAGAATTAGAGTGATTAAAGAGGTAAATCATTTCAAAATGAGTTCTGCAAGAATGTCAAAGCAATCCACTCGTGGAAATACATCAAGTTTGTGAAGAAACTGCCGGTATTGCACGTTTGGAAATGTCTGTCCGCTTTCCTCTTTGAATAACTGGCGACCCCATACAGACATTCCGGTTCAAAAGACCCGCATCTGAATTTGTACAAGGGTCCTCCATGGTCCAGGTTGCATATACTTCCCCCATCTATCATTGGTCGGGTGCAAATGTTGTCTTCGCGACAGGGCAAAAACCTTTCAGGGTTCGATTCGTCCATCGGAGTCCCTCGGAAGTGCATTTCTTTCAACACCTGCAAGAAAACAACTCAACATTAGCGAACTGCACTTTCAATTTAGTTCGACTTTTGTCCAGACTTTCTTACTTCAGCGTAACTTGATCAGAGTATCGGTCGAACTTTGCCCTATTATAAGACCACTGTCAGGATTTAGGTTTAGGTTCAGAATTTTAGATAAAGTGCAAATATGTGAAGAGATAATGTCAATGTCGACCACAAAAGGCCCCAAAGCCTCAAAATTAAACCATATAAAATTTGCACCGTACAACCAGTCGGGTAATTATTGGGTTTTGCTGGTCTAAGGATCATCAACATCCTTGTTTACCTGAGGGATGAGTTTGATGAAGGGGTCTTTATTTGTAGAGCCCATTCCGCAGCACCCAAACACACTCTTCTGGTAGTTGATCATGTCATAGTCCTCTTCATCACAAATTCCGATGGAGATCTGATGGGCGTCTGGGATTGGCTCTTCAGTTTTGATCATGGCCAGGTCGTTAATTGGGGTGTTGTTCAAGTTAAATCTGTCAAACAAAATCGCAAAATTTTCCTTGTGCTGTTATTCAGTTAAAGTGATTCTTCTTAGGTCAATTGTTTTGAATAGAGAAAGTGAATATAATGAATGCACTGAAAAAAAACTGGAGTTAATTGAGTATAACGTAACTATTCCTGATTTTCAACCAAAATTTTGAAGTGATTTCTGCAGAGACACGTAACATAACAAGTTGCGAACTTTAAATGCCGGAAGATCATAGAAGTCAGCTTGTGGCTATGTATACAGGAAATTCTGGCTCTGCGGCACTTTAAAACTCTGGTTGAACATCGTGAATCGTTCCTTTGTTCTCGATTATTTTTTCCAAGTTTTAATTTCAAGATGAATCACTTTAATTGCCTGGATTTTTTTAAAAATTAAATGCGATTTTAAAAACTTTACACAATATAGGTTACTTGATTCCACCTTTTGCGTAACTCTATTTCCATCGTTGAAAATGGCATGACAATTGTGAAAACTGGGCACTCTCCAGAAAATGCAAAATTTATTGAAATTGGCTTTTCGGACATTGTGCACGTAATGTAATTGGTGAACAAATTCACATGACTGTCAGGTGATATGATAAAACTAATTAATATGTTACCCTGGGGCAATGAAGATGTCTTGTACATCATAAATGGTCATCTGAACATCCTGAAGGGAGAAATCTCCGATCTCAATGTGAATATCTTGTGCTAAAACAACAACTTCTCATCAATTGTTTTAATAACAGTTATTGGTAATTGATTATTGAATAGTCCATCGACATCGTTAAATGTAGGAACGCAGAAATGAACAGAAAACAATTTTTTCAATATGCTGAAAAATAATAGTTTTGTTATGTTACATAGATTATTTTTAATAGTTTCTAAACAAAAAAATGATTTGCTACACTCGTTGTTGTTGATCCTAGCTTCAGTTTCATAGTCATTTTTGATTAAGTCATCAATTTAATGCAATTCCTCAATCATTAGTCATGAAAATCAACAGACTTCACATTGTGACTGGAGATGACATTTGATTGGTTTTCTGATCAGTTTTCGCCGTTAAGTTGAAGGAGAACAGAATTATTTTTTCAAGTTATAAACTGCTCAACATTTCTGGAATATTGCCACTATACATTTTGGAACAATTTAAAGGATTAGTGGAACTATTGAAGGAACATTGTAAAATTTTTGATACTGTACTGTACGGGTTAAACTATCTATCTTAGAGATTGCTTATGTGAATTCGATCAATGTTAGAAAAAGAAAGTATTGATACTTTTACTTAGGTTATGCAAGCTCCCTCGTGTCGAGTTTTTACCCCAAAAATATGTAAGATTAGGGGGGTAATTGGAGGCAATTTTAGCCAATTCCCGTCAACTCCCCTCAACATCATCTTGGGGGGTAATTCGATGCAAGAGTGGGGATAATGGGGTTAATTTTGGGGGTAAAAGGATGCAAGAGTAGGGGGTAATTATCCCGCTCGGAGGCCCTAATCTTACTTTGTTTTAGCCTCCCATACTCGAAGACTGACAGTCTTGAACCCACATCCTCTGTACCTTCCGCCTGTTCTACTTAGCTTCTAAACCGTCAATACTTGCCCAATTCTTGACGGTCCATCTATTTGATTTTATTCCCATTACCCTCATTACCCCCTTTATTTTACATCGTTTTACCCCCCTAAAATTACCTCCCTACTTTTTTATTGGGGGGGGGTAAAAATCTACAATTCCAACCTACATACTCCCCATTACCCCCATAGCCCCCCTTATCTCACCCCTTATTTTTTGAAGGGGATCTAAAATCTCAAAACTCCCTCATTAGTCCCCTAATCTCACATCGTTTTACCCCCCATAGACAATTACCCCCTACTCTTATATCAGTTTGGGGGTATTCAGGGAGGAGGAAATTCGACGCAGGCAAGGAACTACATTGAAATTGAATGTTCTCAGATTCAGAAATTTATATCAAAAGTCTCAAGAGGTTTACAATTAGACTGGACCCTACAGAGGTGCCCTAAGGTACGCTCTCACCACTGCAAGATAAAGGAGACTTGAGGCGCATGGGATTCAACTCCTCAAAGAAATGCCCCCAGGGCTATTCACTTATTCTCCGATCTTCATGACTTGGGAGCCTTCCTCTAAGGCTCTAGTGAGTATATACAAAAATGCTCAGGCTAAATGGTAGGTACATATTCAGTCTACTACCTCTGCTAAACAGATGGAGATCGAGAGCGACCTGATTATGTATTGTAACAAGAAATCTAACACATTTTGAACGACTATGATCCATATGTTTCAACTGTGAGCAAAATGCCAGTTGAAAAGATTATCACAAAAAACATCAATCTGGATTGGAAAAAAATCTTAGGCAAAACTATTATCAGTTTTCAACTTTTGTAAACACAACAGGAACGGTTTCCCTAAAAATTTCGAGATCATGGTTAAATTATGATTTCCATTTTCCATATATTATTTCCCTCATGCTCACTTTGCAGCAAAATTAGACACATCATGCACATATACTTGATGGACATCAACAAAAAGACCATTTTGTTCTTATAAGGTCTTATTTTAATATTCTCTAATGATTCAAAAAATATTGTCGATTTTATTAAAAAACAGTTTATCAATTTCTTCTGCCCTAAAAACTAATCAGTGAGAGCAATATGAATATCCGCTCTGGATACAACTTTTTGCTATAAATTGTTACAAGTTGTTATTTCACTTTTGTAAAATTATATCCGCAAAGAGAGAATAATGTTGCTTTGAGTCATAAACACTTATCTTATATAACACATTGGAAGCCTATATTTGGTCACCAACTGTTATATTTGATAAATTTTTATTGACTAGCGCACCTGACCAATTTTTTTAAAAATCGTGTACGCTCTATTTCAACCCTTGCCAACGAATCCTGTTATGTTCATTCTTTCATCTTGACTTTTTTTTCGAGTTATTGTTCCAACCAACAAAATTCATTAAGGATTAGGAACTTCAAGCTACCCTGGCTTTTATTGATATTTTGCACGCAAACATATACAAGGGTATCACTGAAAGTTACTTAAAACATTATTCGATTGCTGACGAAACATTTTCTTTGTTTTGATTCTTTCAGCAAAAACAAACTAAATATATTCAGAATTTTAAGTTTTCTTGCTTTTTCATGCACTCAACGCAATATACTATTCAAACTTTTTCAATCACTTCACAATTTACTGACAAAATAAATATGTAGGACTCTTTGCGTTCTTCTGATGAAAAAAAATCCTTTTGGTTATTGTTCCGACCCCACTTGTGGGGGGGGGGGGAGGAACTATATACTCAAACGGGGTTTTTTTGTTCAGTCAATTTTGGCCGATCGATATATTCGTCGTAGAGAAATGTGAGTGGTATCATTAAAAAGCTGGTCCAGCGTAGAATTCAAAATTAAAAAGATTTTTTTGATTTTCGTTTTTTTCGAGAAGTTATCGACGATTGAAATTTTGTGTGAACACGGGATATTTGTTCACTTTTAGTGTAATTTTTCTCAAAATTAAAATATTTTCTATTAATTTAGTATTTCAAAAATAAATTTCACGCCAAAAGTGGACAAATTTGGTGTTCCTAATAGACTAAAGGCGATAAAAAAATGCTAGTTCTGGTCTCATAGGGAAGTTCACTATCAAAAAAATCGAATTCTATTTGAGAGGTCCTTTTTAATAAAACTTTTCTCTTTTTTGCTTTTTCAAGTCACCTAGAGACAAATCACTTTTTATATTGAGGTTCTATTAATGACAAACCTCCTTTACATTCAAATGTAGCCCAATGAACAAAAAACATCGTTTTCAAGGAATTGCTCATGTTTTTACTGACATCGATTCTAACAGTGTAATTTGTTCCATATTGAGCTTTAAGTGAGCATATCTAGTTTTTGAAGGGACAGCTAATGGCTGTTAAGACTAAAAAATAACCTTAAAGAGTCATAAACCTATTATCGTGAACTGTAAGTCAGTACAGGGATGACAGCAGCCTCCTCCCTCCTACTGCAACCAAATTTAATCTGGTTAGCGATTTTATCTTCTAACTATTGGTTATATGACTTCAATGACACAAGATTTCAAAAAAATTTTAAAAAATTTTGGATATTTTTGTCTTATTGGTTACTTTTGAATTCTTATCACATTATCCAAGTGTCGATATCTCCCATTGGCTTACAGACGATGTTCAGTGGATCACAAATAAAAACTTCATAGAAAAATTTAAGGTTTAAATGGCTTCGACACCTTCTTCTGGCACTTTTCTTTTGAATTTTCGGTTTTTGCCTGTTTTTGTTGTTGTTTTAATAGTCATAAGACTTATTGTGATATCTTTTTGATTACCTATGCATGACCAACATAACTGTACTTCCATGGGGACATTATTGAGCGTATTTATTGATTTCCGTTGAAAGCTATTGAAATTAATGGCTGTTAAAAATTCAAAAATAATATTTAAAAAATTTTTTTGAACACTAACAAGTCTTAAACTTTTTGGTTAACTGTTAGTCAATGTCAGTATTTACAGGACCCACTTGCTTTCTATTGCAACTAAAATAATCGGGTTAGCGGTTTTATCTTCTAACTTTTGGTTATATGACTTCAATGACACAAGATTTCAATTCTTTTTTTTTTAATTTTTTTGGATATTTTTAAATTATTGGTTAGTTTTGAACTCTTATTACATTATCCAAAAATTCTACACATTATCAAGAAAAAATTCTAGCCCCATTGGCTTAGAGAGGACGTTCAGTGCCTCACAGATAAATCTTTCGAGGGAAAGCTAAAGGTTTAATTGGCTTCGACTCTTTCTTCTCGCACTTTTATACTGAATTTTTGTTTTTGCCTAATTTTGTTATTTCTTTCACCGTCATAAGACTTATTGTGATATTTTGTTATTTATCTACGCATGACAAACAACCTTTGTCTCCCATCTGGTTATGTCTGAGCGCCGTTATTGAGCTCTGTTGAAAGATTTTGGGCTTAACGGCTGTTCAGAGTTTAAAAATAATTATTCGAAATTTTTTTTTGAATATTAACCAATCCTAAAATTTTTTCTTGAAGTCTTGGTCAATGTCAGTACTAACAGAATAACAGAATCCTTTTTCTTTCTTCTGCAATCAAAATTAATCTGGTTAGAGTTTTTATCTTCCAACTATTAGTTTTAATACTTCAATGCCACGAGATTTCTTATTTTTTTTTTAATTTTCGGGTACTTTTATTTTATTTTTGGATCCGTTTGAAATCTTATCACATCAACCTACTGCTGATAGTCCCCATTGGTTTAGGGAAGACGCTCAACGGACAATAGATAAAGTTTTCAGAGAAGAGCTTACGAGTTGATTTGCTTCGACATTTTCTTCTGGCAATTTTCTACTGAATTTTTGGTTTTTGCCTGTTTCTGTTGTTGTTTCCATAGTCAATAACTTGTTGTAAGATCTTATTGTTGAAAAATGGTTGGCAAACAAACTTGTTGTCCCATCGAGGCATAATTTAGCGTATTTACTGGCTTCCGTTGAAAGCTAACGAGTTTAATGGCGTTGATAATACGAAAATTTATCGAAAATTTCGTATTCTCGAAAATTTCGTCGTTCTAATGTATTTGTTTACATTTGTTGATTTTTTGAAATTATATTGATAAAAAAGTAAAATCCCGTTTATCTTAAAAAATAATAGAGAAAAGAAAAGTTTTTAGTGAAAAGTTCATTTTTTTTTAAATGCCTTCGACACTTTTCTCGCTCAATTTTTTCTTGAATTTGCTGTTTTTGTTCCTTAGGTAGCCATAAAATGGTCACAGGTCTCACACGCTTGTCATTAAGGATTGAATGATTGATGTTACCCGAAGCAGTCAATTTATAGCGAATAGTCTTAAAGTTTACGATCAACATTTTGAAATATTTTTCCAACTTTTCAGTTTTTGTTGTTCTTTTTGTCAAGTTGTAACTTATTTTCATCAATGAGAGGTCCCATCCAATTTCTTGTATTTCAAGATGTAACATATCTGTTGATATTATTTTTCACTAATTTTTGTTTGTTGGAAAACATGCGTTTATCTGAACGTTTTTTGAGTGGCCGCAATTTTTGTGTTTTTTTCTCTTCTTTCAGAACAATCGCGTAATAACAGATCCCAATGGTTATAAAATGTGGCTCAAGTAAACTTATTTAATCTATCTGTTTAAATCCTGCAGCCGAGTTAGCAGAATTAACAATTGAAATAAAAATACAGTATTCACATGATAGCTAATGATTTTAATGGTAGCAATAGTTTGTGTTTTCGCAAATCATTTGTAATTTTTTGATTTTTTTGTGTTCGTTTCTACGGCCTAGTCTAACCAAGGACAGGTCCTTTTTGGTTTTGTAATATCTTTTTAGTAATTTTTCATGGATTATTTAGTTAAAGACCAATGATTTTTAAGATTTTTGAAATTTCTTGGTGTAAAAAATGTTGATTAATTTAAAAGTTTCGCCTCACTGTACGTTCTTTTTTGTCGGCTTGTTACCCAGTCTCATTAAGAAAACTCACCATCTACTTTATAGTCAGAAAATGTAAATTTGTGTAGTTAAGATTTTATCTGACTGCTTTTTGACGTTGTAACTAGGTGCTTTTAATTTTAGATATTCTGTTTTTGCCGTGAAATTTTTGTTTTTGCTAATTTTGTTGTTTGTTTTATTTGTCGCGTAATCTCTTTAATGTCAGATCACGTTGGGGTTATAATGAGTCATGGCATTATGTAATTCAATTAGTAGATGGGTTGTGTAACGATTGTTTTAAACTCAAACATCTATTTTTGTTATCTCTTCATTTGGTTGACAATTTAGTCAAAAATGTAGATGAGCTCGGGTCGGAACATCATGTGCGAACTCACATTAACGAGCCGCCTTGTTTACATAAAAATTTAAAAAAATTACTGCTGGACAGAAATTCTTATTTTTGATCAATTGTGAATAAATTAATCATCAATTCCTTTGATTTTGTGCTTAAAACATAATTTCATCCAAAAAATTGGAGCAGTCTCACTGATTCTATAAAATTTGGCTCTCTGTTTCTCAAGAGCGCATCAAAGTTTTCATATGTTCGAATTTCAACATTTAAAGATATAAAGTGATTGTTTGTATTATTTCCATTAAACGAGATGACACACCAAACATGATGCGGCACTCAATCAATGAAAAACTTGAAATGAGTTGTAGCAGTAATACGCTGCACACTTTTGAGAAATATTTTACTTCTATTGCATTATTCAAAGCTCAAACGTCAAAATTATTTATAATATGATACGTTGTCTCTTCTCATAGATAGCAAATTTTCAAAAAGTAAAAAAAGAGATTTTTAGCAGTTGTTTCATCTCTTCTGCAAGGTTTTACAAGTCTGTCTAAACATTAAAGTTTGTTTAACTGTCTTTTTAATGGCAGTAAGGTTATACGTGTACTCTGCTTTTCCTAGTTGAGAGTTTTTTTTTGAAAAACCTGCTCGATATTCATGTAACAATGGCCTAATGCTAATGTTTGTAACTGAATATGAAACTATTTCGCTCGATTTTTAAACTCAGCATAAGTTGAGTTGGAATTTAATCTGCTCGTCCTCCTCCTCGTCCTAGATCCTATTAGAATTTTAACGATTTTTTTTTACTGCAATGCCCTAGTCGAGAAAGTTAGAAATATTCCGTTTTGAAACAATGCAGAATCTCTCTAGTCCAAAAACGACCCGACCACACCGAATTTTTCTTACGTTCGAAACCCACTCGAAGATTCCATACAGATTTTTGTCGTTTTTGTTCGGTCTTCTCAACTAGGGTGTTGCTATCGTGGAAAAACTGAAAGTTTAAATTTCTTTCGTTCAAAATCATTTATAATAATAATAATAATAATAATAATAATAATAATGAATTTAACTAAACTTGGTTGCACCAAGCTTAGTACGTCCCTAACGGGGCTTGAATTTGGTTTCCCTCAAACACTGTCCATCCATATGGGTACAATTTGTAATTAAAATTCTTCGTTGTAGCTTTTGAAGTTTGTAACTCGTTGGAAAAAATTTGATCGGCAACGCTGGCAATTACTTTCGTTTGAGTATACAAATATTTTCTCGTTTGATCGTGTTTTCGGATGTCCATTCCTTATTTGCCAAAATTGCTCTGCCTCAAGTGGAAGTTTTCTTGTCAAAATTCTGTTCAAAACTACGAGATCCAAAAAGACAATTTGATATGTGATCGGAAGTAAATTTACTGATCGAAGACAATCATTGTATTCTTTATCAGTAAAATGACTGTTTGATTGTATCCATTTTAAACTTTTTCTCTGAAGCCTTTCCATTTGCCTGACGATAGTTTTACTGGCAAACCAAACATTTGATCCATAAAACAAGATTGATATAATGTAAGTTTTGACTAGGTTGCATTTAACTGACAATTTTGTTTCACTTGGAATTGATCTCTTTAGATAAGCAAGCTTCTGATAGGCTTTTCGTAGAACAAAACTTAAATGATAGTCCCATGACAAATTTTCGGAAAAATATATGCCCAGGTCTTTGAAGTGTATTTCCTGTGGGATGTTTCTATGGCTGGGAAGACGCAAAATTTGCTTGTTTTGATTTTTACGTAAGGAAAATTGCACGTTTTTAAATTTATCGAAATTGACGTTTAACCGATTCTCCTTGCTCCACACAATAGCATTTTCAATATCTTTTTCCAGCTGCATTTTATTGTCTACAGTGCTGACAATTTTTGTGTCATCCGCGTATAAAAAGCACTCATTGACAATTATTTCGGGTAGGTCATTTATATAAACGGAAAAAAGAAACACAGTGAAAATTGACCCTTGAGGCCCACCGCTGGTGATCGGTCGAAAGTCCGATTTTCCGCAAGATATTACAACTCTCTGTTGTCGATCTGTTAAATATGACGCAAAAAACCTGAAGAAAGCACTATCAAATCCCATTCGACATAATTTTACAAGTATGATGTTATAATTGATGGTGTCAAAGGCTTTTGCTATGTCTAGATACACTGTCATTGGCATTTTGTTGGCTTCAAGTAACTCATACAACCTGTTGCAGTAGACAAGTAATTGAGTGATGGTTGAACGATTTTCCCTAAAACCATGTTGCTCTACGCAAAGCTTTTGTTGCAGAAAGATTGAGAACTGTTTATACACCATACGCTCAAATAGTAGTGACAAGGAGCTAAGCATGGCAATCGGTCGGTAGTTTTTGATATCTAATTTGCTACCGCTTTTTAAATGGGGTCGTACATGCACTTTTTTCCACAAACTGGGAAACTCACTTTTGCTAACACAGCAACTGAGGATAAACAAAAGTTGATTCGAAATGTACGGTAAAGCAGATTTCAGAAATTTTGGGCTGATTCCATCAGAAGAGTTAGCACCACTACGTATGTTTTTGACTTCCTCGCTCATAGCCGCTTTGCTAAACTGAATGTCATCAAGAAATATTTCTGGACTTTGATTAAATGGAATAACAACTTCAGTTTCGTCTTGAACAAAAACAGAAGCGAAATAATTGTTAAAACAATCTGCAATGCTCTTGTACCCAAAGACTTCTTTTTCCATGTACACCATTTTCTCTGGAAGAGCTGGTTGTTTTGTTATTTGTCTCATCAATTTATATGCATCGTTTGTTGACCAGACCTTGCTTTTTTCAACGAAATTTTTCTTGTCATTATTTAGAGAAATGGATAGTTCTTCTCTAAGTCGTGAAATTTTCTCTGCGTTTTGTGCATTTTTTAAAGCTGTTCTGAGTTTATTTTCTAAATGGATACTGTTAGAGGACATGTAAAAAGGTGCATTCGTTCTTCTAGATGTTTTGAGTGGAATTGCAATAGAAGACGCTACTTCTAATTTATGGTAAAAGGAGTCGACAATATTATCAACTGAGTCAAATGAAGACATTGGAAAATTAAAATTGATCGTAAATTCCTTCCAATTAGCTTTGCCAATATTTAAACGTTTCATTTTAGGCAAGGGTTCTTGCTCAGCATATTCAATCGAAATTTCAGCTAACAAATACTTGTGATCTGAGAACGATTTCTCCTCTAATATTTCGCTACACAAATTAGCATTGTTACTCAGAAAAATGTCCAGCGAGCTTGCATGAGATTGCAGTGATGACATATTTAGTTTTTTGAAATCGTTCAAAACTGTTTTTTCGTATGAACAATTACTACTTAAAGTAAGCCAATCTGTGTGAGTGAAGTTAATATCACCATTCAAAAAGAAAGTACAGGATTCAATCGACCTTTGATCTTGGACATCTCTGACAATCTCTTGAATGGTTTTGCAGAACAAATTTGCACTGATTCTATATTTGCTGTCAGCTGGGGATTATAAATGGTGATAATAACGATTGTAACCTCCTTGAAAATGTATAAGCAACAACAAATGAAATCTGAATTTGTTCGCAAAACCTCCATCTTGCATGATAAGGTGTTTCGGTGTGCTAGTAAGACGCCCCCGTGAGGCCCATGTTTTCTATCTGATCGCGACTGGACTGAATAAGATTGACTAATTAAGACTTCTTGGTTTTCAATAATTGGGTTTAACCAGGTTTCTGTGAGGCAAACAATATCGGGATTAATAGTTTTTAGGAGGATATCCAACATCTTTCGTCTATCCATACTTAATAATGAACGACAATTCAATGATAGTACACGCAAAATTTTACTTGATTGTAGTCAACTGAAATCAGGAGAGTTCGTTAGTAGGCGACTATTTTCTTCTATAGATAAGTTTGTGTCAATCATTTTGTTCCTGAAAAACAGCCTAGCTGATCTAATTTTAATGTCTGAACGGTTGGTATTCATGTTTTGAGCAAGTTTAAATCGATACTCTAGAGCTCGTTTTTCTTTTTCCCACTCATTTTTCGATAAAAACGGTTTGATTGTCGGCCTTCAATTTTGAATTTGACATCATCATGATTCTGCAATTCCAAGTGTTTGAAAATTTTACAACCAGCGGTCGCGGACGAGTTTGGGTTGAGCTAAATTTACCCAGACGAAAAATATCTTCAATATTTAATGTCTGGATTCCAACTTTTCGAGCAGGTTCTTCAACTGATTTTTTGTCATGACTGATTCTGTCCAATACGGTCACTAATGTATCGTTTGTTTTTTCTGGTACTCCGAAAACTATGATTTTATTTTCTCGCTCTGATTGACTAGTTAGATCAGCATTCACTCTTAACTTCTCAGTAATCTTTTGACGTTCATTCTCGTATCGTGAATTTTTAAGCGTCAATTTAATTTCTTCTATGTTGTTGAGCATTTCACTTTTAAATTCAGTAATCTCTTTTTGCAAGTCGTCTCTTATTCCAGCAACGCTCTGTTGGAAATTATGCAAACTTTCTGTTTCATTGTTTTGGTGACCTATGACCTTTGCTCTACAGGCCACGCAGGCCCAAAAAGCACCATTTATCTTGTCCAATGCCACGAAGTTTTCATGCGACAAATCTATACATGCAACGTGAAACCATAAATTGCATTTAAAGCAGTTAATGCAGTAATTTTTGCAATTCAATTTGCAGGAGCCGCAAGGAAAATTTTCAGAGGCGTTGTTACTTGTTTTAGTGCCTTTCTGTTTTCCCATTTCTGACTGGTGCATAAAAAATAGGTGTAGTTTTCGATTGTTTTCACAGGCAAACCGCCCCAGAAAACTTGGGGGGGACAGACTGAGCCTTCACAGGTAGACCACCCTGGAAAATTGAACACAGAATAGGTACGATCTCACCGGGGGACTGATATTGAGCACTTCGGCTAGCCTCCGTAGACCCAATTAAATAAACTGCACTCCACTTGCACTCCACAAAAAAAACAGATTGTAGTCAAGTTGTGTAAGTTTTTCAATAAGAATGTTCAATTTTCAAGTTCTAGATTCCATTAACTCAGTAACTCAATTTCATAAGCACGTAAAATCCTAGTCAGGTAATACATTTCTTGATAAGTGCTAATAATATAAATCTGAATAACTCTTTCAGTAAGCAACGTTAAATTTAACCTTTGAAATGTTAATTTTGTTTAAAGTCTTCAAATAAGTTCAAAGGCTCCTTAAATTACACAGAAATTGGTATTAAATTTGAGTTGCAAACTTACGTTTAACTGAATGGACGCAATTTGCGGATGTAATCAGAAATCTTGAGTCCAAAATAGCAGCTCCACAGAAACCAGGAGTTGTCAAATGCTGGACTCGCGCAAAAAACGATCTGTAATGACTGTCAATTCCATTTATAATTAATTTTGTCCCAATTTTTCCCAATTTCTGTGAAAAGTAGCTCGGACTTAAACGAGTGTGAAATGTTTCACTTGAAATTGGTAGAATTTTTGAACAAATTAAGGTGATGGAAATTAACCAATATTGGTTTATAACTTTGAAGGCAGCCATCATTTGAAAGATGATTTCATTTTGTGATTTTGGGACTTCAAGGTTGTTTTAAGTAAACTTGGATCTAGGAGTTGAATCAAATATGAACAAACATCAACAACTGGGACGATGAATAAGTAAACAAAGTTATTGTTGCTGCTTTTCGATTGAAATGTGAACTAATTCAGTTATTGGCTGAAGAATAATTCAAACATGACCTTCTGCAACCCGATAAATAATCAAATTATCCACACAAAGGAAAAAAACACTTCCTGCGGAAAAAAGCGTTCAATAAAACTTGCAAGTAAAGTTTCTTTTTCTTGTTCGAAAAAACACTCCTTTTAACAAAAAATTTTTGCATTTCTGCTGAGTGTAATTAGTAATGAAGAATATGTCCTTCATCAATTTTGTTATTTTTGACTTCGTTTTCTTGTGCGCTCGATGAGTTCTCTTGGTTCCGCAGCTGGCTTCATTTTTTGATTGCCTAATTTCTCAAAAATAAACAACTCTAGAGCCTTCCAAAGGAACGAACATGATACCATGGAATAATCAGTTTTTAAGAGAAAACGAATAGCCCAATCTTGATATTGCAACTATTCTTCCTTGACAAACTGATGCCCAATTTTATAGGCGTTCAGATACAAATCAGCTTTTTCAAAAATCAACCAATCGTATACCTTTGAGATGTTCACTATTTGTTTGCCGACTGTATTCAGGACTGTGATTATGTATTCGAAATAGAGTAACGACTGTCCATATAAAAAGTTTAATGTTCACAATTTCAAAGAAAAAGGTAACAAATAGCGTACCCCGAGCAACTCCACGATATAATTTATACCATTCGAAGTTTCATCATTAATAATTTTTCAATTGGCCGTTGAGGATTTTTTCTAGGTCTTTTAATTTTTTGTGAGTTCTATAGATATAGAACTAGTTATGTTGACAGTTGTTCGATTTATTCGAATAAGTGGTACTGCTCGATTCAGTTGTATACTTTGCCTTTTCGTCAGCTGAACTGTTTCTAGATTTTTATGTCTTAAAAAGTTCAAAGTCAAATTGATATTTTGTTTCATATCAGTAGGAAAGCGAATTTTCCTAAGCGGCCTGATCAGATCAATTCAACAGCCGTAATGCTAGAAAGTAGAGAGAAAGAGAGAGAGAGAGAGAGAGACGAACATGATCTACACTGTGCTTAAGATTAGCTTGACAAGAAGCTATAAATGTTCAACATATACTTGGCTAGAGAGGTGAAATCTTGAAGAAATAGATAGAACATTAGAATGGCTCACATTTGAGAGCATAAGAACATCATGTAAGACGTGTGCTGAGGTAGGGTTACCTTGAGAGGTTACTCTACTTCTGTCTTATGGTGTCTCAAGAATATAGTCAAATCTTAAGGCTTACCTGACTAACTAAAGTTCTAGATCTCTAGTCTGTTACTCTTCTATCTGAGCTTCAGTAGACAGTGCACCGGCCGAAATGCTAAAGTCTAACGTATATCTCAATACTAAAACAAGAGCGGAGTAGAGAGAGAGAAATATACTTTATTATTATATCAGGTATGACTGGTACCGACTAAAGGGGTAGCGTGTTGTGTTACCAACGGGTAAACAGTTAAACATAAAAAAGAAAAGTATTTCCATAATTTTAACCAATCAGGGTTGAGTATTTTAGTTTATATTTATTAACATAAGTAAAGTCTCTAAATCCTTTTGTTGGAATTCAACACTGACTCCATCTTTCCGGATTTTAGAGTTTTTTGAAAGTCTTCTGTACTATGAGTCAATTTCTCTTTATATATCTCTGAAGGTTTTTTCTTTCTTTTTTGAGTGTGTTGCTTTTTGATCGGTTTCGTCAAAGGGTAAAGTCCTAGACATAGGTTGTCCACAAAGCAAAAAACGAACATCAACAACGACAAAAGTACCTATTCCAGTACCACGTCCAATGGGTGAAGATCCTTTGGGCAGCTCCAGTGTCGATGTGTTGTGGCGCTCCTGATGTCCGGTGACTTACCTGACTTACCTGGTTAATATTGTTAGTTGTTAAAGTGTTTAATAAGTGTTCTGTGTTAATACGTATAATACGTAGTATCCCTTCCGGTTGGAAGAGTTTTTCGAAATTGTAATCATGTAATTCGACGAAGGAATTGAGGGTAGTGAGTTTATTTGGTAATCGAAGTTTCTGTTTACAATCATGGAAATGGTTACTGATATGTGAATTTTTTGGCCATTTATATAATGTTACTGAAGATGAACATGTATTATCACACTTGATGTCTCCTGAAATCAGGAGTTATTCTGATGCTATTAGTTCTGACGAATTGTTTTGTCATACTTCTACTATTGTGGAGTAACTATTGTTCAATGTTAGTTTTCGCGTTTGTTGTATCTGTAAATTTCTTGAAGGTTACAGATCTCGCTTACTTTCTTTATAATGGATATACGCAAAAATGTCCCATTTGCTGATTCCCATTAACGGTTATTTCATCATTTTGTAAAAAGGTTCGCTGGATACGATACAGTCTTCCAAATAATGCCTTTTTTCCTTTTCAAGGAAAAGAAATCAGAGGATTTGTTACAAATATAGATGTTAGTTGTTACTGGTGTATTACATGTGATTGCATAGTATGTCGTAAAGTATCATTTTGAAATATAAAAATTTCGAATTTTGAACAGTCTTAATATTTTGTCTGTTTTACCATTTGTTATACTCGTCAGGAAAGTATTGGTAACTATTTGTTAAATACTTTGTATACAATATGTTATGTTCTGTGTTGGAAGATTCTACATGTATTGCATGTTAAATTAAGTAATTATTGTAACAGGATTTTCATGTTGTGACTCATGTTGTTAGTTGGTGAGTTAGCATGTAATCTATGTTAGTATTGAATTGTGCATGTGTGTGAGTATACATTATTATAGTGTGTTATTATACACTGTGTTACTCATTCCACTTATTACTAATACCTTGTTCTATTTTTGTTTTCTTTTTATTTACAAAATTGCATATATCTAACTATGGAAAACTTTGCATATATACATGTATACAAGTAACTAAGAATAGGGGATTAAAGATGAAGTAAAAAAAATTTTATGTTTTACAGATTTTATTACACATTAAGTGTC
This sequence comes from Convolutriloba macropyga, assembly GCF_964194025.1. NCBI lineage: Eukaryota > Metazoa > Xenacoelomorpha > Acoela > Convolutidae > Convolutriloba > Convolutriloba macropyga. The sequence goes on from NC_134482.1 coordinate 18,530,095, forward strand.
ATACTAGTACAAATGGGGTTCAATCACATTTAAGGATTGTTTGCAAAATGGGTTTTGTTACTAGCATTTATAAAATATTTATTGCACGTGAAATATGCAGAGAAACATCTATAGTTAGATGTATAGCAAGAAGTATTTATGACAGTGTTACAATGATATTGTTCTGAATATTACGAAATCTGTTACGACATTGAAGATTGTTACAGAATAGTCTTTATTAGAGTTTCTCTGTTTGTTTAGGGTGATTTGTTCGATCCCTATATTGTTGATATTCTTTGATGAAGTGATCATACTATGAAAGAAAATATGCCACGAGATCATTTATTTCATCTAGTGACACTTCTGTTATTGATGCTTTTACCGAGTTTCGTATTTCTTTCTCGATATCTGAAGTCTTGCGTTCATTGTTAAAGTGTATTCTGTTCAGGACTGCTCTGTTTGTTACGCTGCCTTCCAAATGGTAAGTGTGATATTCTTCACACGGTTCTAAGGCTTCTATAGGTACGATGAGCGGTCATTCGGGCGCTTCCTTAGGTTGGAAGATATAGTAGTTCTTTACAGGGCCGAAGTTACGGAGTTTTCCAATTGTGTATTCCCTTTTGAGTCTGTATCCGTAATTAAGAAAATAGGGTGAAGTTAGTTGATCGTTTATGTGTATATAACTCTTTGTAGTGTTCTTGTTCTTGTCAAGTAAAAACGTATAGTATATTAAGTTGTGAACTGGCTTCGTTTCATTTACTCTATAATAATTGTTCTGGACATCCTTTGGTGTCGGATGTAGGAAGTTGAAGCTAAGTTGAAAAATCTGGTGGTCAAAAACGCTGTAAGCGGAAAGGTCTTGTGATTCCTTTGCTACGAGATTATCAAATGTACATGTTATAGGTATTCTAAATTCATAGTCGTAGTCGTATAAAAAACGTTCTGTGAGACTGTAAAATTGTTTCAAAATTGGATACGCTGTTTGATGGTATTTATCTCGTCCCATATTTTTGGTACTACGTTTAACTGTATTCGTGTTCTCAGAAGGTAATGGTGGAAAAAATTCAGAGACCCGGTCTTTTACGTTGTGTAACGGTGCCATTACAAAGTTATAGTCCCGTGAAACGAATGGCATTTCAAACCAATTACGATAACTTAACAATGGGTTATAGTTGCTGTTATGTGGGTTATTCAATGTTCGGGGATCTTTGTCCTGAAACCATATTGTTTCCATTACTGTTGCTGTAGGGGATTGTTCGTTAGTAGATTGGTGGAAAAATGATTTCCTACTGTTGCTTCGGGGCGTTACGGCGTACGGGAAGCGTAAATTGTTCGAACTTATATGTGATGGATATCTATGTGATATACGTTGTTGAACGTGATATTGCGGTAATTCGTGTTCGTTATCGTTAGATGGAGGTGGTCGTACTGGTGGTGGATAGTTAGGTAGTGGTGGCGAGTGGTATACTGTATTTGGCGTGCTATCGTTACGTGGTCTGTTATTCTGGTAACTGTGTATGTTAGTACTGGTTCCTTGTTCTGTTACGTTTGTATTTGTTCTATTAGAAAAGGCAGCTTGATTACGTTTGTTTTCTGTTTGTTTTTTCCTAGTAACTTGTTCTTTTATAACCTGTGCAATCTCTTTGGGTGCTGGTTGGTTCAATCCTATTTGTGTGTGTTGATCGGAAGTGGCACATTCCACTTCGACTCTCATAGTTGTTATCCTGTTGTGTGGGTTGTCGAAACGGTCGTGTGTTTGCGTGCTACATTCAGAGGCGTTATCTCGAATTGTTCATGGACTCGAACGTCCTGATCCGGAACTTAGTTCTCCTTCCTCAACGTCGTAGCTGAGGGGCGAATCTGCTCGGTATGGAGTCTCGGGCTCATAGTCCATTTTGTGTGCCATATCGTTTCTTGTTTGCTGAAAGGGAATTCAATTTGTTACATATTCTTAGCTTTGTATTAGTTACAATTGATTGTTACAGGTATATACATGAAACGTTGTTCATTCAGTTTTTCAGAGACACACTTGTTATCAGTGGTATCTTTGTTATTATCTGTTATACAGTTATTATTATTCAGTTGTCGGTATTATGGTTTATGAATGCAATGTCCATTCTTATTCGTACATTGATATGTAGTTTAGTGCCATTGTGTTACTTATATATGTATGTTATATTGTAGGTAGTAGGAGATTTACATGTATTTTTACATATATCTGTCGAATATACCAGGTGTGTTAAGTATAAATGTAGAAAAATACGAAAAAATATGGGTAGTTAGTGGATAGTATTTAACTTTAGATAAGTAAGAGAATGTCTAGTAATAAAAAAATGTCTTTGAAATAGTATAAAACATGTTCGTTGTTCGTGGTTGAGTGCAAATTTATACTTCATATGTATCTGCCGAATGATTGTCAAAATATGTGAATTCATTCGTATGTGGTTGGTCATCATTTTTCAGAATGTCTAAGCTATGACTGCGGTTATGCATTCTATTAGCTGCTAGTTTCAACTGATTGAAATCTATAGGTGGGCGGTTTTGTATTTCTATTAGCTTTACTGATGGTATGAGGTTTTGTTGGTTTGTTGATGTAGATGATGGTCGCGGGATTTCATATGGTGTTGTTTTACTAATACCTAAAGGAGGTTCATATGAAATTCCCTGGAATGTGGATGATTGTTGTTGTATGTTAGGCGCGCTAGGGATGGGTGTGATATGTTGTGTAGGAACTGATGTTGTGTGAGGTGTAGGAAGTGTTGTTGTTTGAGGTGTATTAAAAGATACATTACTTCCCAAACATTGATATGCAGGTGGTGGAGTGATGAGTTGTGGTGGTAGTATGGGTAGTTTGTTTTCAGTTATTGTTACTAATGGTTCAATTTTTAATGGTTCTTGTTTGTATTTTCGTTCTGGCAATGGTGGTTTTTGTTTCTTCGGTGGTGAATCTATTGTTCGTAACTGTAGTCCCTTATCTGTTCTGCGAATAGTTGAATTATAGTGTTTATAATTAGTGTCAATATAAACTTGTGATGGTTTATCGTTGTCGTTGTGATCTTTTATATGTGTTATATCTGAAGAGTGTCGGCGAAAAATGTTCTTCAGTGGTTTATTATGTTTGGTATAGTGTGAATAGTTCTCGTCACTATCGTGACTAGTTTCTTCTTCTTGAATCTGTGCTACTAGTTGTGTTAGTGTCTGTGAGAAGATACCAAATATTCCTGTTAAAAGTATTTTTGCAATACTAGCTTGTTTGCCAATTGCTTTATGAATTGCAAAAGCGTTGTAGAATTTTGTTATAAGATTTGTTAAAAATAGTATCATGCTAATCATGGCGTATATGATTGCCATTTTTTCTAAGATGTACTTTACACTATGTTGGTCGATTTGGAAGTTATACCCATTAATATTTAGATCTTTTAACCATTTTAGTGATTGTTCATAATTTTTGTATGTTTAGAGTAATCCGAGTTGTTCAAGTTCTAGCAATTTTTGTGCGTTTGCTGATGTAGCTTCCTGTAATGGTTTTTCGCGGTCTCGCATGTATTCGTGTAGTAGATCTCTTTTTCGCTCTTGAATTAATTGTTCTCTACTGTATATACCACTTTCTATCAAACTTGCTTTACTAAACATGTTGTCTAGTACTATTTCTTCAAGTGAAATAGTGTTTAGTATTGTCTCAACCTTTACAGGGTATGGTGTGACTCTTTACTTTGCTGTTCCTTCTTTATCTATTGATATTAACTGGTCAAAGTTACTATGTGAACATGGGACTTTCTTTGCAAAATAAGTATGTTTGTCGTGTTAATTGGTGTACGTATTGTACTCTGTTTTTGTATAGAATTGGTATTTTGTCATAACATTCGCGTGTTTGCGGTACATATAGAGGTGATGATTTTTTCGCGCATTTGTACATTTTCATCACATTTACTCCTTCTTGGTTAACGAATATTGATCGGTCTCCAGTGAGGATATATCCTAATAGTGGAGTGTTCTTTTGTACTTGTGTTAATGTTAATTGTCTAAGGTTTCTAGTTCGTTCGCATATTTGTGAATAGAATTCAATAGCTTTTAGACTTATTCGTGAGAAAATGTTACTCATGTAAAGATCCATTTTCATGTTCAAATGTGTGTTTTCGTTTACAAAACCATAGTAGTACTGTTTGTTATCTTCGTCTTCATATCGTGTACGTTCTGATATTATTTGTTCTGGTTTTATTCGGATAAATTTTTCGATTTTTCGTCGTCAAATTTATCTTTCTTTCTTGTTACTTTTTGTCCGGTATGCATATCGAATCCGTATTCGTAGATGATGTATATATCATCATATTCAGTTTTGTGTAATGTTTGGTGTGAGCCGCACTCGCGTTCGATGAGTGGGAATACTTCGAATCTAGTTGCGATTGTGTCTGTTTTGTTCATTTTTATTTTTTGTGTTATGTCAGGTTGTTGGACTGTTGTCCATTCAGCGTTTGTTTCTATCCAATACCTATCTTGGTATTTCACCATGAATGCATCAAATCTAATTAGTTCAAATAGTTGACAATGGGTTTGTGGTTGCCATACTATTGTTGCTTTTGTTAATGGTGTTGGGAGGCATTCTCCTTTGCGGAGATCGCAGGATAGTTTTGTTCCCATATATAATATTTCTTCGTTATCGAGGTTTAGTATTAGTGATGCTTCACGTATTTCTAGTGTCCAATCTAATATATCTATTCTGTTCTGTTTTCGTGGTCCTTTCATATAATTGGATTGTGCATTTTTTATTGCGCTTGGTATCCACATGGGATTTGTGTAGTCATAAACTATTCGTCCGTATGGCGGTACTAATGGGGTTTTCATATCGAATTGTATTCGAGCTTGCATTTCTTCGATCTTTTTCTGAAGTGGTGGATTTGCGATATAGTTGAATGATATATTATATCTTGTTGGTTTATATCTTGTGTTTTTGAGTAGGTTTACTCTAGCGAGTTCGTTTCGAACTTCGTCCGCATCTAATATTTTTGTTCTTTGTGCATCTGATACGTAATAACTTGGTCTGCTTGCTCTAATGTAGTCGGTGTGTTGTGAACACCATTCTACGCGTTCTTTAATAGTTGCTGCAACTGCGTATGCTTTTATTTCTACTGCTTGTGCTTTTGATAATAATTGTACTTCTGTTTTTGTCATATCGAGATCTAATGGTTTGAATTTACATGTACTAATTTTGTTTAGTTCGTAGTATTCGACATTTGTGATTTCTTCTGCATCACAATCATAGTGTTCTATGAATATATCTTGTGGTTCGGTTGCGGAGCGGTTAATATTTTGTCCAGTTAATTCTACAAAGTCTATTTGTGTTTGTCTTTTTTGTCTTTTATTGTTCATATTGAACTTATTCAGTATACTATCTGTTAATCGTTCTCTATAGAAATTCCAATTTCGTGTCCATTTGTCGATAGCTATTTCCCACATAGCTTCGTAGTCTGAATAGTTTTTAGTGTTATTTAATTCTTCTATTTTAGTATTGTTGAGGTATTTTGGATAAGTGTTGGTATGATTGTGGTGAAATACATAGTGTTGAAGGTTATCATATATTTGTTGATTAAATGTAGGGTAATTATTAATGGTTTTGTCATTTCTTGTTTTGTTTTTATTTTTAAAATGTTGGATTTGTGTTTCCATTTTTTTGTTGATACGGTCTCTAATGCGTTGTCGAGCTTCATTTTTTAGTCTTTGTTCCATTTGTATTTTTGTTTCTACTTTCATTTATATGTATATTATTATCAATAATAATATGAGAATAATAGCTTTCAGTTGAATCGACATGTGTATGATAGACCGGTATGTGGATTGTAAAATGTTGCAAACCCTAAATTTTGTTTTGTATATCTAGCAAGTTTGTATATATATTCAATGCAGATGAAAGGTGCTGGGATTGTGGTTGTTACTATAGATGGTGTTGTAGCGTGAAATGGATGATTAAAAATAGTGTTATATTTTATCGTTGTGTTAAATTCAAGTTCGAGAGATGGTGTTGCGAGAACGTTAAAAGCTGCGTTGCGTTGGCGATGTGTGAGATTTAAAGTATTTGTAAGTCTATTTCTTGACCAATTAGTAAGTGTATCACCAAGGTTGGTAGGTCCGTATAATGGCGGGGGTGGATTCCAAGTTTTGTGGTCTAATGGGAAGAGATATGTATGTTCATTTGTTCTACTTTGAGTTGGGGGGTTACAATTAAGTATGGGGGTAGATCGAATTCGTCCTGGATGGCTTGAGGGTAATCTAATATCGGATATGAATGATGATGGGGATAATGCTGTATTTCTCGGGGGTTTCAAGGTGTTTGGGATTTCGACTCTTGGTTAGCATACTGATGTATTTGATGATGATGTTTGATTTGTTCTCAATGGTGTTGTACTTGTACTTGTGGATTATGGTGATGTTGCTGACCAAAGTGAACTATTAGGTGACTGTAATGGTTGTACTCGGAAGTGTTCTTGAACAAAATTGAAGTCTTGTCTTTGTGAAAATGTTGGTGGTAAGAAAGGATTTGCTCTTAGTTCGGATGGTGTTGGTGTATGGTCTGTAATAGCACTTGAGTGTTCACTTGGTGAACTGAGACTAAAATTGTGCAATGTAGGTGTTCCTGTTCTACTTGGTGGTTCTGAGTGTCCTGTTTCTAAAGGTCTTATTATATTAGATTCTATATCTGTTGAGCCATATGATACTAATGTTGAGTCTTGTGTAGGGAATGATAATGACGATCAACGTCGTGCTCTTAAAAGTTCTCTTCTTTCCGGTCGTTCCCGTCATACAGTATACGGGTTTTCATTATCTGGATTTAGTGTATCATCTATTTCTGGTGAAGTTGGAATATTTGTTAGATCTGTGACTTCGTTATGGTGTGGTCTTTCTGGGTGATTGTTACTTTGATTATTGCTTGATGACGCAATTTTTGCGGGCTATTTGTTATGCTCCTGAGTCAGGTCCGTGGGTTGGGATGTTAATGAATGGTGGTTGCAAAATAATGAGTGGTGTTAATTCTTGTCCTGGTGTATGTGTTTGTGCTCCTAGGTTTGATATCCAAATTTCGTTGTAGTCTAGTCTGAGATTTAATTGGTATATTATGACCTTACCGTATAATTGAGAGTTTTCTGGAAATCCTATTTGTAAATAGAATTTTTGTGAGTGTAGGGTGTAGTAGATGGATTCTTCAATATCAGGGATAGGATCAATTTTTATGGATATAGAAAGTATTCTATTAGTTTTAAACACATTCGTATGAAAATGTAAATTATAATTGCGATTTTTTATAATTTCAAATATTTCTAGTTCTATAATATCTATATTAGATTTACATATGTGGAATATATCAGAGTGTATTTCATGCATGAGGTATTTTTATTGTACTGGTGGGCTCGCGTAGACAACTCTAAGGTTTCGTACGATTTCAGTTATGGTTACTATAGCTAGATACGTTGAAATTACTACTATACACGGTACAAGAAAAATAGTTAAGAAAAATATGACTTTAGGTAATAGTAAGTAGGTTGCTATTAATGCTTCTGTGAAATCAGTTTTTGAAACTATTTTATTTGTTTTATGTGTTTGTGTATATTAGTGTGATTATTAGTCTAAATTGGATACAATACTTCACTGAAAAGTGACAGTTATTTACTGTTGTAACTGACACTTAACGGTGTCGCATTATCAAATTTTGTGAGAGCTGAAGTGATACGTGATATATGACTATGACAATGAGTGATATCATTACAGTTGTTACTTTTTTGTTCTGTCGTCAATAAGGTTTAAAGCTTCCTTTTTTAAAACTACGAGAAAAACTGTGTGTAACTCGTTTAAGTTGACACACTCTTTAGTGTTAATCTGTTGTTTCCGTACTTCAAATTTTGTGATTGTTTCAGTACACGGTGCTGTGTACTTGAGTAAATCAAAATGTTTTTCTCCCCAAAAGAGTTTTATCTCTTGTTCAGTTTTTGTTATTCCTTCTATGATAAAGAGATAATTTTGAGGTGATACTTTGCAATTTGTTAATTGAACGCTATCGTCGTCAAAATGTATATGACTGCCAGATGGGTGGTCAAGTTCAATAAAATCGTCTATTTGGACTGATATTCTGATGACAAGTTGATTTTTACTAAATGAATTCAAAAATTCTGAAACTGAAAACATAGGTGGTGTTTCATTATGATGGTGACTATAATGATGTATAAGTCTTTCTGATATGAAATTAAGGTAATTCAGTTTTACCTGTTATGTCGAATTGTTTTCGGTAGAAAGTTGGTAAGGATGTGAGAGAAATTTTAAAACAGTTGATACAAATTTACTCCGAATGATTTCAGGAATTACTGAGAATTAGATTTTTGGAAGAAGCGGTTGAAATTTTTATTCTGTTGAAGAATGAGGCAAGAAATTGTTTATGAAATGTTTATGAGTCAAGAAATTGTCTCTACAATTGAGAGTCGACAATGAAATTTTGTTGAATTTGAATTCTGAATTTTAAGATGTTGTGTTGAATTAGAAACAGGGTTTTAGTTAGTTTTAGCTTTTCTTATCAGCTTAGCTGAAAATGAGAAAATTTTTCTGATTCGAGAGAGGTTGTGATTGGTTGGTTGTGAGAGGTTGTGACAAGACAAAATCGGAGTTGTGGTTTTTACTCAAATGTTTGGGGCTCTCTACAATGTTGGTGACATTTACATATCTTCCGTTTTTCTTTCTTGGTTCTTGAAGTTGCCAATTTTACTAGTTTTCTGGTCGTAATTAGTATTTTGGATTGTTGTCCTTTGATGAATAAGTGTCTTTTGTAGATTTTTTTTGGCTTTTTTGTTACGGTGTTCTTCTTGTAATTGGTATGTTTGAAAGTAATTGGCATGTCTGATTGGTTACTGACGTTATCGTTTTGCTGGTTGGTAAGATACCAATTAGGTAGTTACCAATACCAATTAGGTAAATTATCCTAAAGGTTGTAATTTGTTTCAAGTAGGTTTTTTATTGATGGTGTTCAATGATAGTGTTCAATGAAGATGGTGGCTCCATCTTCTCGCTTTTGTAAATCCTTTGAAAGTTTAGTGCTAATGAGCTAGAGGTTCGTTAATTTTTTAAATGGTGCAGAAATGGTGTAAATGGTGCAAATGTTGCAAGTAGTGCAATCTGTTAATTAGTCTTTCTGTTTGCAACGTAAGTATGCGTTGAAGGTTGGTGTTGTGTTGAAATGTCTACTTCAACACATAATTGATCTGTGTTAGATTTATTTTGTTAATCACCATCTGGTGATGGTGGAAAATGTTAATTGGGTTGACATTTGTAGCTTGTTACTAATTGCGTCTGCCTGGGAGCCGTTTGTCCCGGTACTTTGTTCTTCAAGTCTCTTCATCGTACTAATGAAGATGGTTGTTTTAATCCCTTTTTTCTTTTTTAATGTTTTGTTCGTTTACTAATGAGGTATGTTGTTACTAATGAGGACTATGTTGTCCGTCTTTTTAACATCCGTCTTTGCTTAAGACGTAGGTTTGAATTATGACGTAGGTTGGGGTTATGACGTATATTTTGTTAAAATGTCATTATGAAGTGTTTAGTTAGCCGACGGTCATTTGACCGACGAATAATGAAATTTGAACTAAATTGTATTTGTATATATTTCATGTATTGAGTCATCTCACCCTGGATTGTTATTGTCTGGGTTGTTACATGTAGGTTACAACACATGTATTGTTACAACTAATGGAATTTTACACTATTCTTACTGGATTATTACACTATTCATACTGAAATGTTACACATAGTTATATCATCATTTGGCTAATATTTGACGTTTGTGTTAAATAGTTCTTGTAGGCTAACGATGTTGCCAACAGTGTCAATTAGTTCTGGCAACAGTGATATGTGTTCTTGTCTTTGACCTGGATTATTATTTTGTACTTATTCGGTATTAGCGCGTTACTCGTTTAAAAAGAGGAAGTTATTCCGATTTGTAAAGAGGAAGTTATTCTTTTCCTGTATGTTTATGTTGTTTTTGTTGAACTCATTATTTTTTATTTCGTAGTCGTTTTAGTGTTTTCCTGTTTCGTAATAGTAGTAATTGTGCTTTACCTGTTTAGTGTTATTTTTATTTTTTCCTTTTTTATATTATCTATTGTTTTGTAATAAGTTGCTGATTATTAATGTTGATTTCTACAAAATGTCTATTCCATTCCGTGAGTCCTCAATCGTAGAGCATATTGTTATTTGAAATTAATTTGTTATTTAAAATTTGTTATTTGGTTTATTTGTTTATTGTTTTTTACTGCAATTAACTTCAAAATCGTCTATTCCAGTTCCAAGCCTGTGAACATCAAAATACCATTTGTGTTTTTTTTATCGTGTTTTGATATTTTTTTTTGTTTACATGAAATTACCGTGACTAATCTTTAATGTTTGGTTCAGGGGCTAGTATCATAACCAGTTTGTGTTATAATAGTTATTTGTTACTTGATTTATATGGTTTTATTTGTTATTTGATATCTGTTGTTTTATTTGTCATTGCGTTTATGTGGTGGCGGCCTGTGTTGGAGATGGATGTGTCCTGAGGTGTATGCAAGGTGATAGTGACCGTGAGAGGAGATTGTGACTTGAGGTGTGTGAAGAAGATGTATGAAGAAGATGTGAATGACGAAGGAAGAAGATTTTGATGATGAAGATAGTATTTACCGTTTTGTTAGAATTATTTATTTATTAGTTGTTGCCATTGAAGGTGTTAATACGTGTGTATATGGGTAATTTGGGGTTTTATACATTTGAAAATTTATAATAAATTTGGTGTGATCGATCTGGTGAACGACATTCTAAGGTTTGTTATAATTTATGGCTTGTTATAATCTATGTTTTAACGGTTGGGGGTTGAGTTAGGTGTATCTGATATTAACACTTTCCACATTCATTGATGTGTTTTGTACTTTTTGTGTATTATCAGTATTATTGTTTAAATATAGATGTTCTTTTTGAATGACTTTAATTTCGGGGGTATACACACAGGTTTGGGTTAGGGAAGTGGGTTAGAGTAGAAATACTGAATGTATACTGGGTCCAAGTTTAGGTACAAGTTAGTCTATTACAGAGCTGGAAAATATATATTGTTTTAGCTAAACATAAATATGATTCGTGAATAGAATAGATTGTATATATTACGTTTATATATATATATATATATAAATATATATTAGTATTGATATATAATATAATGTAGGGGTAATAGCATTGAGGGTTAGCTTGTGTAAGAATAGGGTTAGCTTGTGTAGTAAAAGTTGTTAATATGAATATCATAGTTTCAATTAACGAATTATATATTTATTAATAGTATGTAATTATTTATTATTAATATTATTATTATTATTATTTTACGTTTTTGCTATTGTAGTGTGACCTTCCTTTTCCGAAGGTTATATTGGTGTGTACGTTTTGTATCCAGGTTGTGGACATCTTTTTGAATGTAGGTTGATGTGTTTGGTTGTTTCAGTGTTGGTATTTCTTTTGTTAGGAGATAATTTTGAAAAATTTTCACTCAACTTTTGAAAAATTTTCAATTATGTTTGAAAATATTCTGAATAGTATAGCTCCCATCAAAATAGGAGAGCCATCATCAAAATCAACAAAAAAGAAATGGTTATCCAGAAAAATTCTGAATCTAATCAACGAAAAGCACAGGCTTTTCAATATTTGGAAGATAACAGCAGACGTTGACACATATAACTCATACAAAAGAATAAGAAACCATACAAACAGACTACTTAGAAGAGCGAGCCACAATTATTCACAGAAATTGTTCGAAAGTCTTCCCGATTCAAAACAACAGTGAAAATTCATTAAAACAAAAATAAAACACGAGGATAAAAACGGCGAAATTTCTAGAATTCGGTTCAACCAAGATATCTTAAAAGACAAAAAAGAAATCGCTGACACAATTAATATTTGTTTTTCTAAATTAGGTTTATACGAAGGCGAGACAGAAAAGATTGAGCTACCGGACTTTGCTTTTGACAAAACTGAGTTTTCCTTCAGACATATAACGAGAAAAGAACTGTTTACTGTAATTGATCAATTACCACAAAACAAAGCAGCGGGTCCTGGATTACTCACTACATGGTCCTTCAAGTGTAGCAAAATGTCTATTGGAACACATCTAAAGTTTGCAATAAACGAATGTATTTCAAAAAACATTTTTCCTGACATACTTAAAAAAGCATATGTAACTCCAATTTACAAAAAAGGGGATCCACTGGAAGCAGGAAACTACAGACCAATTTCAGTTACACCGACTCTTGCGAAGATTTTTGAAAGACTTTTGCTCCAACAAATGTTAGAACATGTTGAAAAGTATGAAATAATCAATAAAAATCAGTTTGGGTTTCTGAAAAGAAAATCTTCGAATGACACAGTAATATCGTTGACAGAAACCGTTGTTAGTATATTCTTGGATTTAGCCAAAGCTTTTAACTCAATATCTCACAAAATTTTTCTCGAAAAAATTACTAAATATGGATTTAGTACGGAATCAATTGCAATGCTAGAATCGTTTTTGTCTAACAGAAAACAATGCGTAAAGAACGGCATAGAATATTCGAACTGGGTGACAATAAATCACGGAGTACCTCAAGGAACAGTTCTCGGACCTTTAATTTTTTTAATATATATCAACGACTTCCCTGAAAAAATGAAAAAAAGAGAGGACGTTTTACAGTTTGCAGATGACACATGCATTATTTGTCATTCCAAATCCGATGAAAATCTCTTATGCGAAATTAACAGTGTATTTGAAAGTACTGACAGTTATATGAGGCAAAATATGCTAACTTTAAACAGAGATAAAACAGAAATTGTGGTTTTTTCAAAAAATGGTGAATCAAAAATTGAACAATTTCATTATAAAGGAGTTTTCATAGAGCCAAAAACAAGTTGTCGTTATCTAGGTATAATGATTGATAACAATCTAAATTTTGACATTCAGCTGAACAAAACATTAACAAAAATGGCAAATGCTATTAGGTCAATTTACTTAGTAAGACATTTTCTACCACTAAAAGCAAGAATCGTTCTTTTTAAATCACTTGTTTTGTCCCATCTCAATTTCAGTGCAATTTTTTTTCAATCGTTGTCGGTTATGTCACTTCAAAGAGTTAATAAACAAATAAATTGGGGAATAAAGGTTTGCCACCTGCGCAAAAAGTTTGACAGTGCAAGAGATCTATTACTGAAAGACAAAATTTTACCAGCAGAGCTTTTCATTAAAAAAGTTTGTCTTCTTAAATTTTTTGACCTCCTCTCACAATATAAACAGAGTAGTCGAGAAACCAAAAACTCCTCTTTCAGGATTCTTGAAAAGTACGAATTGACCAAAAACTGCAGAACTGTCCAGTTTTTTCCAAAGAATAAGTGCCAATCCAAATGGAGTGACAAGTCACTGATCAGAAATTTTTCTAGGAAATGGAATAATTTGCCAATTGAAATCCGAAAAGAGAAAACTAAAAACAGGAAAAACTAAGCAGCGAAATGGTCAAACTGCATGAACGTGTTCCAATAGATAGACAAGTAAGAGGCTTTAGGAAATTTTTCTACTGAAGTATAAAGACCAAACTACTCATATATTTACGAGGCGATTTTGAAAATGTAAATATTTAACCAAACGTTCTTGTTGTGGTTATAACTTTAAATTTACATTTTTGAAGATTAAAAAAAAATCTGTAGTTCTAATTTGATGTGCTTCTCTTTTGGATAATATGGTACAATGTGATTTCTGTGTTTTGTTATTTGTTCTTTATTGTTGTTTTTCAAGATGTATGTTGTTTCAGTTGGTTTATCAACAATCAAATATGGTCCTGTTTTTAGGGGTAACAGTTTTTTCGATACTCCTTCAATTTGTTGTTGGTTAGTGACTAAGACAAAAGTATTCTTCTCGAGGGCTTTTGCTGTTCGAAATCGAGTGTTCATTTCATCTGTTAGCTTCTTTCTGTTTTGTAGAATTTTTGTTATTTTTTGATATGTATCGTTGTAGTGTTTTTCTTTGTCTAGGAACCATTTAGTGAATGTTCCTTTTTGTAATTTTGCGATTTTAGGATGGCTGAAATGGTTTTCTGAGTGGGTATATGTAGGTTGTGTGTTACATGCACTTTTATTCGATGGGTTGCAATTACCCATTTGGTTTCCTTGGTTTCTGACGGAAAACAACTTCATAAGGTGACATACCTAGTCGTGTTTGATATTGTGTGTTGTACGCGTATGGGAAGAATTTTGCTTTCCGTGACCAATTATTGTACTTTTCATTCAGTAATGTTCTAATGAATTGTCCAATTATTCTATTTGTTCCTTCCACTAGTCCGTTTGTCCAAGGTGCATATGTTGTACTTGCTTTAAACTTTATTTCGAAGTAATTACATGTGTTAATTCTGTATTGATGTATTCAGAACCGTTGTCTGATCGGATTTCTTCGGGTAGTCCGAATTTCATGAACCAATGTTCAAATATTGCTGTAAATGCATAGTGTGCATTGTTTTTTGGTGCACACATTATGGTAACATAATGTGAAAAGGCGTCAACTATTACAAAGGTGTAATTATTTCCTTCTGATGTCGGGTAAATTGGTCCTTTTGTATCTATCATTATCATTTCGTTAAAGTAAGTTTTTGTTGGCGCTAGTTGTTCTTGTTTACTTTTCAATTTTGTGTTAGCAAACACTTTGTTTGTTTGACATTGTATACAATCTGCAATTAGTATTTTTATCCAAGTTGTAAGGTTTGGAAAATAGTATTTTTCCATTATGTTTCGTTTTGTTTTTTCAAGACCTGTGTGACCTACAAGGTCTATGCAATGGTTTTCGTAAAATGTGAATAGTAATAGTGTTAGTGGTAGACAGATTCTTCGTATTGTCTTTTTATGAACATTTATCACAATTTTGATTAGTTCAGATTTTTCATCAATAATTATCGACTTGTATTTTCTGAAGTATGCGAAGAGTCCTTTATTTCCACGTATGTCCACTGTTACTGAATGTTGTTTACTGTTATGTTTTTTCCACATCTTCACTTTGTGAAGTACAGGGTCCAATATTTGAGTTTCTTTGATTAGTTTTTCTGTTACTTTTTTTTTCGTCGTGGAAAATATCTGATATTTTTGTATTTTCATAGTTTTGTTTTTGTTGGATTGTTATGTTATTTTTTAATCTAAGGTAATCATCGTCATGATGAATTGTGTATGGTCCTTATTGATTTTTCTCAATTATGAGGTCATCTTTCTCTATCGTTGGAGATTGCCAATTCTTTATTTTCGGTTTGTATTTTGGTATCAAATTTGTTTTTGTTTCTTTGTGATACTTTTCGTATGATATTGGGTGATATTCGTTTTTGTCGATGTTAATTTGGAAGTAATTGTTGTGAATGTTAGCTAGTATGGGGTAGTGTGTTCGATCTGTATTTTCGTTGTTTGTGTCATTGCATATGCTATATTTGCATTCCAGGTTATTTGCGAATGGTGTCTTTGCAAAGAAGAATTTTATGTTTTCTGGTATTTCTATTGTTATGTCACGTGTTTTAGTAAAATGTTCTTCGTCTATTGTTCTGCTGAGGAGGTCAGGAAGGGCTAAGTTTTTTCCCTCTGTCCAAATGATATGTAAGTTTTGAAATTTTATTAGGATGAGTTGAAATCTGTAAACTCTATGGTTTGGTTTGTTCTTTTGAGTAAATAGGTAGATAATCGGTTCAAGGTCAGTAAATAATACTATTGAGTGATTTGATCCTGTTAAGAGGAATTCGTACTCGGTTAGTGCGAAAGTGGTTGCAGAGCATTCTCTGAGCAATGTAGATAGTCGCATTTCTATAGGTATGAACAATCTGGAACTTGCTGATATCAAATTCATTTTCTTTTCAGTTGTGTGTTGTTGTAGCAATGCTGCTCCAATGCCTGTATTCGATGCATCTGTTATGATGTAAAATGGTTTTGTAGTGTCTGGCATCGTTAGTTCTAACTTGTGTGTTATTGTTTTTTTCATTTGTTCAAAAATTTTTTGATGTTCTTGTGTCCATTTAAAATCAGTTTCTTTGTGTAAAAGATTGTAGAATGGTTGTAATATTGGCTGCATGCCATATACGTATTTTGCAAGAAAGTTATTTGTTCCTCAGTATCTTTGTAATGCTTTCATACTTTTTGGGGGTTCTAGTTCTTGATGTCAGTGGTTTCACTTTTTTATCCTCAATGATATGTCCAAGAAATTTGACTTTTTTCAACATAAAGTATGTTTTATCAGGCGCTGCTTTGAGGTTCTCTTTTAAGAGTACTTTATGATTTTCAATGAGTGCTTCGTACATTTGGTCGTATGAATTTGTTTGAATGAATATATCTTCAACGTATGTTATTACTGTTCCTTTACGAATTAATGGGTAAAGAAAGTGTGTTAGCATTAATGCAAATGCTGCGGGTCCGATTGATATTCCGTAAAATAAACGTTTAAAGCAGTATTGTTTATTGCTAATTGTAAAATGAGTGTATCTCATTGATTCTTCGTCTAGTGGTATTTGATTGTATGCGCTATTTAGATCAGCTGTTGTGAATATTGTTCCATTTATGCGTGTTAGTGCGACATCAACAGGTTCGATTGGCCAATTACACTTTGATTCATCGATCATGCTATTTAAGTATCGTGCATCTAATACTATTTTCAATGATTCTCCCTTTCGTAATATAATTACTGGATTTGTAAATGTATTTCCTGTAGATAGTTGATCTTTGTTCACTGGTGCAATTATGTCGTATTTTTTTAGTACGTCCAGTAGTTTCTGGATTCGTTCTCTTAAGTGTATTGGTACTTTGCTTATTCTTTGTTTTTTGCAAATTGCATCTTTCTTTATGGGTAGATTCAGTTTCACTTTTGTTTTTCCAACATCAAATTTTGTTGTTGCGTAGACTTGTCTGTAGTCTAATATGATTGTTACTACCTTTTCAAATTCGTTTTGCGTTAAATGTGAATATTGAAAGTCGAACATTTGAATAAATTCTTTTTCTGATTCTGTGTATTTATTAATGTTAAATTTGCATTTGAAATTTTGTTTTCTTTCGAATGTTGCTACTTGTTCAATTGTTTCATTGTCTTGTATGTTTAGTATTTCGTTGATATCATTTTAGTTTTCATATGTTAAGTGACATAATGCTGTAAATAAGTCTATAGAAATAGTCTGATACATTTCTTCGTTTTGTTTTTTGAAAGTAATGTTTTGATACATAAAACCAATTAAGCCTTCATTAATTGTTATTTTGTATTCATTTTTATTGACTAAAAATATGTCCATGAAGTGTTCTTTTTCTGTTGTGAGGTCTTTTATATCCGTGAATGATAGATTGTGATACTTGTTAATTGGTTCGAAATAGTAGTTTGAACTATAAGTTACTTTTCCGTTTGACTTTTCCATTTGTTTGAAGATGGGTATCGGAAACGTTATGCATTTGTGTTGTTCTTTTTCAAGATAGATTGATTCTTTGTTATAAATCGGGTATAGTCTAGAGTAGAAGGGGTATCTTTTGTACTGTTCATAAAGAATGTAATGTCATTATCTAGAATTGTAATGGTGTTTATTGTTAATTTGTTCGTATTTACGTTTATTGTTTCTATATATTCCTTGAAGAATGGAGTTCCAAGTATGTTGTGATTGCATTCAGTAACATAAAAATGAATGTTAAAGTTGTGTTGTATTTTGTTTCTGTTGTTTGATATTCTATCTGGTGTTAGATTTAATGTTATCGTTCCATAAGTTTCTATGGTTGTATTATTTGCTGCTGTTAGTGTTTTGTTTGCTCGTTCGAGATGTATATCAGGGCTGTTGTATTTTATTTCATTCCAAGTGCCTTCATTTAAGAGGTTTAATGTTGCTCCGGAGTCCAGTAAAAATCAATTTCTAATACTGGTTTTTGCTTTGTAAGGTCTTGTTCGAATTTGTCACACTGATACATTGGTAGTATCCATGTTGGGTTACTTCCTAGTGCGTTCACTATAGTATTGCATGTGTCTTCATTCGCATTATAAAATTGTCAAGTTTCTCTTGATCTTCATTTGATGATTTGGATCTGTATTCGTATTCATCAATGCCAGGTGGATCTTCGTTTTGTCTATCTGTTTCTATATTATTTATTCTACCTTTATTGTGATTATTGTTATATCTTTTCGGTTTATGGTCTGTAAATAATACTATTGAGTGATTTGATCCTGTTAAGAGGAATTCGTTCTCGGTTAGTGCGAAAGTGATTGCAGAGCATTCTCTGAGCAATGTAGATAGTCGCATTTCTATAGGTGTGAACAATCTGGAATTTGCTGATATCAAATTCATTTTCTTTTCAGTTGTGTGTTGTTGTAGCAATGCTGCTCCAATGCCTGTATTCGATGCATCTGTTATGATGTAAAATGGTTTTGTAGTGTCTGGCATCGTTAGTTCTAACTTGCGTGTTATTGTTTTTCTCATTTGTTCAAAAATTTTTTGATGTTCTTGTGTCCATTTAAAATCAGTTTCTTTGTGTAAAAGATTGTAGAATGGTTGTAATATTGGCTGCATGCCATATACGTTTTTTGCAAGAAAGTTAATTGTTCCTAAGTATCTTTGTAATGCTTTCATAATTTTTGGGGGTTCTAGTTTTTGAAAACCGTCAATTCTTGATGTCAGTGGTTTCACTTTTTTATCCTAAATGATATGTCCAAGAAATTTGACTTTTTTCAACATAAAGTATGTTTTATCAGGCGCTGTTTTGAGGTTCTCTTTTAAGAGTACTTTATGGTATTCAATGAGTGTTTCGTACATTTGGTCGTATGAATTTGTTTGAATGAATATATATCGTCAACGTATGTTATTACTGTTCCTTTACGAATTAATGGGTAAAGAAATTGTGGTAGTATTAATGCAAATGCTGCGGGTCCGATTGATATTCCGTAAAATAAACGTTTAAAGCAATATTGTTCATTGCTAATTGTAAAATGAGTGTATCTCATTGATTCTTCGTCTAGTGGTATTTGATTGTATGCGCTATTTAGATCAGCTGTTGTGAATATTGTTCCATTTATGCGTGTTAGTGCGACATCAACAGGTTCGATGGGCCAATTACACTTTGATTCATCGATCATGCTATTTAAGTATCGTGCATCTAATACTATTTTCAATGATTCTCCCTTTCGTAATATAATTACTGGATTTGTAAATGTATTTCCTGTAGATAGTTGTTCTTTGTTCACTGGTGCAATTATGTCGTATTTTTTTAGTACGTCCAGTAGTTTCTGGATTCGTTCTCTTATGTGTATTGGTACTTTGCTTATTCTTTGTTTTTTGAAAATTGCATCTTTCTTTATGGGTAGATTCAGTTTCACTTTTGTTTTTCCAACATCAAATTTTGTTGTTGCGTAGACTTGTCTGTAGTCTAATATGATTGTTACTACCTTTTCAAATTCGTTTTGCGTTAAATGTGAATGTTGAAAGTCGAACATTTGAATAAATTCTTTTTCTGACTCTGTGTATTTATTAATGTTAAATTTGCATTTGAAATTTTGTTTTCTTTCGAATGTTGCTACTTGTTCAATTGTTTCATTGTCTTGTATGTTTAGTATTTCGTTGATATCATTTTCGTTTTCATATGTTAAGTAATATAATGCTGTAAATAAGTCTATAGAATTAGTCTGATACATTTCTTCGTTTTGTTTTTTGAAAGTAATGTTTTGATACATAAAACCAATTAAGCCTTCATTAATTGTTATTTTGTATTCATTTTTATTGACTAAAAATATGTCCATGAAGTGTTCTTTTTCTGTTGTGAGGTCTTTTATATCCGTGAATGATAGATTGTGATACTTGTTAATTGGTTCGAAATAGTAGTTTGAACTATAAGTTACTTTTCCGTTTGACTTTTTCATTTGTTTGAAGATGGGTATCGGAAACGTTATGCATTTGTGTTGTTCTTTTTCAAGATAGATTGATTCTTTGTTATAAATCGGGTATAGTCTAGAGTAGTAGGGGTATCCTTTTGTACTGTTCATAAAGAATGTACCCCAGTCGATTTCGAATGGTTATCTTGCAAGATTCTGGCAGATTCTGCCAGAATCTTGCAAGATTATGCATAATCTTGCAAGATTTCTGCCAGAATCTTGCAAGATAACCATTCTTTCTGCCAGAAACTTGCAAGATAACCATTTTTCTGCCAGAAACCCGCAAGATAACCATTTTTCTGCCAGAATCTTGCAAGATAACCATTTTTCTGCCAGAATCTTGCAAGATAGCAATTTTTCTGCCAGAATCTTACAAGATAATCATTTGTCTGTCAGAACTCTCTAATATATCCTCTAATATATGCACAAGATCCTACAAGATGAATTGATTAATGCGAGTAATTCTGACAGCAAGAGATTTGCGCGAAAACTCTTCTAAAGTCCTTCGAAGCTCTAAAAAATGGCAAGCCGTGAATAATAACCTTTTTTGGGCATTGGCAAGAAAACTTAAGCGCAAGGAGCTGAATTAAATGAAAGGAAGCCGCTTAAGATGCAAAGAATAATATCACATAATTTTTTCATCAGAAAAGGTAATTAGACGTGTAGTTTTATAAATCTTGATAAAGTTGAAAAAAAAACAGTTTTTAATAGTAATTTATTTTGTGTTAACAGTTCTCAAAGGCAAATTTGATTTGTTTTCTTCAGATAATTCATATTTCCAGATTCAAAATCTATTAAAATTTTTTATTTTTCTTAAGAAACACGCAACTGATTCTGAAGTAAATTTCTGGTCAAAATGAAATGTGTTGCATGAATGAGAGCCAATAAGAGGACAGCTCGACCGGAACGAACTTGCAAGAATCTTGCAAGATAACCATTTTTCTAGCAGATCTTGCAAGATAACCATTTTTCTGGCAGATCTTGCAAGATAACCATTTTTCTGCCAGATCTTGCAAGATAGACAGTTTTTGCAAGATTCTGGCAGAATCTTGCAAGATAACCATCTGGTCTCGACTGGGGTAATGTCATTATCTAGAATTGTATTGGTGTTTATTGTTAATTTGTTCGTATTTACGTTTATTGTTTCTATATATTCCTTGAAGAATGGAGTTCCAAGTATGTTGTGATTGCATTCAGTAACATAAAAATGAATGTGAAAGTTGTGTTGTATTTTGTTTCTGTTGTTTGATATTCTATCTGGTGTTAGATTTAATGTTATCGTTCCATATGTTTCTATGGTTGTATTATTTGCTGCTGTTAGTGTTTTGTTTGCTCGTTCGAGATGTATATCAGGGTTGTTGTATTTTATTTCATTCCAAGTGCCTTCATTTAAGAGGTTTAATGTTGCTCCGGAGTCCAGTAAAAATCAATTTCTAATACTGGTTTTTGCTCTGTAAGGTTTTGTTCGAATTTGTTACACTGATACATTGGTAGTATCCATGTTGGGTTACTTTCTAGTGCGTTCACTATAGTATTGCATGTGTCGTCGTTCGCATTATAAAATTGTCAAGTATCTCTTGATCTTCATTTGATGATTTGGATCTGTATTCGTATTCATCAATGCCAGGTGGATCTTCGTTTTGTCTATCTGTTTCTATATTATTTATTCTACCTTTATTGTGATTATTGTTATATCTTTTCCATCTGTTCTTCCGTCTTTTGATTGATGTCTGTTATTTTGTTCTCGATGTGACGAATTCTTCTATCGTTTCTATTGTTATTGTTTGAATAATGTCTGTTATTGCTATTTGATCTTTGTCTGTATCTGTCAGTTCTATTTGAATCTCTGCTGTCGAATCTTTGTCTGTTATAATTATTATTATTATTATTATTATTATTATTGTTATTATTATTATTATTATTATTATTAATATTATTATTATTAATATTATTATTATTATTATTATTATTATTATTATTATTATTTTTATTGTTATGATTTCTGTTATATGGTGATTGGTGTCTTGATTGACTACGGTTTGTGTATCTTGAGTTTGATCTACTATTGTTATATCTATTGTAACTATTGTTTCTGTTGTAGCTGTTTGTTCTACTTCTACTGAAATTGTTTCTGTTATAACTTGTGTTTCTACTGTTATATTTGTTGTTCGAATCGTTGTTTCTTTGATAATTTGACGTATTATTGTAGTTATTTCTTGATTGTGATCTATATGACATTCTGCTTCTTGAACTGTTGTACAGTGGTGATGTTGATGGTAGTTGTCTTCCATTGACATTCTTCTATTCGATTCTTCTATTCGGTAAATTTTGGTTATTTCTCATGTGACCATAAAATGTTTTTTCTTTTGGTCTTGGTATGCTTTCTCGTGTTGGTCTTTTAAAACATCGGCCTTTTGTGTGACCGTGTGAACTACAGTAACTGCAAAATAGTGCAAATTTTGGTCTTCCTTTAAAATTTTTTCTGTCGTATGTGTTATTTATTCCGTTTAGAACATTACAAATCGTTCCTTCAAATTGTTCCAAATCGTTTTGATTCAGGTCGTTTATGTTAATACAAGCTATGTTCATTAGTTTTAAGTCATCATTAATGTTATTTGTAGTTTGGTTGATTTCATATAAACGTTTATGATTGTTTGTTATTGTTCTTGTTAAGTCCATTTGATCTATTTTGTCACCTAGTGCTTTAAATGGCATTTCTGGTTCTCTTGGTGTTTGTTTATGGTTTGCATGTTTTTTCAATGCTGCTGTTTTTAGTTCGTTGTCCAAACATCTTATGAATGTTTGATTCATTACACTATTTCTATAATCTTCTGTATATAGTGAATATGCTGTTTTGACAATTGTTTCTATTCTTAGAGCAAGTGATCGTAATGATTCGTTTGTATGTTTTTGTAACTGTTGTAATACTATTTTTGCTTGTTGTTTTGATTTTTCTGAGTCAAACTTATCTGAGAATTCTTTGCAAAATGTTTCCCAATCCAATTTGGTTTCAATCGGTAGAGTTGAATACCATTTTTGAGCTGGACCTTGTAATGTGTGTAATATTAAGGCTGCTCTTTTTACTTTCCATTGCTGGTGTCCTGGTTTGTTTACTGGTTCTATACCACTGCTAAATATCACTGCTGCTACTATACTGTTTAGATATTCTTCGACAGTATATGCTGGATCTGTGCCATCAAATGGTCTTATTGTCGTTGGTACTGAACCACTGCTTATGTTTTGTTCAATTTGCGGTTCTTCGTTTATACTCATTGATGTCAACTGTTTATAGAATGGTAATGGAGGTTCTGTTACTGTTGTTTCTCCTTCTCCTGTTGTATTTGAATTGGTTGTACTTGGGTTTGATCTTCGTGTTATAATTTCATGCCTGTTGTTTTGGATATTATTGTTTTCTACATTTCTGTTTTCTGTTCGTGTATTATATTGTTATTAATGTCATTATTTGTTCCTTAATATATATTAATGTCATTTATTGTTCCTTCGAATCTGTTAAACATTGATTGTAATGCTTCATATTGTTTTCTTTCTATGTTTTCGTTTATTTGTCTGAATTTGTTTTCTATATTGTCTATTAATTTATTTGTGTGATTTGTTACTTTTTCAGTAATTTCGTCTTTTAAATCATTATAGTTGTACATTTGTTGTTCCCAATGCAAATCATGATTATCATTGTTTTCCTTGAGTGAGCTTATATATGTATTATTTCTAATATATTCTTGATTCATTGTTTGTTGAGTTTTCTTTCTAACTCTCTGATTTACTGTTGGTGGTATCCAGTTCCCAAATTTTATTTCTTTTTCTTTTTCATCTGAATCGGAAATATATATTTCGTCTACAGCATTTTGTTGATTTCCGAACAATTTTGACGTTAGTGGTTTGTCAGGTTTTATTGTTGATTTTTGTTTTGATTGCAGACTTGTGTTTACTTGAACGTCTTTTGGTGTTGACGTATTTGTTAGCGTTTTTGATAGGCTAAATGATGAGGAACCTAGTTGTCCTTGATCTGTTATTTGTACATAATCTTCTAGTTCTTGTATGTAATTTATACTGTCTGAAGATACTTGTAATGTACTTTCGAAGTGTGGTGAATAGTACTCACCATCCCAGATGTGTCTAAGTTCTTCATTCAGGTTCTCAATCTCTTCGTGAAATGTTTCTCCAAACTCTATTCGTTTTTCGTTAATGTGTTCAAAGTTATCTAACCAAAATAAGAATGTAAATTCTGAAATGAATTGGATAATATCAAACGTAGCTGTTTTTAATTCTGTTTTTATTTCAATAATTTTTGTTAACCAATTATTGTAATTTATTATATCGTTTCTGAGTCTATAGTTTACTGACTGTATTTGTCTTTGTTGTTCATCCAAATATCCGATTGTGTTTCGGATTAATTTGTATGATGTATTTGGTATTGCTGTTATTTTTGATCTGTCTTGTTTTTCTTCATGTCTTTTTAAGAATGTTCTAAACATATCTGATAGTTTTGTTTCATTTTGGAAATTATAAAACGTTTTCTTGTTTTTTGTTTCATCTGTTAATGTGAATATATAATGTTTGTTAAGTTGATCTCTACCCAGTAGTATTACTGTTAGATAGTGTGCTAGATGGTTTCTATGGATACCGATTTGTTGTATGTGTTTTGTTTCTTTGAAGAAGTTATTCTTCAAATTTATTAGTATTCTGTGTATTGTCTCGCGGTTTTCTAGTGGACAATCGTCAGAGATTGTAAACGGTATTAAGTAATTGTTAGCATTTGTTTGTTGTAGGTAACTACTAGCCATTGTTACTATTGTTTTGTTATATCTAGATTGTTTTGTTTAATTGTTACTTTTTCCGTTATGGAGAATAAAAGATGAAAACTTGTTATTTCAATATAGTCCGGCACTGGTCGCACCAGATAAGACGTGTGCTGAGGTAGGGTTACCTTGAGAGGTTACTCTACTTCTGTCTTATGGTGTCTCAAGAATATAGTCAAATCTAAAGGCTTACCTGACTAACTAAAGTTCTAGATCTCTAGTCTGTTACTCTTCTATCTGGCTTCAGTAGACAGTGCACCGGCCGAAATGCTAAAGTCTAACGTATATCTCAATACTAAAACAAGAGCGGAGTAGAGAGAGAGAGAAATATACTTTATTATTATATCAGGTATGACTGGTACCGACTAAAGGGGTAGCGTGTTGTGTTACCAACGGGTAAACAGTTAAACATAAAAAGGAAAGGTATTTCTATAATTTTAACCAATCAGGGTTGAGTATTTTAGTTTATTTTTATTAACATAAGTAAGGTCTCTAAATCCTTTTGTTGGAAGTCAACACTGACTCCACATGTGTTATGGTTAGCACAGTAGGATTCAAAGTAAGAGATGCGCTTGCTTTTAACAGAAGTTGTGCATGCTTAGACTTCCCTTATTGGTTACGACCCCAGACCCCAGTCTCTGAGCTTCACCGCAAAAATGGAACAACACAGTTAGAAACTGTGAAAATGGTGATGCGCAATTTAGGCGGTATTGTTGGAAGGTTGAGAGAGATCAACTTTTTTCGCGTAACGTAAATTTTGCGTAACGCTACTGCTTCGATTGATGATTTTACTTGTCTATGAGTAGCTGCAATGAATCGAATTTTCCAAAGCTGTGAATCATTTTTCAAAGCAAACAAACAAATTTATAAAGTTTGATATGTTAGTTTTTCTGATGAGCGCACATTTTTTGAAACTAAATTATGAATTATATTGTACAGACAATGTATCACATCGCAGTTTTGTAGGATTTCGTTGCCATTTAATTCCGTTTTGACGTGCCGCGGATTTATACGATTTATGATTCGTTTAGTTTCGATTCAAAACTTTATTCTGACAGATATGTGGTTTTTCGTGAGCTTGACAGATATGAATTTCCGTGAGCATGAGATATGTCAGCCATATTTATAGTGTTCCCAGAGTTACAAATTCGAAACTCACGCAGCAAATGTGGTAGCTATGATTCACAGTTAAGCAGCTTTTTCAAACTATAGGTCAGGGAACATATTTCTTTTGTTTACCAAACTCAGGCCTGCGAGTCATTTCAGCACCTCCTAAAACGTTGAATTTTTCATCGAAACATGCTGATAAGCCGTACGTAATAATAGGTGGAATCACGCTGGAACGCTCGAGCTGTATACGAAATGTGTTTTATTGTGAGAGCATTTCTTACAAAACGTTTAGAAATTAATTGTTAACACTAAGCAGTTCAATCAGGAGTGGCTAACAATCAAGCGCTGTGATAACCTAAGACAAGGCAAGAAAAATGCGAAAGTGATGTAGTACTGAAAAGAGCGGAATTTTCAGCGCCTTCAAACGCATTTTATGCAAGAGTTTAAACCCGCATTCTTTGGTTTTTGAAAAATTGAAAGAAGTAAGCACATTTCTTGTACAAAAAACCTCAATCCCAAAAGGTAAATACTCAATTTTAGATTATTTTACATAATGCAAATGCTGTTTCAAAATATCAATTGGCTCAAATTTCATCCCATAGCATCCAGCAATCGGATAATGTTACCTACTCAGCAGTTTTGTTCGGGTAAAATAATTAATATTGCTCTTAAGACGAAATGGGGTATTAGAAAGGGCTGCTGCTTTTTTTTATTTTCACGTTTGGGAGAGAACAACCCAAAGTAACTTGTGCACAAGACAAGATTGGCAATAAGCTCTAGTTGTTCAAATTATACTTGGCTGGAGAAATGGAGCCTTGATGAGAAAGGTCATGAAAATTGATTGCCCATTTTCGAGAGCTTAAGACTATTTGGTGCATTGTTTAGCAAACTATGCTTGCAAGTAATAGATGCTGGTTGGGATCCAGTACATGTCCATTTTCACAGTAATAGACTCGTACTGTATAATGGACCAACAAGGCTTCATTTTCCAGCCAAGTATACTTTGAACAACTAGAGCTTATTGTCAAGCTTGTCTTGTGCACAAGTTACTTTGGGTTGTTCTCTCCCAAATCTTATATGAAGAAGAGTATCAGTGCTAGATCTTATTATGAAACGTGAATTTTAAAAACTCATAAGCTTTTTTGCTACGCCATTGTTGCTGAAAACAGTGCGCAAATTTTGTAACAGAAAACCTTCTGCAAATAATCTTCAGGATTTTTTGTGAAAACTAATTGTGTAACCAAAAAAGCTATTTTTCATTTTTTGGGAGGTAGTTCACAACTCTTCACCCAAGAATGGACCTCAAGTATCTAACAGGTTGGTTATTAAATATCAATTGAAAACTCAGATAATTGTAATGATAACTGGTACTTCTTTCAATTGTAGGCACCCTTTAAATGTATCTTCCTTTCGATGACGTTTTTTGTTACTAAGATAAGGGCGGGGAAATGCAACAAAGAAGTAGAGGGCAAATAAACGGTCTGAACAAAACGAACATTGTGTACGTGTTCATTCTACTGGGCGAAGAAGCAAAAAAAAATAGATCGACCAGTTTTAACGGGTTGTTGGTTTTGACTGTCCGACATGATAGGCAAGATAATAAAAACCAGGTTATCAGTGGATTAGCAGAATGTAAAGCGATATAAAACTATGAACATCCAAACGGCAACTTCTTATCTGGTGTTAAGACCTCCGAGAAACGCGCAGTACCTCCAAGAAGGACAACAAACGGTCAAAATACAATTAAAAAGACAGTTCAATCTGATTTCGTGATTCCGCGAGGCACTTTGGGTCCCTGGAATAAAAAAAAATGGGAGAAAAAAACTGCAAAACTCTAAGAACTGTTCTGAAAAATTTCAAAAAGTCGTTCCTTAACTTGCCTTCAGTAGATATTGCGACAACTGATCAATTACTTCAGCCTTTCAAACTGCCGAGCACAGCCTGGGAAAAAATATGAGCAGAATTTTCAGAAGATATAGGCTATAACAAAAAACTTCTTTAAGTAAGTCAGGGATTTAAGGAAGAAGGAATCATCTTTTTGTAGTGAGCTTTTGACATTTTGTTTGTCTAGAGTGTTTCAATTTTAAGGCACATACAATCAAATTGCACACTATTCACAATTACGAAAATGTAGAACATAAGGAAAATGAAGAAATTATTAGTGACCACGGTCAATTAAACAAAAAGTGCATGATGTGGGTTATTGATGAATTTGATAGAAAGGATTTAAAAAACGTAACACAGATTTGTTTGTGCCATTTTGGGTAAACACACTAGAAATGACAAGTATTTAATTGAAAAGGAAATTATTGATTTCAACTTTCAAACTTTTTAGGGATCTGGGACACCGAAACAAATAGAAATTTATGATTTTCGGGTATTTTTTCTGAATGTCAAAAAAAGAACAGATAATTGAAAGAAAGCAATTGTGTTAATTAATACAATTGTTTATAGCTCTTGGCATATTGGAGACAAAGATACACAGTTAAATAGAAACTAATAAATTTTGGATTAATTATCAGTTGATAATCTGTCATTTGCAATTCAGGGAGTCAAATAATTGGTATGTTAACGTATCTATTTCCAGCAAACGTTCAAATAAACATCTGTCCGAAATAAGATGTATAACTACGCGATGATGTTAATACTGCAAAAAATTCGCTCAATCAAGCAAAACTTTGTTGAGGTCAGCAGAGCGTTTGAGTTAACATCAGAACCAATATAGTTTACTCAAAGAAAATGGGATCATATGAAGAAATAGAGGGCGTTACTTTTTAGCTAGCAATTTTCTGTAACAATCAGTTTGCCAATAGCGAAAAAAAGGGAGCGGTCTTGTAACAATTAAAAGAAAATCTAAGCGATCAGAAATCGCAGTTGAACTGGAAGACAATAATCTTCAAATTCAGACATACAAAATACTTTTTACAATGAATTTTTGCACAGAACACTAAATCGCCCAGTAAAAACTTTTCGGAGAAGTTCGTCACCAAGTTTTAAGAGTATTCAAAAATTCAGTTCATGATGAATTTAGAAATTTTGAAGAAGAAAACACAAAAAGCAGGAAAAACATTAAGAGGGCAAGGAGATCTTCTTCTATTATTGAAAGATTATACCACTACACGACAACATAAGCTGCTGAAAAATACAATGATAAAAAACAAGTTTGTTAAAACTTTTAACAAACAACAAAAAATACGACGAGGAATGGAAAACACCGGTTGTAGAAAATTTCATCAAACTCCCAAATTCATTGGAGAAATTAGATTTTGAACATTTCGAAAAAAAAATAGAAAAAATTGTAACATGAGATTTGTGGATAATATTAAATGAGAAACAATGGGTCACAAGTAAATTAGGAAAAAACTGCAAAACTTGTTTTTTGCCTTGTATCGTGATATAACTCTAAGTTGAAAAACTGTTTTTGAAGTAGTTTGTGTGAGTACTCAATTTGTGGGAAAAAAATTGAACAATACACACAACTACAGTAGATTACTACACAAAATGAGTAGCGGGCATTGCAAGACTAATAACACTGTTTCCAAGAAACCTTTACTATTTTTTTAAGATTGGGGAACTTGGCCATCAACTACAAAAACGAGTGCAAGAAAATATATAATAAGTAGAAACAAGGCGGCTCGGCAATGTGCGATTGCACATAAGGTTCCGAACCCGCTCATCTACAATTTTGGCATAATTGTATACCAAATGAGGAACAGATGGAAAAACACAAAAAATTCAAGTATTTTTCAAAAAAAACTGGTGTATGAACGAAAAGATAGCCTCCAAAGCAAATAACTCAGTGGAGTAAAAAATGATGCATTAGATTGATGAGATATGCCGATATTAAGAAAGCGAGCGAAGACGGACGGCAAAATCAAACAACAACAACAACCATTAATTACATCAAAAAATTTATGTCCGTTTTAAAAAACATAACTTAATAACAAAGTCAAAATAGCGTCAGATAAAACTGAAAATAAACAAAATAACTTGTAGTTCACCAAAAAAAATGGTTATTCACTAGTTTGGAATAAAGCTTGGTAACAATAAGGCAAAAAAGAACAGAATCTTTAAAGTTAGAAAATTCGCTGAATTTTTTTTAAAAAAAACAATTAATTTCAAAGTAATGAAAACCATTAGGAATCAATTAAAATATCCCAAGTGGTTTACAATTACCAATGTTTTTTAGAAGGGATTTAAGAACTCTTCGAATTCAATTTTTTAGGCAGTTACAAAAAGAACAACAAATAGACAACAAACTAAAAATCAATTAAAACTTTCCAGAAAATGATTTGGAAGCCGTAAAGCCATACTCTGGCCCCCAAATTATGTTCACTTGCACCTTCTTCAAAATCCGACAATGTATTATTCGGCCACTCATGATTGAAAATGAGCAACAATTAGACAAAATAGAAAAAAATGCAAAACTATGTAATACTTGTTTTTTTTTCGAAAAAAAAATTTATTTCCAGAGACATAAAAGCCCTTAAATACAAAATGAAAAAATTGAATAAGTTCAACCATTCTTCTAAAGAGAGCCCTCGAGATCTGCCATTATCCAGAATATGTCTTGCGTCTCTAAAAAGAACGTCAAATATGACAAAAATCAAAAATCATTCACTTTTTTTTGTAAAAAACCCGTGTGGAAGCCAGTAAAGTCATAACGAATTCTCGTAAAACATTAGATTTTGTGACACCAATCCCTTTTGACACCCTCCCTTGAAATGTATTATGTATCTTCTCATTAATGAAAATAGGTAACAACTAGACCAAAAAGCAAGACTAGGTAATACTTGTTTTTATTGACAAAAAATTATTTCCAAAGACATGAAAGCCCTTAATTACAAAATGAAAAAATTGAATAGGTTCGTTTATTTTTCCAGAGGAAGCCCTCGAGACCTGCAATTATCCAGAAAGAGTCTTACGTCCTCAAAAAGAACTTGAAAAATCACAAAAATCAAAAATTAATTCACTTTTTTTTAGTGAAAAAAACCCGTGTCGAAGCCAGTAAAGTCATAGCGAATTCTTCAAAAGCATTAGATTTTGTGACACCAATCCTTTTTGACACCTTCCCTTGAAATGTATTATGAATCTTCTCATTAATGAAAATAGGTAACAACTAGACCAAAAAGCAAGACTAGGTAATACTTGTTTTTATTGACAAAAAATTATTTCCAAAGACATGAAAGCCCTTAATTACAAAATGAAAAAATTGAATAGGTTCGTTTATTTTTCCAGAGGAAGCCTTCGAGACCTGCAATTATCCAGAAAGAGTTTTACGTCCGCAAAAAGAACTTGAAATATGACGAAAAACAAAAATTAATTCACTTTTTCTTAGCGAAAAAAACCCGTGTCGAAGCCAGTAAAGTCATAGCGAATTCTTCAAAAGCATTAGATTTTGTGACACCAATCCCTTTTGACACCTTCCCCTGACAAAAATAATGTCATCTTTAACCTTTAATTAACGAGAGCAGGTAACAAACGGACAATAAAAGGATCAAAATTGCGAAGTTGAAAATTTTTCTTTTTTCATTTTGGAAAAGAATTATTTTCAAAGTCATGAAAGCCATTATCTATCTTCTAATATCAGAACATCGGCTCATCTGCTCCTTCAAGAAAAACCAATCAAACCGAATCCTTGTACAGGAAATTGAATACGACTAAAAAGACAAAGTAAAGACGACAGTTAAAGACAAAATTAAAAAATTCAATTAAAATCTTCGAGAAGGTACTGTCGAAGCGGTAAAGAACAACAATCTATATCTTTAAGGATTTAAATATTATCAATTGTGCGTTAATTTGAACGCAAAAAATGTGATATATGAACTGACAAAAACGTGATAATTTGACAAAAATAGAAAACATGAAAAATGGGCAAATACATAAAAATTAAAAAAAAATTGTGAAATCTAGTAGTATCAAAGCCAGAACACCATAACTTAAGGGGTAAAACCGCAATAAAGACTAAACTTGAATTCAAATTCAGCACAAAGAAGGAGCACTCCTTGATTGCTGACACTAAGCTACAAATTGACCAAATTAAGAGAAAAATGGAGGCAAAGTTCAATAAGCCATTTTCTATTTAAAACTCAAATGTTTGAAAAGTCAAAGCGACCATAAGCATTCAAGTAATCAACTCGATAAATTAATTTCGAGCTAATTAGAAAGCTAATAGGACCTATCAATAGTGAGCTTTGATTTGAATTGTTCTGTTATTTAATTAATAAAAAAAAGTTTGAATTTTTTTAATAAAAAACCGACTGACGACAATCCGAATTATTTTTGAATTGCAACGGTCCAAGATTGGTACAGAACTAGTCCTGCTAATGCAGATTGTCCATTAGGAATTTTTAATGTTTGAAATGTCATTGATATAGATATTTTGTTAATTAGAAAATCAAAAATAAATGCTGCGTTTTTTGATATTCAACGAAAAAAGTTAGCAAAAAACGGCAAAGTTTTATTTACAGAGCACTCTCAACGGAAGTTGAAGTGGAATTAGCCCCCTTTTCAGTCTACAAAGATTGTGTTAGGGGTGTATAGGAGTGCACTTCCTGCAAATTTAATCAGAATGGACTAAAGAAGCTTATTTCGTACTGTTTTTGATGAAAAAGTCTGAATTTTGTGAAATATTTAGCCAAAATTTATGGCCAAAAAATTCAATGAAAATAGTCGACAATATGTTTTGTCTTTAAACGTAAAATCAACAAGATTTTCTTGAAAAATTTAATAAAATTTTATCAAAATTGGCAAAATTTTAGTCAAAAATTCCGAAAAAAGGTGAATGAAGTCAACGAAATTCACTCTATTTTCTCGAAAGTTTAAACCTCGATATCTCCCTGTCAAAATTGAAAATCAAAAAAATCTTTTTAATTCCATATTCTATGCTGGACAAGCTTTCTAATGATACCAGTCTCAACTCTCTACGATTAATATATCGATCGGCCAATAATGACTGAACAAAAAAAAAACCCATTTGAGTATATAGTTCCCCCCCTCAAGAGGGGTCGGAACAATAAAACTCGGTGTATTAGGAAAAAGTAATCGTCAAGGGAACAGCTGATAGTTTTTTTTGTATTGGAACAAGAAGTGGAGACTGTTTAGACCACTGCAACTATCTTTTGAATAAACTCGTCCACTTCTTCTGTGAATCAATCTTCGAACTTTCAAATCAAAATTTAGTGGAAACTTAACTTCAAAAAATCTGCATACTATTTGCAAATTCTGCAAAGTGTCTCCAGTTTGTACAATAGCTAGCTTGAACTTATCAGTATTACACTCAAATTACATTTGTTTCTGTTAGTAAGACTCTATCAGTTTATTGCAAAAAAAAAAACAACATAGTAAATGATCAACAATTCTGTTTCAGTAGTAAGAGCGGCACCTTTGATGCAAAATTGCTTATAAAAGAATAAATTGGAAACTTAATTGATCAAAAAAAATTAATCTCTTTGTGTGGGTGAATTGATTTCAGAAAAAATTTGGATACAATAGACCATAAATTACTGTTGCAAAATTGCGCGCCTATGGACTCTGTTTCAAGATGGATAACTTGGAAAATCAAATAGGAACAACATAAAACGTTTTGTCTAACAGAACAGTCAAACATCAGGAACCGAGGCTGTTGATTTCGGAATACACCAAAAAATTGGCACGGGCCCTCCTTACTATTGCTTAGTTATACAAGAGTTACTAGGTCGCAGAGCAAACATTTGGGTTATTTTTACAGATGGTTGCAACTTGTTTCATAAAAAGTCTAGTTATCCACAAAAACCACTCAAAAATGGGGAATATATGAACTGGATGGATGAAAAAATTGCACTAAAAATCAACTGTGATGAATAGTTTGAGGAAAATCAAGTCATTGGTTGTGACTACTGCGAAGAACTTGAGTATAACAATTAAGTCAGGCTGAACTGTTTAAGATGAGCACAATGGGAGGAGTTTTGCTTATCATACCTTTAACAAGTTCGTCAGTACAGCGTCTTAGTTTACGCAAGAGCAAACAAAAGTAGCATGCAGAATATAGAGAAGCAGCAGAAATTTAATTGGAGAAGTTGCTTCGAATTGTGTAAATAATAGAGCTTGTTGACAATTAATGAAATTTACAAGCTCAGTGAGGCACTGATTTGTACCGTGAGTTAGATTTCTACGAATTTATGGGCGTTATGTTTTTTATAGTAGTGATACATACGTGGTTTTGTCAGACATATAAAAATTACGAATTGTTTTGGCAATGAACAAAAAATTTTTGAGATACTTTATTACAACGAATTTTATTAGTGAGATCTTTGCAAGATTGAAACATCTTTGATGAACGGGGAACTATCGTTAAGATTTATGTATCACTCGATACGCCTGGAAAATTTAGCAATTTAAAATTACCGAAAAGTTGATAAAGTGCATTTTTATAATTACCGAAAAGTTGCATTTTTATAACTATTTTGCCTTTGATTATTTGAAATTCTAATATTTCCAATTAGACCGGCTTTTAATTTGCTAAAATTGATTGCGGATACATAGTTTTCAATTTTGTTTATTCACATCCCGGGCTGCTGGTCATATAAAAAAATCTTCGTAACCATACAAAGTCTTATGTGATTTGTATGATATCCAGGAAATCATACAAGGGTCATGGAATTTTTTAAAGGATACTCAAACAGTCAAAATTGTGACCTTTAATTTTGCCTGAAATTAGTTAAATAATGATATCAAGTTATATTATCCCAAATAAGATAACAAATTTCCCTGATTATTGTACAAGGTCACAAATGAGATTATATTTTCCTTGTAATCTTACAAGGCTCATAAACTGAAGAAGAATTATTCATGGAAATCAGAGAAAAACAAAAGCTAGGCGCGTTTCATGGTATTTATTACTCTTCGTGTGAGTAAATGTTGCTTTCAGACAAAATTTGTCATAATGTCTTCTGGTTTGTAAGCATTTGTGTTCTTAAGACCCAATATGGATGAAGCAGAAAACTAGCTGGACTCAAGAGCTTAGTTTATAACTTGTTCAGTAGATCAAGAATTGTTTCTCACAATGGTGCTTATCAGTGAGATTTTCGTGAATGATTTCCCTGTAATCATACGAGGATCGTATATGATTTCCTGGTTAGTCCACAAAAACATTTCCTGGTTATCATACTTTGATCATACACGATTCACTTGGAATCATACAAGGCCCATAAATGTTTTCCCAGTATTCAAAATAATGTCAAAATTGTATAATTTTTTATGATATCCTTGTTGTTCTACAATGATCTTATATTATGTCCCGGTATTCATACAGAATCCTTGATGATTCCATAGTAACCATACAAGGTGCATAGAAAGAAGTAGCGTATGATGTGTATGAATTTATATATGATCCTTGAATGACAACTAAGAAGTTGCAACCAGGAATATAATATGCCAGTTTTTATGGGCTACGGTCGGGTTTATGTATCATTTGCAAAATGTGGCAATTTTACTTCTTTATCTAAAATTTTAGGTCAACTTGTCCTCTACACAATAGAAACTTTTTTGCCTGTAATGTAATAGATGTTTGTCAATTTTAAATCATGGCACCAAAAATCATTAGACGTTGAGACGGCTCAAATGCCGTGCATGAAAATTTACAATTAATGCTCCTTTTAAAATTAATTGGCCGCTCTTATAAATATGAATTATTAGCACGCTTTGAAATGGTATATAATAATAAAAACGCAAAGTCCGCTAAATCTGTGAGCTCTAACGTTAAAAAAATTACACGCACTGGTCAATAGAACAACTTAAAAAATAGCAGTCTAAGTTAAATGGTTTAAACGTTGTTTTATAAATCTAGTTTGGATTCATAAAGAGCTGATACCAAAATGGTATTATGTTGTCGTTCGATCTGCTCTTCTTTGGGCAAACTAAACTGCACAAGTACATTTACATTCATTATAGCTAATATTGCCCTTGTAGTTTACATTTTTTCACATTTAGGTTATCAAGTTTTCACATTTCCTGAGAACAAGTCACACAAATCAACAGCAGCCCCGCCCATGAAAGTGTTCAAAAAACGTTCATTTTATGACAAACTAAACTATTTTGCGGAAGAAAAAACCGAAGCAGTGAAAGAGTTAGAACCCGTTAAGTTCATGAACCTTGATCCGAAATTCATCCGAGATAATTGCTCCTACAAACTGGACATTCAAGAGTGGTCTCCTAAAAATTGGAACACAAAATCTTTTAACGTTTGTTTAGTTTCAAGCGATCAAGTTACCAAAAATTTGATCAAAATTAAAGGAAATGTTGAGCCAGACATTCAGAAAAACTTTTTCACGCAGGTTTTTCCAAAACACCCCAATGCTGCATTTTTGGATATTGGTGCCAATATTGGGGCGTATTCAATTTCGGCCGCAATTTTAGGCAGAAAAGTTTACGCTTTCGAACCAGTGCCAAAATTGGCGAAGAGTTTATCACAAACAGTAAAATTGAACAATTTAACTAATCGTATAAATTTGTATCCATATGCTGTAATGGACAAAAAATCTTGCGTTTTCCAGACAAAAAATTCCCAAATTGCGAGAGATCCTGACTGCTCCAAAAACAGCGATATTGAGACAGTGACTTTAGATGACGTTTTGCCGATGTTGCAAAAACAGAACATTTCGGAGGTTATTGTCAAAATTGACGTTGACGAGTTGGAGCCTTACGTCATTCTTGGAGGTCAGAAGTTTCTAGAACAAATGGACGTTCCATACATTAGTATGAAGTTTCAAAACATGGCCGATAGATTGAAATCGAATTCAAGTGGAGATGAGGAAAAACAGAAAATGATTCGGTCAATGTTAACAGCTTTGAGCAAGAATTTCAACCCAGCGACAATCGGGAATTCACCGTTGGAAACAGCAGCTGTACGGCAGAGATATGATTTAGTTTTTTCTAAATTTTTATGTGCGCTTTCGAGATGATGAAAGATACAATGGCCCATTTTTACAAGTATTCCAAACAGTCAGACAGACTGCTGTTCTATCAATCCAATAACTTCCCTGGTCGAGGCGTCGGTGCTGATAATCGTTAAAAATGTAGAAATTGCGGCGAATGGTTGTACGAATTTCAGCTTTGGCGTTGAATGCGGTCGTGAAAAATTTACAGTTATAACCACCAACTTTGTTTTCAGTTGCTGAAAAAATACGTTTCACAGCTTACACACAATAGTGAAATTCTCAGCTAAATATGGAACAAAGCGACAAATGGCAGTCGAAAGGAAAAAAAACAAGTGACATCGGTTCGAGTTTTTTACGCTATTTTTGTAGGCAATTTTTTGTGAGAGTTGGCTGGTTGCGCTTTGCCAATAAAAATTTAACTGATTTGAAAATTTGCTTAAATAGAAAAAACTACAATTTTTAACTGAAGGTAAATTTTTGTTATAATTCTTTTTGTGGTCCAAAACTTTTTGTTGTCCAAAAACACAAAAACGCTAAGTTGAGGATTAGAGGAATTATTTGTTTACATTAATGTTTGTTCATTTTTTCGACCAGCAAAAATGTTCTCATCAGAAGACGCAAAACTAATCGCAGGAACAAGAAATCAAAATAACTAAAAGTACAAATTGTTGCTAGAATAAAAGCCACTGATTTTTGCTGATTGAAGTCAAGCAATCAAAAGCAAATGAACCAACAAAAAAATTCAAGAAATCAAAAACTAGCAAAATGATTGTTATAAACTTCGATCAATAATTATTGGATGATTAAAAAAAAATTTGAGGATTTTTCATT